>NC_090440.1:1259309667-1259612697 GCF_031143425.1 Pleurodeles waltl | reverse complement strand
TCATGGGACTTACGGTTCTACTTTCTTGAAGTGTTCTCTCCTTCTTGATTTGCCACTTTCCAAAAAAGCAACTGGACGTCCAAACAGGTTCAGGCGGCAAAGTCTTGTGCTTCTAACCGGCAGTGCAACAATGTATTTCCTGATTGTGATTTTCCCAATATGTTTCCACTCATTTGCTGAAAGTGCTGTGCTATAACTGGACCACTTTCTTATTAAAAGAACATATTTTGCCTCTGTCAAATTAAGGGAGCAGATTCGCTTGATTATTAGGATCAACTATAAATGCTTTGCTGTGGTGTGCCTAGCCTTTGGTGTTAACATTAGAGTGTCTGGACCTAATATTCATAAATACCAGCCCCTTCACTGGTTTATTAGTGACTTTTTTCACTAGTTCTCCTGCTACTGAACTGAAGTATTTAGAGCAGCATAATCTATGGCCTGTAAGCATTAATAATTAAAAGTATGTCAGGCACTAACTCAGATATGAAACCTGTGCAGCATCTCTCGAACACATCGAAGCAGGCTGCTTCTCCACCACTTGCCAAATTCAAAGCTGTTGAATTATAAGATGTATCAATTGCTGACATTCTGGAAGAAATTGATGTGATTAATAGCAATACGGACACTATTTGCTCTGATGTTAAGCACATTCAAAAGGAAATAGGATTAAACATGAAAGTGTCAGAAAATGAAATCAAAATAAGACAAGAAAATTGCAAGTCAGGTCTGTCAGATAATGCTGATGAAGAACATGTTGCACAATTTGGAAAATATACATCATCAATCTGTCTATAATCAACTTACCAGTGAACGTTGAGGGTTAACACTGTAGAACACTTCTGGGAAGTCTGCTACTTCCCATTCTAAAAGTTAGATTTTCAGAGAAAATTGAAATTAATGCAGCTCCACGTGTACCATCATATTGTAAAATAAATCAGTCTAAGCTGAGGCAATAGTTCTTGAAGTGTTGCTTTATTATCACCACTTTCGTATCTGAAAACTGTCAGAGAAATTCCAACCGAATAACCTAAATAAAATGTAGATCTAGCAAGATGTTGTGAAAAAACTGTGGCTGTATACAAACAATTTTATGACTTACAATCTAGACTTAGAGAGCCTGGTGATAAAGATGGGCTCTTTCATCCTTCAGCTACGAGAATTTGAAAAGTGACACCTCTAAAAGGTTCACTTCACTTACAGCATTGGTTACGTATTGGTTACTACAAGCATGTGGCTATGGACTCTAAAGCGTCTACAAGTAATGAATGAGGTTGTTCACTGCATAATTACAAATACCTTATTTTCTTAGCAGATTACTGTAGCTCAATAATATCTACTTGGATTGTATCTCTGCGTATATGTTATGTTTGTATTGTCTGCCTTGTCTTTTTATATGAGCTGCTTGTTTATATGTACAATACTCAAATAATATATCTCATAGTTAAGCATTTTTCATTACTACTCACAGAAACTGTTATGGCTAAGTATTTCTTAAAAGTTGCTTCTCTACATTTTAAGGGTTTACATCATCTGGTTAAAAGAAACGACTACATTATTTGCATAAATGAAAGGCAAATAAATATTTTATTCAAGAAAAGCATATTGATACATTTATTACAATATATATGATGAAAAGTTGGATTGGTAATTTTACTTTTCCACCAAAAAAATGCAAAAAGCGTGTTGCTATACTCTTTTTGTAAATTACAATGTAGAATATTGTTCGTAAATTTTATTCAGAGTGTTGTTTTGTATATGTTCAAATTCAGGTTGACGGATGGTGTCTTTGCTTAGCTAATATTTCCCCTTCTACTTAAAGATGTTCACAATTTCTGGGAAACATTATTTTCAGAACTAGTGAGTATAGGGAATGTGCGTCTTGCTATTAGATTGTAATGTAATGTCTGACACTTTGTTATATAGACTTTCTGCAGTAGTATTTCATCTTACAAAATCATCTGAATTTTGCAAAGCTTTTTTGGCTACCAGCAAATAATTGGAGACTCATATTTCCGACTTGTAAAGGGTTTACTTTATTCTCAGATCCTCATTCTACACATTCACAAACTATCTGCTCCCCCTAAAAATGTTTTTCATATTACTTCCTGTGCTATCATTTTATGTGCAGAGTTACCCCAACTGCAGCGATTAGTCAGTCGTAGGCTTACTAATAACTCCTAGGGGCTTATTTACAAGCCCCTTGTGTCATTGGAGCCTCACTTTCATCGACGCTCCGGTGGTGTGGTGCCCTTTTCCACAATTACAAGGAAGCGCTAAGCCACTTTGAGTGGCTTAATGCTGCCTTGTAAATATGGGGCCCAGATGCAGTTTTCTGTGCCAGAGAGGTGTGCAGTGGGTGTTGCTGAGGGTATTTCCACACAACACCATTGCTTTTGACACTGCCCCAGATTTACGAGAAATTGTAAATCTGAGGAAGCGCCAAAAACTAACACCACCTTAGGGGTGGCAGTAGAGTGGCGCAATGGGGAGAAATACTTTTATTTTTCCTCGTTTTTGCTTTTTCTATGTGAGCGGCAATCTCCAGCACACATAAAATGAGCAAAATGCCCTTAATGGTTGTTTATGTGCAGGAAGGGATACCACCCTGCACATTAGACAATCATTCCCTGCAATGCAGGCTTCATTGCACTATGCTGTAAGGGTGCCTGCGTTGGCGCTAATCAGCTAATTTTAGCACCAGAGCAGGGGGAGAGGGCAAAAATGCACGGTATCTTGCAGATATTTCACATTTCTATTTCTTTTCGCCATAAGTGTGCCGGGTATGCCCAGACGTGGGTCCTGGGCTCACTGTGCCACTGGATTCAAGCTAGCCTGGCTGATGAAGGGTGATATCCTGAAACCGGTCCTAGGATGCTTGTTTCCGGTCCAGGGAGGACTTGGCCTGGCAGTTCAGGCTGGACTGTTCCCACGGGGAACAGGGTCAAGATTGATTTGCTTATGGCTGGGTCCAAACTGGGGTGGCATGGTGAGCAAAAGAATTGATGGATTAAACCCAGATCTGTGACTGGGGGTGAATGTTTGATTGGTTCTGCGTTCTGTCCATCATTTGTGTTTGTTTGCTTTTGTTGCCATAAGTGCGCCGGGTATGCCTAGACATGGGACCCTTGCTCACTGTACCACTGGATTCAAGCTAGCTTGGCTGATGAAGGGTGATACCCTGAAACCGGTCCTAGGATGCTTGTTTCCGGTCCAGGGAGGACTTGGCCTGGCAGTTCGTGCTGGACTGTTCCCACTGGGAACAGGGTCAAGACTGATTTGCATATGGCTGGGTCCAAACTAGGGTGGCATGGTGAGTAAAAGAATTAATGGATTAAACCCATATCTGTGACTGGGGGTGAATGTTTGATTGGTTACGCATTCCGTCCAGCATTTGTGTTTGTTCCCTTACTGACTTTAGTTCTGTGAGCCTGCTGCAGTGCAGGCTTTTTACTCACCTAGTCTGAGTCATTGATAGTGCCAATGTTTAAGAAGGGGGATCGACTTCATCCTGCCTGCTACCGCCCAATTTCATTACTGGACTCATTGGTTAAGGTAGCAGGGAATGTTGTTTTGAACAGACTAAAAGAATGGGTTGAATCCAGTGGAATTCTATCAGACCTTCAATACGGCTTTCGTGACGGCTTAAGAATTATTGAGCAAGGACTTAGGCCCATATTTATACTTTTTTAGCACCGCATTTGTGTCATGTTTTGCGCAAAAGTGCCACAAACTTTCAAAATACAATTACATTTTGTACGTTTGTGCCATTTTTGTGTCAAAAAGCGGCACAAATGCCGCACTAAAAGAGTACAAATATGGGCCTTAAGTTGGTGCTTTTAATAGGGAAGTATACTCAGGTTAAACATGGCAGTTTGTTTTTAGCATTTGTTGATCTGACATCAGCCTTTGACTGTGTGGAACATGATAAACTGTGGGCCGTTTTGCTGGGGTAGACCCACCAATAGTGAAATTCCTCAGGCAACTGTACACTGGAAGCGAGGCGAGGGTGCGATATGCGGTTAAGGGAAAATGCAGGCGCTTGTTCAGCATGGAGAGAGGATTCCGGCAGGGCTGCATGTTAGCTCCCTTTTTATTCACCATGCATATTAACAGCCTGGGGATTATTCTGAAAGGCCACTCTAGAAATTTCCCCCAAGTTGGGCACTTCTCTATTCCGGCTCTCCTCTCTGCTGATGATGCAATGCTTATGGCCCGTACTCCCATATGGATGCAACACCTACTGAGGAACTTTGTGAAATATGTAAAAAGTTTGGACCTCTCTGTCAATAATGGAAAAACCTTTGTCATGAAGTGTGGGAATAGGTGTGTGAAGTCCCGGAATATGATAATTGATTATACCAGGATCAGCTTCACAAAAACCTTTCCATACCTGTGCATTCTAATTGATCAGGGGGATTCTTGGAGACAGGCTGTCAATACCAGGAAGCTCCAGTTTGCAAAAATTACTATGGCCTTTTTGTAATATTTCAAAGCAATTTGGAAGGAAACCAATCTATAAATCAAAATGTTTATCTACTGCCACATGTGGCCTGGTGTTTGGGGGCATATTGAGTGTAATTTACTGCAAATGTTTGATACTGCCTTTTTAAGATTTTTACTTTGAATCCCCAACAGTTGTTCTACTTAAGCTTGCCATGCTGAACTGGGTCTTTCCTTTTTATTAGACATAGTCAAGATTTAACCTATTCTACTTTGGCACAAGATTTGGTCGTCGGAACAAACTGTCCTTAATCATAAGACTATCAGGGACTGCTTAATGTCTGAGTAGGCCTTTCAAGTACTGTGGCTAAAGCATATTAATAATTTTATGAGTGACTTAAGGCATCCTGATTTTATTTTACCAACCAGAAACTTTCATGAATATTAGTAGAAAGCACTTTTAAAACAGATTGTCTGACTTTGTGCGAAGAACTTAGACTATCTACTAAACTGATGAAGTCTAGCGAACATAGACATCAATTGATGCTGGTTACTTATGATATGCAGCCATATCTAAAAACTGTGTATAATGTTCAAAACAGATTTATTTTGACCTGTTTCAGATTAGATATATTTCATTTTATTTTGTAAATTTTATATTGAATTAAAAAAGCATTGGATCCTCCCTTTATTGAAGTGATGCGGTTCTAGGCAATGTTGATCCACATATCTATTTCTGCAGTCTCTATCAACTCTGTTTATTTGCTACATTATTCCAAGGTTTTGTGGACAGTGGTGAAATGTAGAAAGTCCTTGATTGTCTAGTATATGATTTGTCGATGAATTAGTGATTTTTTTTTAATGATATCAATAACATTCTTAACAAATGTTTTTTATGATTGTCGTGCTTTTAGGGATTTTCTTGTATACAACCAAATAAAGCCTTTTGACTTGACTTGAACTAATATTTAAAAAACAAAAACTCACTGAAATTCTACAGTTATAGTATACCAGGCTTAATATAAATTTTGCCCCCACCATGCACTGCTTTAAACCTTATATATATATATCCCCCATGACATGTTATATCACATCATTGATGACATTTATGACATCTCTAATGACATAATTGATGAAATTACTGATGATACCATACAATCATTGTGACACCGTCCTATAAGGTTTGTGTACTTGAAGTGAACCACCACGCTGCGCTGGTGTCCAATTTTCTATTCAACCTAATAGGATTACCCTTTTAAATTCTTCACATGACCTGCAATTTTAAGTATAGAGGTTGACAGGTACACACATGCCACTGAAAATAAAACACCTTTTGTCAGGAGTGTGTGCAGTCAGCTGGTGCCTTGCTATGTGATGGGAAGGATCACATCTCTGGAAGCTGCTTGCCATTCTAGTCTTTTAGCTGCAGTTCCAATATGCATGACCTTACCTGTTTCCTAACGTCCTTGCTTAGTATGCCTAATTCCTGTCGGCGTTCTTCGTCAGGAAGCGCTTCATTCCTCTGGTCTGCTGGTCATTCTCCAGTTCGCTCCTCTTCTAGTTGTTGCGATCTTAGATTTCGTGCTCCTACCACATGTTTTGGATACTTCTGCTGCATTCCTGAAAAACATAAAGAAAGTAAGAATAGCTGAACTTGTACTAATGGGGTAACGCGCTCATGCACATTAATTTAGGTTACCATAATAACTCTTTTAAAGTACTTTTCTGGACTTGTATGAAATCTTTTGTCTTGTGTGCCCTGGGTTATTCTTGGAAATCTCCAAAACCGGCAGGGACATAAAGATATAATACATTAATATTCCTATAATTACTGTTATCTACAATACACAGAGAAGTGTTGTTTAGGTATTCTATGAATTGCCTATTGACGCTATGAACCAATGACTATCTCCTATTTTTTCTTCAATTTAGATAGCCATGTCACTATAAGTACCACACATCATCATGGACTAGAGAGGGGAATTAACAGGTACTTACCATAACTGCATATTGGAAACCACTTAGGAAGAGACTAGAAAAATAGGTGTTATGTTTTGCTCAAAATATTATTTACTTTTGTTCTTATGAAGAGAAGCATAGAAAGTGTTAGAAATGGGGTCTCTAGGTGGCAGTGGTTTGCATCATGTCCAAGTAAGGACACACACTTTACTCAGGATAAGGGAGTCATACAGCTAAGATAACCCCTGCTCTCCCCCTTGGTAGCTTGGCACAAGCAGTCAGTCTTATCTTAGAGGCAATGGGTAAAGTATTTGTACACACACATACAGTAACAGTGAAAACACCACAAACGTACTCCACACCAGGTTAGAACAATAGCCAATATTTATTTGAGTAAAACTACTGAAACAACAAAAATCCAACATACCCAGGTAAAGATACAAATTTTCAAATATTAAAGCTTAGTAAAGCACTTAGAAACACAATAGCTCCAACTGGGGCTATCATGGCATCTTGACGGAGTCACTCCCAACAGTCTGACACCACTCATGAGGGAGTGCGGTCCGGTCACGGAGTCCCATGGATCCCAGGTACAGTACTTTGGAAAACGATGAGGAAACAAAGACGTTGCATGGAGTCAGGGAGGTGAGGAGTCACTGGAGCCTGTGCGTTGTTGATTCCTTACTGCTACTGGGGAGGAGAGGCATTGGTTCCTTACTGTTGGGGGGAGGCATCTGTTCCTTACGGTTGCAGAGGAGGTGATGCAGCATCGGTTGTGAGGTGTCAGTTCCGTATGACCCTGGTGGGCCGATGAATCAAGCAGGTCAAGATGCGAGGCATTGACTTTGCGGTGTCGGGATAATGCTATGGGGCCACAGGTGCTGTGGCAAAGTTGGAGTCAGGTGTAACAGACTTCAGTGACACAGCATTTGGGACTCACGCTGTGGCAGGACTTCAGAGGTGCTGCTGAAGCATCTGGCTTGTATGGCAGGTTGCAGCCATTGCACACACGGGGACCACAGCTCCAGTGCAGGTGGCATAGTCAGTGAGCAGAACTTGTTCCCAAGTCATTTTGGAGTCGATGTGCTTAGCTTCTTTTTGGTTGCACCAGAGCTCACTTCCAGGGGCCCAGGAACTGGATTTGGCACCTCTTGGCAAGTCATGACTCTCAGCAAGAGAGCCCAGGTGCTGGCAGGTGAATTCTTTGATGGCCCTGGGACTTCAGGAAGCAAGCAGCTCAGTTCAAGCCCTTGGAGAATCTTGGAAAGCAGGATGTTGAAAGTAAAGTCCAGTCAATTCACCCCCAGGACAAAAACAGGAAGCAGAAGGTTTTGGCCTGGCAAGAAAGTGCATTTGCCAGTCTGACACTGAGGTGTACAACTGCACACACAGGCACTGCAATGGCAGGCCTGAGACATGTTTGCAGGGCTACTCATGTGGGTGACACAATCAGTGCTGCAGGCCCACTAGTAGCATTTGATTTACCATTTGGTTGGCCCTGGGCACAACTGGTGCACCTTATTAGGGACTAACAAGTAAATCGGCTATGCCAATCATGGATAAACCAATCACCAATACATTTTAGACAGAGGGCACATGCACTTTAGTACTGGTAAGCAGTGGTAAAGAGCCCAAAGTCCTACAGTCAGCCAAAACAAGTCAGAAAAAAATAGGAGGAACAAGGCAAAAAGTTCGGGGATAGCTCTACAAAAAGGGCCAAGTCCAACAGACAGGTTTCCTTGAGAAGTTTCCCCTGCAGCCAAAAGAGCCCTAGAAGTCTTCTGCCTCTCTTCCCTTCCCCTCTTCCCCATCTGTTGGGATAGGCTTTGACTTTGTTGGGCCTTCTGAGCTGATTTGGAAGTTAGGATCTTACCTCGCGACCGAGCCTCACTGCTGCAAAGAAATTGCAGGTGAGAATCATTACACCTTCTTCCAGGCCTTGTGGACAGCCCTCCATAGATTAGTAAAATACACTACACATATTCATGAGATGAGTACAATACCTACAGCCTTAAAGCCATGCACCACCAGTGTGAAATAAACCACCTTTAAACACGCGTACCCCTAAAATCTACATTATGCAACACTCTGTACTATCTCAAAATCTACAGTGAAGTTCTGAAAATAAGCATCCTCATCTTATGTAGATTTTGTCTATAGCATTTTATTACTACTCTTTAACATGGGCACATGGCCAGGTGGCCACTGTTAGATCTTAATGAAGTCTATGTTGTAAATGGCTATGGTGTTATCAGTTTTGTCATCAATTATGTCATGTGTGATGTCAATAGTGATGTCATCGATGATGTAATTTAAAGTGAAATGAGTGATGTAATATGTTAATTCTGATCTCATTTCGACACCTAACCATATACATCCAAACACATGCAGCATTGCAAGTTCATGAATTCGTGAAAACAGGAGCCTGTGTGTTAGTTACAGGTGATTTATTTCAATGCAGGCATCATGCCCAATGCGTTTCAGGGAGCCCTTCCCCTTGATGACGAGACAAACAAAATTCACACTGGCAGCAAAGCACTTATAATTTTCAAATTAAGTGAAATAGAGCCCAAACAAACTCAGTGGTGTGCATTGGGAAGAAGAAAAACTACAGCTTCCCTATTGGAATAGTTTTGACAAAACAGAAGTACTTTTTCTCAACCCGTGCAGCAGTACAAAGCAGACAGGATCTTTATCACACAAATAGGGACACATGTATTGCACTAAACACTTGAGGTAAAGCTATTTCATCACTCATGCCAGAGTGGGCAAGCATTCATCATCATGCACAAGTTAAATGGTGTTGCTCAATACAGTAAAACAAAAGTTAAAAAAAACATGAACCTTATACCATCCCTGAAAGACCAGTAGAAGGTGCCCCAGTGGGCATTACAGCCTCATAGTCTCCTCCTTTCGGGCAACAAACTTACAATCTGCATGCAAAATAAAATATATAAATATAGCATTAAAGCATTAAAGCAATAAAGAAACCCTGGAAAATACAGCTCAAGTGGGCGCTCAGCTTTGCAGTCAGTCTCTTGTATATCACTAAATTAATCATGAGCAAGCAAGCAAATACAAAAGACCTTGCCTTCTCAGCTGTAGTGATGTTTCTCTACCTGTACACTTATAAGAAAGCATTAAAAAAAGGAGGCGCTGCCACTTCATTACACAGCACAATTCTTCGTCAGTATTGATGAAGAATAAACCAAAATCATCAAGGGGACATCTAACTCTCTTTCCCAGTCAGGACCATAGGAACTCAGTTTCGTATATCACCCCAAATGCACTTCCAGTTCCTCATCTGAATTGAGTCCTGTCGGGGTCACGGTATTGAGCTTAATTATATATCTTGATTCTTAGTGGTGTAAGCTCTGTACTCTGTTGCCCCCACCCCAATATAAGGTGCCACTGAATCCATTACCATCATCTGAAGTTGTGTAAAGTCACTAGCATGGTACAGTTGAAAATGTTCAGCTACTGGATATTGTCTATCTTTTTATGTAATAGCCCTGAGGTGCTCAGGGACACAATTTCTGTTTTTTCATTCTTGTTGGGTTCCGGAGTAGCGTGCTACTCATCGAAAAGCGCTTCGACGCCTCGTCAGGGGTAGTAAGCGCTATATAAATAGGATTACAATTACAATTACAATTACCTTGTGAACCAAGAAGCGAGGGCTTGAGAGGATGTGTCCCAGTTGATCCAACTACGAGCGCTGCTGTTGCCCTTACCATTCCAGTAACTATTGGTCCGGTAGTCCCTTTGTATAAATCAGAAGGTTCCAGAGGAAATGCATACAGTTTGACTGTATCCAACAATGTCGAGGACCGACTAGGGTCCCAAGCAATCCCGATGTTAGGGAGTTTGTTCCTTTAATTCCAACGCATTCAAGTACTCCTTGCAGAGCAAGTGCAGATACAACTCTGAATATGTCAGGATGAATCCTCAATAGATACTTATCAGAAGATGCCCATACATAATGCTACTGTATGGGAACCACCTCTAAATGTAGGTAGTGGTACACATTGAAGTGATTTCACACCTAAGATTCCTGTGGTAACTAGGATCATTAGTGCAAAGGAAATAGATGAATGGGTGCAATTTTTTTAATGGAAGCACTCAATCTAAAGGGAGCACAAATACAGAAGTGAGTCTGGGAACAATTCCATCGACCCCCGAAACAATGTGTCCTGGATGTAGCGAAGCTGACATAGACTTAGATGCAATGGTAGTTGGGAACCTTGGCCTAGAACAATTAGAAACTTACCAAGATGAGCTTGCATTTATGTGTAGGGACATCACTAAGCGAGCAGGCCAAGTTCATGATAGGTCGAATTAATTGGCTCAGAAATATGAGGTTGATTTAAATAAGACCAAGGCTCTGCAGACAATCTATTGAGTGTGCTTCTGTGAGAAAAACATTGCTGAAATAAGAAGTCCAGGATTGAAAACTCAGATTAAAGAACTAATTAAGAACATTAGGAAATGGCATGAGTTAGATAAAGTTGAGGTAAATGGGTGAAAAAGAAGGAAGTAAAGAAACCTTCAGGTGAACTGCCTCCAAATAGAGCAGAGGGAGGTATACGAACTGCCCCCTGAGAGAAGTGCCTGATGAAGGCTATATACATGTGCTGTGGAGTAGAAGTGACCTTGCCTCATTTACTGATGATCTCCCAAAATTAGGAGAAAAGCCAGTGGAATCATAGAAGCAGGTCCAACGGTTTGTGACAAATTTGCAGGTGTCATGGGTCAATTTGAACACATTGCTTGACATTGTTTCTGAGTGATTTGTGAACAGAATGTAAGATAGCTGTCTGGTGGCCTGAAATGGAACCGACTAGAAATGTGACAACTAAGGGTTCTTCACTGCTGGTTATGAAGAAATATCAGGAGGTTGATTGGGTGAAGATTAATTGAATGACTCAAGAACTGAAGGAGTTGATTCATGCTTACTATGAGAGATTATTGCAGGCTTTCACACAGTACCGTGGTATGGAGACATTAGAAACAACGGATTTGGGATATTTTGTGTCAAGGTTTGTGACAGGGTTGAGGCCAGAAATTAGCTGGATAGTCCAGCAGCAATTGATTTGTTGGCAGGACAAGTCGATTGATGACATTTTGCGATATGCTAAGTATTGTCATGATGAAATAAAGATGAAACAGAAAAAGTTGAGCATAAAGCCAATGCTTGCCCAGCTGAAAGCAGCCCAAAGAACCAGCCAGATGCCCATTGCTGTAAATAATATAGGTACAATGCAAAGTGCATATCAACAACCACAATATAAGGCAGAGGTTGAGGAGCCACAGTAGATCCTGTCACAGGAATGGATGTAAATAGCCTAAAAAGATGAACTCCTTGCCACCTCTGCAATAAGATGGGACATTGGAAGCGGGAATGTCATCTAAATCCAACTAATCAGGCCCAAAATGCAGGACTTATGCCTTCTGAGAATAATAATTCTAACCAGATGGAGGATGTGCAAAGACCCAGGAGTCAGATTTTAATGTCCCTCAAGCACAAATAATGCAAGTTTCTCAACCTCCAATGCTACAGAAAAATGCTGTTAGACCTCAACAAAATATGAATCAGGGCTTGAGAATGAATGTGAATCAGGTACAAGATAATAATATGTTTCAACAGTATCCCTTGTTTGATTCCGTTGAGAGAAATGGCTCTGATCAGTTAGCCCGATGATGCCTGAGAGGGGAGGAAGACTGTGTACTTGGTGCAGCATTAGAGGTAGATCAGAGCAGGTCATTAATAGATAGTGAAGTGGATGGCCATCCCATATCATTCTTGGTTGTTACTGGTTCTACTCATTCTACTCTTAGAACATTAGAAGTGCCAAACCTACCACTCTCGGGAAAACGATCCAAGTTGTTGGTGTAGAGAATAAACAAATATCAGCACAAGAAACTGCCCCAGTGCCCATGAAAATAGGATCTTTTGAGGATAAACACTATTTCATATTATGAGATCGCAGTCCAGTAAATGTCTTGGGGAGAGATTTGCTCTGCCAGATGAACTGTATTATCTTCTGTACCACAGATGGAATAGAAGTGCAAACCCAAGATGAGGATGGTGCTTTTAACTCAATGAGGCTTGAATCATGTTGCATGTCACTGGTGTTGCTAACAGTGGATGATTTTCCCCCAGACTTGAGAGAGACTGGCAAACATGAAGTATGGAATTTTTCGGGACAAGACATTAGACTGGTCAAAGGTGTAGAACCTGTCCGAATCACTGTTAAAACCTAATGTTGAATTCCCGAGAATACCATAATATAACTTGATACCCAAAACAATTGGTGGAATAACTCCTGTAATCAAGTCCATGATACAGAAGGGAATTCTGAAAGAGGTAATGGGAAATAAATAACCTTCTTTTTCTTTGTTACCCTCCTGTAATGTTGTTTCAGATTCTATGTGAGGCTGAGTGGTTCACTGTCATTGACTTGTTTCAGGCTTTCTTTTCAATACCGTTGCATGAGGACAGTCAGTTCCTTTTTGCATTCAGGTTCAGAAACAGGGTTTTAACATAGTGTCTTGTCCCACTAGGGTATACTGAATCGCCATTGATCTGTAATCAGATTCTAAAGAAAAATCTGGAATCTTTGGTCAAGCCTTGTAATTCAGGCCTGATTCTGTATATTGATGACCTGATGGTGGTGTTGAATAACCAGGAAGCTTACAAACAGGATACATTTACATTACTGAACCATCTACCTGAGAATGGACATAAAGTGTCCCCAGGAAAGTTACAGAAAGTTACAATACTGTCAAAAAGAAGTCCAGTACCTTGTGCATCACATTGAAAAAGCAGCAAGAAAGGTGTCACAAGAGAGGATCTCAGCCATAGTGAAAATGAGTCTGCCAATTACACAGATTGAAGTCAGGATGTTTTGGGGAATGATGGGCTACTGTAGAAAGTAGATACCCATTTTTCCCTGGTGCCTAAGCCTTTACAGAGGCTGATACACAAGGATGTGTCTGATCAGGTACCATGGGATAACAATTGCCTTGACACATTTCTATAGCTGAGAGAATGTTTCTGTCATGCCCCGGCTCTAGGGATACCCATTTATAACAAATATTTTGCACTTTTCTGCAGTGAGGAGGGTTATGCCCTCTTTGTGCAGACTCAAACCCATGGAAATGCTAAAAGTCCAGTGGCATATTTTTCAGCCACATTAGATCCTGTTATTTCTTCTTTACCTGGCTGCGTAAAATCTGTAGCTGCAGTTAGTACAAGCATTGAGAGGTGCAAGAATAATGTTATGGGTCACCCATTAACTGTATATGTGCCCCATTCAGTTGAAATCTTGGCAACCAGAACCAAGATGCAATACTTGATTAGCATCAGACTTACTAAGTACGGGAAGATAGTGTTGGCTGCAGAGAATGTGATGATTAAACGCTGTGAATTTCTGAATACTGCTACTCTGTTGCCAATACCAAGACAGGAAAATGTTGAAATTTGTGAAAGGGACAACGATTATCTAGATGTTACTGAACTATGCACCATGCCGAGACCAGACAAGTCAATATGTCCTTTATGTTGATGGTTCATGTTTGAGAGGTTATAGAGGAAGTCTGAGAGCAGCATTTGCTGTATGCAGTCTTTCTTGAGTGGTTGAAGCTTCCTGTCTTCAAGGAATATTCTGTGCCCACTTGGCTGAATGGATTGCCCTTACTAAGGCATGTTATGTCTCTGATCATTTGAAAGTGACAATCTTTTCCTGATAGTCAGTATGGCATTGGTGTTGTCTATGACTTTGGACAACTGGTAGGTCTCAGAGGGGCTTTATAATGTCCTAAGGATCTCTGATCCAGAACGAAGAACAACTAAGAAACCTCCTCAATGCATTACAAATGCCTGAACAAGTTGCAGTGGTTAAGTGCCCTGCACATCATTCTGGAAATGATCATGTGACTTTGGGCAATGGATACTCCGATGTTGCCAAGTATTGTGCTTACAATGTTTGTATATTTAATGGTGAATTCACAAATGAGGGAATGGATGAGACTAACTTTAACCTCTTGTTGACAACAGTTGATACTTGGGATGAAGTGAAAAGACTTCAAGAGGAAGTGTTTGAAGAAGAACCGTCAGTGCAGGTTGTGTTAAAAGAGATAATGACATCTTGGTTTCAATGGATGGACGACCAGTTTTGTCAAATATTCTGTCACCTCCTCTGGTTAGGTATTTCCATGGTCCAGTCCATGTTGGTAGGGACACTATAGAGGAAGTGTTTAGGCAGACTTGGTTCATTCCAAGATTTAGGTTAGTGGCTAAAGCGTGGGGTCACAGATATGTTGTGTGTCAACAGAACAATGTTGGAAAGAGAATTGCAGTCACATAGAGTTACTTAGGAAGGTCAGGATGGCCTTTTAACAGAATTCAGATGGATTTCATTGAGATGCCTGTGAGCAGTGGATTGAGGTATTGTTTTGGTGTTTGTATGCATCTTTTCCTGATGGGTTGAAGCGTACCCAGCTTGTCGAAATGATAGCCTCACTATGGCTAAACTGTTGTCGAGGGTACTCATTCCCAGATTTGGTATACCAACCTCTGTGGACTCAGATCAAGGAACTCATTTTAATAATGAGGTTCTAAAATTGTTGTGAGTAGCACTGCAGATGGAACAATGATTGCATTGCAGCTATAGACTGGAGGCTTCTGGTCTTGTGAAGCAGGTGAATGGTACGCTGAAATCCAGATTGGCAAAGGTGTGTGCTTCAAAATCATTGAAGTGGCCAGATGCTTTTACCTCTCATGCTGATGAGTCTTCGGAATGTACCTGATCGAAAGACTGGTCTGTCCCTTCATGAGATCATAACGGGGAGAACGAAGAGACTGCAAGTGATTCCTGTGAGTGCACTTATAAACATAACTGATGACATGGTGCTAGACTATTGCAAAGAACTAGCTGATGTGGTGTGCTTTGTGTCTTATCAGGTTGGAGCAGCCACAACTCCTCCGAACTGAGAGCAGTGCCATGACCTAAATCCCAGAAATTGGGTCTTGGTGAAGAAACACATCAGGAAAATGTGGCTGGAGCCTCGTTGGCGTGGCCCATACCAGATGATCCTGGTTACCACAACTGCTGTGAAGTGTGGAGGTCTCCCCAAATGGATCCACACTTCCCATACTCGTAGAGTTGAGTGTCACCTCGATATGACAGTGCCTGTTCCAGAAGAGCCAGTGGTACGAGAAAGACAACAGAGGCAAGACGGGTGTGCTGTCAGGGCCAAGGGGCCAAACTTAGCCTGAAACAGCACTTGATCATGCAGAAGAGGGTCTTGCACAAGTCACAACTGAGACTGAAACAGAGAAAAATGAACTTTGTCCTGTGGTGAATGAGTTGGACTCAGAACAAGACCATGAAGAAGAGACTTGTGCTGGGAGAAAGCAAGTTGAAGCTGGAGACCGTTGACTCAGAAGGAAAGAATGGGGAAAGTGAATGTGTCCAGAGAACAAGTGCCACCAATGATTGCTGAAGAAACAGAAAGTTCAGACCTGAGTGAAAGTGTAGATGAAGGTGTGGCACTGAGAAGGTCCAGGAGAACAAGACTACCTAATCACAAGTATTCTTCACCTGAGTGGACCTACTTTGCAAATGACACAGTCTCAGATAAAGAGTTCTGGGAACCTTGAGATCAACATATTGGTGCGGAAGGACTGTCATGGACTGAAACTAGTGTGTGAACTCCACATTGAAATTTCATTAGCATCTACGAGTTTGGTTTGTGTAGAAGATAAAGACATTACATTGCCTGAGATAGGTAATTGATAAGACTATATACGCCAGAGTAGAAGGAGAATAGGGGTTGTCATTTAGAAAAACATGGAGTAGGACTAGGGAAGTCTCGCAAAGATTTATACATTGCTGCTAAACAAACTTTGAACATTTGAACTTTGTTTGCTGTTTGCATTGGTGAAGTCAACAAAGCAATACTTGCTGTTGCTGCTGTACATATTTGAAAAGAAAAAGATCTAATTCAAAAGACATAATGAAGCCAAATAAGAAAACTAGATGTAGATACATGCTAAGTGCTTTATCACTTATTATAGTAATAATTTTAGTAGTGTCGCTAACTGAAGCATTTTCCCCCACACGTTTTGAAAAGAAGCTATCCCCTAGTATTACCTCACAAACTATAAGTCCTCAAGATAAAGGTCATTATATGTTAGATGAGAAAGCATTAGATTTAGATGAGTCTAATGGAGATTATTCAGCAAATGTATATTTTAAATTGTGATATGAGTACCTTGATACGATGAACGCAATGGACTGTTATGTTTGTACACAGTTACCTGTTTCTGTGCCAGAAGGTATCACATAGCCAGTTAACCTATGACATTTCTTGTAGCCTGTTGTTAAGCATATTTTACAATAAGACCTTGTGTTGCCAGACGTTACCTTGTTTAAGCATCTGAATAAGAACCCTTATTTTAAGGGAGCAGAACTCGCAGGGAAATATTTATTTCCACTGAAACCATTAGACACTGCATTTGCACACAGACACAATTTGACCTGTTCAATGACTCAGACTGAGAAGAAATTCTTGAATTTAGTTGAGGATTGAAGGAGGGAATTAGAGACTAAATTCAAAACAGATGAAGATCTTAAGTCACAACATCAATGGAAGAAGGAGGAAATAGAACATTAAGTGCAAGGGAATTTACCAGCTTTAACTTTAGACTAGCAGTACAAAGGTGGGTACATACATATTGATCAAAGCTATACCGATCCTTCATTGTGATTGTGAGCATGTTTTTGATGTCATAGGAAAGAGTGAGCTCTTTTTGGTTGGAAAGGATCCTGTGATCCCTGGAGTGTATTTATCTGTGGATAGTATGCATAGTTTAAGTTGCCTAAAGGATGGCATGGTACATGTTATCTAGTGATAGTATATCCAAAGAGCTATCATTTAGAACATCTTGAGGATCTTGTGTGGGAGGCGAAACATAGAACTAAGCGAGATATTTTTGGTGCATTGATTTCATTTTTGGGAGTGAGTTTAAATGATCTGAAGACTAGAAAGCTGTTTACGGTAGTGGATAGATTAGCTACTATCACAGTAAATTCATTGTTGTTGATAAACACAGAGACGGGTAGCGATAAGATCAATGGTTCTGCAAAAACGTCTTGCGCTAGATTCGTTGCTCGCAAAAGAGGGCAGAGTCTTTGGATTTTGAAGGTTCGACAATGTTGCACATATATTCCAAATAAAAGGACTTTCAGAATTATATTCAGAATATTTCAGGGTTGACGAAGGATTTGAAAGAGGTCACCAAAGGATGGGGACCCATCCCAGGTACGTCCGGGTGAGTATTTTTATTTTTTTACCCAACACTGCTCAGGGCCCTTGTTAGACCTGACAGCCTTAGGGTAGTCACCCCTAACTTTTTGCCTGCCTCCCTCCACTTTTTGGACACTGTTTTTGCTGGTTTATAGACTCTGCGCACTTTACCTCTGCTAACCAGGGCTAAAGTGCATATGCTCTCTCCCCTAAAACATGGTAACCTGGAATCATACCTGATTGGACTATTAATTTACTTATAAGTCCCTAGTAAGGTGCACTCTATGTGCATAAGGCTGGTAAATTAAATGCTACTAGTGGGCCAGCATCACTGGTTGTGCCACCCACTTAAGTAGCCCCTTCTCCTGGTCTCAGGCCTGCCATTGCAAGGCCTGTGTGTGCAGTTTCACTGCCATATCGACTTGGCATTTAAAAGTTCTTGCCAAGCCTAGAACTCCCCTTTTTCTACATATAAGTCACCCTTAATATGTGCCCTAGGTAACCCCTAGGGCAGGGTGCTGTGTAGGTAAAAGGCAGGACATGTACCTGGGTAGTTATATGTCCTGGTAGTGTAAAACTCCTAAATTTGTTTTCACACTACTGTGAGGCCTGCTCCCTTCATAGGCTAACATTGGGGCTGCCCTCATACACTGTTGAAGTGGCAGCTGCTGATCTGAAAGGAGCAGGAAGGTCATATTTAGTATGGCCAGAATGGTAATACAAAATCCTACTGACTGGTGAAGTCGGATTTAATATTACTATTCTAGAAATGCCACTTTTAGAAAGTGAGCATTTCTTTGCACTTAAATCCTTCTGTGCCTTACAATCCACGTCTGGCTGGGCTTGGTTGACAGCTCCTTGTGCATCCACTCAGACACACCCCAAACACAGGGTACTCAGCCTCACTCGCATACATCTGCATTTTGAATGGGTCTTCCTGGGCTGGGAGGGTGGAGGGCCTGCTCTCACACAAAGGACTGTCACACCCCCTACTGGGACCCTGGCAGACAGGATTGAACTGAAAGGGGCCCTGGTGCACTTCTTAGCCACTCTTTGAAGTCTCCCCCACTTCAAAGGCACATTTGGGTATAAAACAGGGCCTCTGCCCTACCTCATCAGACACTTGCTGGAGAAGAAACCTTAACCAGAAACTACATCCTGCCAAGAAGAACTGCCTGGCTGCTCAAAGGACTCACCTGCCTGCTTTCTACAAAGGACTGCTGCCTTGCTGTTGCCCTGCTGCCTTGCTGAACTCTTGTCTGGCTGTGAAAGTGCTCTCCAAGGGCTTGGATAGAGCTTGCCTCCTGTTCCTTGAAGTCTCAGGACCAAAAAGACTTCACTCTTTTACTTGGACGCTCCGTGCACCGAAAATTTCGACGCACAGCTTGTTTCGCGGCGAGAAAGACGCCGCACTCCGACGCTGATCGACGCAACGCTCTTGGGACGATCGAAGATCCGAAGCACGGCCTCACAAGGACAACGCCGCCCGACCTCTAGAGGAGAAATCGACGCAACGCCTGCCGTGAGATCGTAATTTCAACGCGCAGCCCCCGCAGATCGAAGTCTAGAGGAGAAATCGACGCGACGCCTGCCGTGAGATCGTAATTTCGACGCGCAGCCCCGCAGGCCGACGCGCAGCCGGAGAACAAGCAGGAAAAATCCACGCACAGACCCGGGACATCTGGTAATCCCCGCGATCCACAGAAAGAGACTGTCCGCGCGCCGGAAAACGATGCCCGACTTCAACGAGTGGAAAATAACGACGCAAGTCCGTGTGTGCTGGGGAGAAATCGACGCACACACCCTTTTTCCACGCACCTCTTCTCTTGTGGCCCTCTGAGGAGATTTTTCCACGCTAAACCAGGTACTTGTGCTTGAAAGAGACTTTGTTTATATTCTAAAGACTTAAGACACTTTATATCACTTTTCCGTGATATCTCTACAATTTCCCATTGCAACTTTATTCTTTTTGACCTACAATTATCCTGATAAATATTATATATTTTTCTAAACACTGTGTGGTGTATTTCTTTGGTGCTATATGGTGGTATTGTATGATTTATTGCGCAAATACTTTACACATTGCCTTCTAAGTTAAGCCTGACTGCTCGTGCCAAGCTACCAGAGGGTGGGCACAGGATAATCTTGGATTGTGTGTGACTTACCCTGACAAGAGTGAGGGCTTTTGCTTGGACAGGGGGTAACCTGACTGCCAACCAAAAATCCCATTTCTAACATTGGTGATCAGCGGTGAAGATAGGACTTGTATTTGTGCAGTGACATACAGTAGCTAGTATTTCACTACCTACCCACAGTTGAAGGTCAACTTGGTTTTTATCTCTTTTTTGAAAATCCGATCTTTTTCCTGACAATTTTCAAAAACTAAATCCTCACTCAACATGTCTCTGACTGGGTCTCAGACAGGGGACTTTGACCTAGTCCAGTTGGATACATATACGGTCAAACAACTAAGAGGATTCTGCAGGGCATTGAGGGTACCCACCCAAGGGGCCTCCAGAAAGGAGGACTTCCAAGTGGCGCTGAGGGCCTGGGCAGAAGCCCATTTAGAGGATGATGAGGAAGAGGAGCCAGAACAAGGCCCCTCAGAGGAATTTTCACTATCTGTGGATGGTGTTACCACTGCAATTGTGCCACCTTCCAGACCAGGGAGCAGTGTCTCTATGCAAAGCCTGACCGCAGAGGAAAGGAGAGAGGAAAGGGAGTTCCAATTGCAAATGGCAAAACTGAAAATTGAGGCTCAACAGGAGGAGAGGAGGGCAGAAAGAGAAGCCAAACAAGCTGAGGCTGAAAGAACAGCCAAACAGATTCAAGAGGAAGCTGAAAGAACAGCCAAACAGGTGGAAGCTGAAAGAGCTTTGGCTGAAAAGAAACTATTGTTGGCTCTTGAACTGAGTCTCAAAGAACTGGAGATCAAGGCGAGACAGTCTGAATCCAGCAATAATGGTGGCAGCATACAGACAGGACCTGCTGGAGAAAAAAAGGTTTGTATACCCAAAAATGTGGTGCCCAGTTTTGTGGTGGGAGATGACATAGATAAATGGTTAGCTGCTTATGAAGTTGCACTAAGGGCTCATGAGGTTCCTGAAGGGCAATGGGGGGTAGCTATGTGGGGTTATGTGCCGCCATTGGGGAGGGACACACTTCTCACATTGGATCAACCTGATCAAAACACATACCCACTTCAGAAAGCCACTTTACTTGCCAAGTTTTGGCTGACCCCTGAGGGATACCGTCAGAGGTTCAGGGACAGCACCAAACAAACCACACAAACATGGGTAGATTTCTTTGATTTCTCCAGTAAGGCACTGAATGGATGGGTGCGGGGCAACAAAGTAGCAGATTATAAAGGTTTATATGACTTGATCCTGAGAGAGCATATGCTTAATGTTACTTATACAGATTTGCGCCAGCACCTAGTGGATAGCAAGCTGACTGATCCCAGGAAGCTTGCTGAGGAGGCGGACCTCTGGGTTAGCACCAGAGTGTCCAAGAAGGTACCTGGGGGGGACTCCCACAAAGGTGGTCAGGGTTCCCAACAGAAGAAAGAGGGGGGAGATAAACTTGCAGATAAGGAACTCTCCAAAGGCCCCCACAAGAATTCCCAGCGAGGGGGTGGCAACCCTTCCTTTTCCAAATTTGGGAAAAAGCCAGGGACATATGACAAGTCAGGGAGATCTAGCCCCAAATGCATGGAGTGTTACCAGTATGGTCACTACAAAGGCGATCCACAGTGCCCCAAGAGGGCACCGTCCACTACCGGACAGGCACCTGGGTTGACTAGTGTAGCGCTCGGGGGGGAGATGGACCCAAATAGCTTTGGGGAGCAGGTAGAGATTTCCCTAGTGTACCTGGGAGAGGGAGAAATGGTGCCCAAGGCCCACATGCCCAGAAATATGTCCAAGTACCGGCAGTGGGTCACCATTGATGGGCAGAAGGTGGAGGCTCTGCGTGACACAGGAGCCAGTATGACTACTATCAAGAGTCAGCTGGTGTCAACAGAGCAGATAGTACCTAATACATTCCACCAGGTCAGAGTCGCTGACAATCGCGAGAGTCACCTACCGGTGGCTCTGGTTCCCTTTGAGTGGGGGGGGTCTCTGGTACTCTGAAAGTAGCTGCGAGTCCTGCCATGCCTGTAGATTGTCTGTTAGGCAATGATCTTGAGCACACTGCTTGGAAAGAAGTGGAGCTCAGGTCTCACCTGGAGATGTTAGGGTTACCTGAGTGGGTCTGCATGACCACACGGTCCATGGCTGACCGAGAGGGAAGTCAAGGGCATCTGGAGCCTGGAACGATGGCCCAGAGAGCTGCCAGGAGGAGGGACCAGGGGTGCGGGAAACCGGCCCCAGAAGTTCCCACAGTGGCTGACGGGGCTCCTGAGGAGGAGGCTCCCGAGCCAACTGCGGAAGACATTGCCGCCCTAGGTGACTTACCTGAGCTTGCTGGCTGGCAAGTTGAGGGTGGACCCACCAGGGAGGAATTCTGCAAGGCGCAGAAAGAATGTCCCACTCTGGAAGGTTTGAGGAAGCAAGCCTCAAACCAGGCAGCAGGTGACGCCTCTGGCAATCACCACCTATATTGGGAGAATGATCTCCTCTACAGTGAGCCTAAGGTTCCCGCCTTTGGGGCAGCACGTACGCTGGTGGTCCCCCAATGTTACCGAACCTTCCTACTGGGTCTGGCTCACGACATTCCCCTGGCAGGACATTTGGGGCAGGGCAAGACCTTTAACAGGCTTGTCACCCACTTTTATTGGCCCAAAATGAGGACACACTCAGATAAGTTCTGCAGATCTTGTCCTACCTGCCAGGCCAGTGGTAAAGCAGGGACAAGGGTTAAAACCCCCCTGATTCCCCTTCCTGTCGTTGGCACCCCCTTTGAAAGGGTGGGCATCGACATTGTTGGTCCCTTGGACCCCAAAACTGCCTTAGGCAACAGGTTCATCCTGGTTTTGGTGGACCATGCCACCCGTTACCCAGAGGCAATCCCTCTGAGGACCGTAACTGCACAGGTGGTGGCCAGAACCCTGATGGGGATATTTACCCGTGTGGGATTCCCCAAGGAAATAGTGTCTGACAGAGGCACTAACTTCATGTCTGCATACATGAAGTCTCTGTGGGATGCGTGTGGTGTAACTTACAAGTTCACCACACCCTATCACCCCCAGTCTAATGGTCTTGTGGAGAGATTCAACAAGACCCTGAAAGGCATGATTGGTGGCCTCCCTGAGGCCATGAGGCGTAAGTGGGACGTCCTCTTACCATGCCTTCTCTTTGCTTACAGATAGGTCCCCCAGAGGGGGGTAGGGTTCAGTCCCTTTGAGCTTCTCTACGGGTACCCTGTCAGGGGACCCTTAAGCATTGTCCAGGAGGGATTGGAGAAAGCTCCAAAGACACCCCCTCAGGATGTGGTCAGCTATATGTTGGCCCTCCGCAACCAGATGACCCGCTTCTGGAAAGAGACCCAAAGTAACCTTGAGGCCAGTCAAGAGGTGATGAAACACTGGTATGACCAGAAGGCCACCCTGGTAGAGTTTCAACCTGGAGACAAAGTGTGGGTAATGGAGCCAGTAGAGCCCAGAGCTCTCCAGGACCGCTGGACTGGCCCATTTGAAATAAAGGAGCGGAAAGGGGAGGCCACTTACCTAGTGGACCTCCAAACCCCTAGGAATCCCCTAAGGGTGCTCCATGTGAACCGACTAAAAGCTCATTTTGAGAGGTCGGAGATCAACATGCTTCTGGTCACAGATGAAGGAACGGAAGAGGAGAGTGAACCTCTCCCCGACCTCCTCTCTGCCCAAGAAGGTGATGGGTCAGTAAGCGGGGTCATTCTGTCTGACTCCCTGACTCTAAACCAGAAAGGAGACTGCTATGAGCTATTGGAGCAGTTTTCCCCCCTGTTCTCCCTTACTCCTGGACTGACCCACCTCTGTGTTCATGATATTGACACTGGTGACAGTCTCCCTGTGAAGAACAAAATGTACAGGTTGTCGGATAAGGTGAAGGCCAGCATCAAGGAGGAGGTCTCCAAGATGTTGACTCTAGGGGTTATCGAGAAATCCAGTAGTCCCTGGGCCAGCCCAGTGGTGTTGGTCCCTAAGGCTACTGCCCCAGGTGCGAAGCCAGAACTCCGGTTCTGTGTGGACTACCGGGGTCTCAACTCAGTCACACGGACTGATGCTCACCCCATCCCGAGCTGATGAGCTCGTGGACAGGCTAGGCGCTGCCAAGTTCCTGAGTACGTTTGATCTTACTTCAGGGTACTGGCAGATCGCCCTGACTGAGGGGGCCAAGGAAAGATCTGCATTTTCAACCCCTGATGGCCATTACCAGTTCCGGGTGATGCCGTTTGGGTTGAAAAATGCCCCCGCTACCTTCCAACGGTTGGTTAACGGGGTCCTAGCTGGCAAGGATGCCTTCTGTGCAGCCTACCTGGATGACATAGCTGTCTACAGTTCCAGCTGGGAGGAACACCTGCTTCACCTCAAGGAGGTGCTTCAGGCCCTGCAACAGGCAGGCCTGACCATCAAGGCTAGTAAGTGCCAGATTGGGCAGGGTTCTGTGGTGTACTTGGGACACCTAGTGGGTGGTGGCAAGGTGCAGCCACTCCAGGCCAAGATTGAAACTATCAAGGCCTGGCAACCACCGAGAACGCAGACTGAGGTGAGAGCCTTTCTAGGCCTCACAGGATACTACCGCAGATTTGTCAAGGGCTACGGCACCATTGTAACACCCTTGACAGAACTCACTTCCAAGAAACAACCTAGGTTGGTGAATTGGACAGAGGCTTGTCAGAAAGCCTTTGACGCCCTGAAGGAAGCCATGTGCACGGCCCCCGTGCTCATGGCCCCTGACTACTCCCAGGAATTTATGGTGCAGACAGACGCTTCAGAGCATGGCATAGGGGCAGTCCTAGCACAGCTGAATGAGGAGGGCAGAGATCAACCGGTAGTCTTTATTAGCAGAAGGCTACTACCACGGGAACAGAGGTGGAGTGCTATTGAAAGAGAAGCTTTTGCTGTGGTCTGGGCACTGAAGAAGCTAAGACCCTACCTGTTTGGGACTCACTTCCGGGTTCAGACAGACCACAGGCCCCTCAGATGGCTCATGCAGATGAGGGGTGAGAATCCAAAACTCTTGAGGTGGTCCATTTCCCTACAGGGGATGGACTTTACGGTGGAACATCGCCCAGGGGTTGACCACGCCAATGCTGATGGTCTCTCCAGGTACTTCCGCCTTAGCGATGAGAGCTCCCAGGAGGTCGGGTAGCTCTCCCCACTTTCAGCTGGGGGGGACACATGCTAGACCTGACAGCCTTAGGGTAGTCACCCCTAACTTTTTGCCTGCCTCCCTCCACTTTTTGGACACTGTTTTTGCTGGTTTATAGACTCTGCGCTCTTTACCTCTGCTAACCAGGGCTAAAGTGCATATGCTCTCTCCCCTAAAACATGGTAACCTGGAATCATACCTGATTGGACTATTAATTTACTTATAAGTCCCTAGTAAGGTGCACTCTATGTGCATAGGGCTGGTAAATTAAATGCTACTAGTGGGCCAGCAGCACTGGTTGTGCCACCCACTTAAGTAGCCCCTTCTCCTGGTCTCAGGCCTGCCATTGCAAGGCCTGTGTGTGCAGTTTCACTGCCACATCGACTTGGCATTTAAAAGTTCTTGCCAATCCTAGAACTCCCCTTTTTCTACATATAAGTCACCCTTAATATGTGCCCTAGGTAACCCCTAGGGCAGGGTGCTGTGTAGGTAAAAGGCAGGACATGTACCTGGGTAGTTATATGTCCTGGTAGTGTAAAACTCCTAAATTCGTTTTCACACTACTGTGAGGCTTGCTCCCTTCATAGGCTAACATTGGGGCTGCCCTCATACACTGTTGAAGTGGCAGCTGCTGATCTGAAAGGAGCAGGAAGGTCATATTTAGTATGGCCAGAATGGTAATACAAAATCCTACTGACTGGTGAAGTCGGATTTAATATTACTATTCTAGAAATGCCACTTTTAGAAAGGGAGCATTTCTTTGCACTTAAATCCTTCTGTGCCTTACAATCCACGTCTGGCTGGGCTTGGTTGACAGCTCCTTGTGCATCCACTCAGACACACCCCAAACACAGGGTACTCAGCCTCACTCGCATACATCTGCATTTTGAATGGGTCTTCCTGGGCTGGGAGGGTGGAGGGCCTGCTCTCACACAAAGGACTGCCACACCCCCTACTGGGACCCTGGCAGACAGGATTGAACTGAAAGGGGCCCTGGTGCACTTCTTAGCCACTCTTTGAAGTCTCCCCCACTTCAAAGGCACATTTGGGTATAAAACAGGGCCTCTGCCCTACCTCATCAGACACTTGCTGGAGAAGAAACCTGAACCAGAAACTACATCCTGCCAAGAAGAACTGCCTGGCTGCTCAAAGGACTCACCTGCCTGCTTTCTACAAAGGACTGCTGCCTTGCTGTTGCCCTGCTGCCTTGCTGAACTCTTGTCTGGCTGTGAAAGTGCTCTCCAAGGGCTTGGATAGAGCTTGCCTCCTGTTCCTTGAAGTCTCAGGACCAAAAAGACTTCACTCTTTTACTTGGACGCTCCGTGTGCTGAAAATTTCGACGCACAGCTTGTTTCGCGGCGAGAAAAACGCCGCACTCCGACGCTGATCGACGCGACGCTCTTGGGACGATCGAAGATCCGACGCACGGCCTCGCAAGGACAACGCCGCCCAACCTCTAGAGGAGAAATCGACGCGACGCCTGCCGTGAGATCGTAATTTCAACGCGCAGCCCCCGCAGATCGAAGTCTAGAGGAGAAATCGACCCGACGCCTGCCGTGAGATCGTAATTTCGACGCGCAGCCCCGCAGGCCGACGCGCAGCCGGAGAACAAGCAGGAAAAATCCACGCACAGACCCGGGACATCTGGTAATCCCCGCGATCCACAGAAAGAGACTGTCCGCGTGCCGGAAAACGACACCCGACTTCAACGCGTGGAAAATAACGACGCAAGTCCGTGTGTGCTGGGGAGAAATCGACGCACACACCCTTTTTCCACGCACCTCTTCTCTTGTGGCCCTCTGAGGAGATTTTTCCACGCTAAACCAGGTACTTGTGCTTGAAAGAGACTTTGTTTATATTCTAAAGACTTAAGACACTTTATATCACTTTTCCGTGATATCTATACAATTTCCCATTGCAACTTTATTCTTTTTGACCTACAATTATCCTGATAAATATTATATATTTTTCTAAACACTGTGTGGTGTATTTCTGTGGTGCTATATGGTGGTATTGTATGATTTATTGCACAAATACTTTACACATTGCCTTCTAAGTTAAGCCTGACTGCTCGTGCCAAGCTACCAGAGGGTGGGCACAGGATAATCTTGGATTGTGTGTGACTTACCCTGACTAGAGTGAGGGCTTTTGCTTGGACAGGGGGTAACCTGACTGCCAACCAAAAACCCCATTTCTAACAGCCCTGACTTGGGGCCCCCTGCACAGCGCCATTCATTCCCTGGGCATGGCCATTGGGGTGGTGGGCATGGCTCCTGTCTTTATTAAGACAGGAGGCATGTCAATGGGGGTTAAGCGCGAGCAAATGGTGCTACATTGCTTAAATAGTGTAGCGCCATAATTTGGTACACAAGCCCCAGTTCCCCCTACAACCCCCCAGACCTGTTAGCGTCTTTTCCAAAGATGCTAACAGGGCCTTAGCGCCGGCTAGCGCCATTCCATAAACATGGCGCCCGGCCAGCGTCATGGAACGGCGCTAGCCGGCGTTATACTTTTTTACTCAAACCTGCGCTAACACAGGTTTGTGTCAAAAAGTATAAATATGGGCCTTAGTGTGTGGCTCACTGAGTTACACTGTAATTACTCTGAATAATTTGATGCATGTTCTCCTCATACCTGGAAACTGAGAAGCAAAGATTCACCAGACCCCAGAGATAAAAATGGGGCCCAGTGCTTGCTCACTACCAAACCACATCCATTGCTTTTATGCCATTGAACTGCAAGGCACATGTAAGAGGACAAAAGATGGTAATCTTTACAAAATATGAAACATCAAATTAAATAATTAACCTTTTATGATTATCCATAAAGGTAAAACGATGATGGACTTTGTTTTTTAATTATAAAGAAACACACCAAGAAATCTTCTAATGCTGACTACTACTTTTGATTTTATACTCTCACACTTAACCTCCTAAACTTATTCTACATTTCGCTTACACTTTACGCCCTTCGGGAGCTCCCGACCCTCTAAGGAAATAAACCTAAAACTGAGCTGCCGGCTAGATCCTATTTAGGCTCAGACACTGGGGCTGTAGTAAGCGATGCCGAGAATGCAAGGAGAGAAATACATAACACAGCAAACAAACCGGTCAATTATAAATCATGTCTGCTCTAGGTTTTCCTCGGTGGACTATATCCTCTTTAATATTTATTAAAAGGAGTACAAGAATAAAGGCGCAAGATGGGTGTGCTGTGTATGCAGGCGATAATTAATCTATTGGACAGTCTTCGATAACGTCTCCAAGTCATACGGCTGAATCACAGGGGGAAGTGTGCACGCAAGGTAACTGTAATTTAGCAGAGGATGCAAGTGACTCCGAGGGTGTGTGTGTGCAGCACAGCTGTGTGCAATTACTATTCAGAGCTCTCAAACAACTGAGGGTCAGGTGCAAGGTGAAGAGCTCCGTCTTGCTAATGCTGTCATGAAATATTTATTTTGCAATCAACTTTCCAGTTCACTGCACGCTTGCAAATGACCGTGCGGGTGTTTCAGTAGACTGCGGGTAGACGGTACCAGCCACCAGGCACAGTTGGTCTCCTTTCTCAGAAAAAACCCCAACAAAAAACATATGCCGGCCATTTGTATTCGTTGCTTTACCGGAAGACCCAAGCGGTGGTAGGTGAAAACAAAATTGAGTAAAATTGTCATAGCCTCATGCATGCTTTTTGTAAATGCAGGTAACATGAGGAAAACATCGGGAAATATTTTAACTAAGTCCATGCCTGGGGACAAACGCGGTGAAAACAGCCGAGAAAATTGTATTTTCCAGCTCGAAACTGGAGACAAAAGTGTGTTAAAGTGCAGCTTTTTATTACGCTCTTATTTGTACATTTTCCTGGAACATTGGATTTCTGCTTTAAGCCTGATGTCCCTGGAAGGTATTTTAATTCCACCAGGATGAGCAGAAGTGATCGGTCCAGAATCTCAGGATGTGGAGCCAAAACCAGGATTTGAATCTGGTTCGTTTGTTCCGAACTCAGCATCGTCTTTGATAAATTATTGTCTACTATTTGAAATCTCATAAATCTAAAAATAGGAAAAAGGTAATTACTTTAGGGTGTTTGTGATTAAATAAAACATGAACAATGTAAACAAGAGATGCATCTCTTGGCAATGCACTGTGCAACTTTTAAAGGTGGACAGTGTCTACCTCTGGAAGATGCTACTCGGCCCCACTCACTAATTTGAGCATTGCCTGCCCATTCCAGCAACCTGTTTACATATGAACGGGACTGAATAGGAAGCCAGGCTTCACACTGTAACTAGGTTTAAAAAGAAACCCAGAAACTATTTCCTTCTTAGAGCGCCACAAACAAAAAGGAAAGAGGAAATGGGAGCATGCGAACTAGCATGCTTCCATCTAAATGCACAGCATTGCAGGAATTATCTGCTGACTCGGCAATTATAAGTGCAAATAAGAAAACCACCTAAAAAGTATTAAGGGTTAGGCTTTTGGTGTAACAAAACTAGTCATGTTTTTCTTAGGAGTTCTGTAGGCCTACCGAAGTCTTTGGAACAAAGAGCGCATCGGTGGTGAACAAAAGCGTGACGATCTTACGATTCCAAGGTTGCTCCTTGAATTGATTTGTTGTCCTCTTGACAAATATCGGTTTCCATAAAGAAGAGCTAAAAGTTCAGCTCTAGGACATTTGGCAATTCGATAACTCTCCAGAGTGAAATTTGTAGTGACCTTACTAGTGAATGCAAAGGATTATTTAGCAATGGGACGATAATTCTGGATTCCATTTCATCCCACTCCAACCTCCTATGCCTATGGAGAACCAGGAGACTACTGAAAACTATGCTACGAGGTGGTAGAGATGAACTGTTGAATCGTTTCAGAGAAACAATCAGAGGGTCATGATCACTTTAAGGTTGGATTTCAACTTTCATACCCATCTTCATACTCCAATGATGTAAATTAAATAATGTATAATCAATTACACATTCAAACTGTTATTAAAGGTGGGCTGCCTTGGAGAATCTGATTTAGACCTCCTGTTACAAACGTGAAGGCCATGGGTTAAGGTTGCAAGGCTAATTGCTTTGCTACTTTATACCATGATAAACTTTTGGCTAAAGTGGAAATCCACAATGAATGCTCTCTTCTTCAGTGGCGACTGTATAGTCATAATTAGGTTCATACGTACTGTTAAAGTCACCAGCTACAATTAGAATGGGCTTATATTTACTCTTAGTGTAATCACTGAGCTTGGGAAGTCTGGTGTTGCGAGAGAAAATGCTAAGGAATCAGCTCTAGGTAGCCCGCTCTATTGCAAATATTGAAGATCATAATCTGGTCTCTCAAGATGAATGTCAGCAGTAATTGTTGTATGTCTGGCTTTCCCTTTTCCATTTTTTTAATTCTACAGTTTAATGAGATATTAACCTGGCTGGTCAATCCAGCAGATGCTTTCCATTTGGCTTGTCTTACCAATGGGACAGTAAAGGTAGATGAACCTGGTTATTCAAGGGAGCTAACATCCAGATTCCTAAAGTACACCAACTTGATATTTATAAAAAAAAAATACACCATTCTATGCCCTCCATTTTCTGCACTAGGCTGCCAACATTCAAATATAATGTGTCTGTTGTAACAAATCCACAATTTGTATTTATGTGTGGGACGGTTCAAGCTTTACCATAGTCTGTGTGTGCTCTGTTGATAGGACTGCTGTTAGAAAGGACGTCTAGCTTTCCGCAGGAAAGATTTTACCAGCCAATCACCATCCAGGCAACCATGACTAGCTTTTACCATGCCCCTAGTAATATCATATCTGTTATAGTTTGCCTTCATACTGATACACATTCCTGCCACAGGTCGTATCTCTGTTGTGAGTTTGTGGCTATTTTGTCCGCCTAGCAAAAAGGGATATCTCTATACAGCGACCTTCTCCACATTTATTCCCACGTTGCCTACCAAGACCCTTTAGTCCCACATGGCTGAACAAAGCTCCTTCATCTTCCATCCAATCTTGAGTCTCTTTACCCTCAAACCAGGACGGAATAGAAATTCGATGGAGTATAAGTAACTAAAAGTGATCATGTTAAGCACTTTGAAATGTTTCAAAATGTATAACACATTACCCCTGTTTAGAGCTTCAGATGGGCCTTCCAAGATATTTGTGGGAGTAGGACCTGGCTTGTTTTCATCATATAGGCCACAGGTTTATTGATAGAAACAAGCCATGCCTGTTCAGTCACTATATAATTTAGCTGAAAAAAAATGCTGATGGCATTAAGTTTAAATAAAAAACGGGTCCCAAAAAATTAACAGAATGGTTCACATTAGTAATCAATGATTTTTGGGTCTGGCTGTCAATGCTCCTTAAAAGGATGTTGCTGTTTATTGGAAAGTGATGTTCACCACTATTTATCATTTGTATCAGCGTTGGAACAACCCCAACAGATGTATGTTTAAAATAAAGATTGGTTGGTGGCCAATTTTCTATTGGCCTGGCAGATGGATAGAAGATGTGTCACTTTTGGATGAATAGCATGATTGACATTCCCAGATTGCCATCTGGGCATTTTTTGAAAAATATGCAATACTTGACTGCCTCTTCGGACATTAGCTGCCTGTGTGATACACCAGTTTCTTGTTTTTGGCTGCAACACACTTTTTTTTAGTTTGCACAATTCGCTCAGCTTTCTCTTGCTACAGATGGCTTAAAAGTACTATTCCTTAGACAATGGCTTAGCGGTGGCTTCTGTAGGTTCCGAATCAGAGCTTTTTAGATACTGGTGGCTCACCGGAACTAACATTCCATAGAGTCCTTGGTTAGCCAATGGTTCTACTTCAAAGGAGACAGTTGCTGTGTCCTTGTCACAAGTGCCCACAAGGGGACTGCGGGTCGCAGTACAAATGATGCATGTTGAAGTAATTAATGATTCACACAGACCCATTGGTTGGGCCCTGTATGCCTTTTCGTGGAGGCTGGGCTTGAGATGGGTAGTTTCATTTAATGCCTCAGTTATTGAGTGCCTCGATTTTTTTCTTACCTCAAGTGATATAGGCTCTTTGCAAGCTCTACAGGCAGGAGTCTCATCTCCTCAATAATATATTTGGTCCTTGGGTAGAAGCAGCATGTCTTAAGTGCCTCCGTGGCAGATGCCACTGTTTTCAGGCTAAGTTCCCCTATAATATTACACCTAGCATGGAGGTTGACTATCTTGTTTAGGGCCTCTAACAGGGGTGGCTCCTCTGCAATGGCGAAAGAGCGTCGCGCCACTGGCTCAGAGCAAGCAGCTGAAAAATAAAACAATGTTTGATTATTGTTTTATTTTTCAGCTGCTGGCCCTAAGGCAGCATGTGCAGGGAGGAGAGGGACTCGGCCATGGGAAGGGGGAGGAGGAGTGAAGTGAGTGCATGTAAGTACTCATGTCAGTTTGGCCAGTCGTCTAAACTGACATGCACACTTAGGTTTCCCCACCCGCTGTGTTGCACAACCTGGTTGGAAAAAACAGTACAGACTCCAGTTGCCTGTCTGAGGGGCAGACCAAGCCGCCTAGACAAATCCTGACTCTGCACTCATGATAGGTATAGCATGAGAGCAAGTCCAGGATTCCACCGGGAGCCTGTGCTGGTGTCCCAGTGACTGTTGTGACACCAACACCATTGAGAGCGGAGCGAGGTGGATGGGGGCGGACAGGTAAGTTTTTTTAAATGTATTTTTTAGTTTATTGTTCCCCCCACTGTTGCTGTCCCCCATCACCCCACCACCTTTGAGATTTGTGGAGGCTGCCACTAGCCTCTAATTGCTTATCTATCTTCCCCGATTGGGCTAGAATGAACAAAAAATGGTATCCAATTCTTTGACACTCACAGTTAATTATGAATCCACCCAAGTTCCTAAGAGATCATACTTAATCTTCAGTTTTTATGATAGGTAAAGAAGTTATGTGTTCCAAACAAATGTTTGTCCCTACGTATCTCATCCCACAATAAAGTAAAATGGCCCACTAATTGCCTTTTCTCAGTGAAGGTGAAATAACAAGCATACTTTCTAAGCTAATATCCCACAGCTAGTCAGTCCTAGCTCTAGTCTATACAACAGTGGGGTAGACTGCCTCAAAGGGAACAGCTGTCTAAGCAAAACCCCTTCAATCCAATGTACATCTGAACCTGACTTTTCTTCATATACTGGTAACGCTTTTAATAGTACAGAAGCCATATCTGCATTTAATGTACCAAGTAATGCTTGAGCTGAAGGCCAAAGTAGTGCTTATTAAACTTTTTTTAGATCTTTATCAGTAGTTAAAGCTTTTTGTTTTATAATATCCAGGTGAAGTGTCCAATGCAAATATACATTGAATACATACTACCTTTAGATAACAGCAGTTCTTAAGAACGTCCACTTTTTGTTCTATTTGAGAACCAAGAAAATATTTTTTGTTCTTTCCAAGCTCGAACATTTTTGTTTTCCTTAAACTGGACCCCAAGGAGCTTGCACTGCTGCAAGTTGCCAAGCTGTCTAATCGACAAGGAAGTACAATTGAGGATGTATCCAACATGACCACGTTATATGCATATATTAAATATGCATTGTTCTGGCATACCAACTTGGCAAGTCAGAACAATACCATTGCTTGAGGCAACATATCTAAATTTGTGAGTATGGTGATGACTCTCCATGTGTCTTTCAATACTAAATCCTTTCATTAACTTGAAGGCTTCAATGTCAAAAATTATATAAAATTATATAGTCTGAGACTTTGTTGGTCTAATGGATTACATATTGTTTGATCTAACTTGCTAATGATGATGAAATCTGTTATTTATGTCTAAGGAGACAATGATACAATCACCCAATAGTGTCCTTTTTCTACTTATGGTATTTTGGGTTGCCTTTCTATAGACCTCATGCTGAAGTTTTAGTTATTAGAGAGGCAATTAACTGTCCACCTTCTCTAGTTACTGGTCATGCTGACTATTTGTTACGTGTCATGAGCATAACTAATGACAGTCAGATTGCATCAACTTCTATCATTCTGTAGGAGAGCAAAGGTTTTCAGAAGGTAGCCTACAATGTGACCAATGCCAAATGTAGGACTTACTTTTCTGAGTCCTTTGTCATACAATGTTAACAGCTCTGACCATTCCTCGTATCTGTATTGAAGTCTGGTGTTTTTTGCCATTGTTGTCTTAGCAATAAAGCTGTTGATAAAACAAAATAAGTATCAATGATATCTTTAGAGGGGCAGTGGATACCCACTTAATGTGGCCCATGTCCATAGGTAGGACCCAATAGGAAATGAGATGATTCCAATTGGGTATGGAGGTTTCATACTTTTCACACTCCTGTGATGTAAGGCTGCCATTCTCATCATAGTGCCCTTTACCTTCACTTTCCAAACCACATATCTTGTCAGAGAGCACTGAGCCCTCATTGTCTATTATTAAGTCAGCATGATAAGTCAGCACTGTTCAATTGATCTGTATAAAAACATTAATATCAATGTCGAAAATATTCACTGCACTCCAGGAGGTTTACAAACACTCTACTTTATTGTTACAGCAAACACCAATGTGTTTTGACTTCTCACAAGTCTTATTAATAACCAATCAGATACAAGATGTGAAAGTTTGTTATGACTGGATGATGAATTTGGAACATGAAGAAGTTTCCTCAATGGAAGTATTAGACAAATTGGGTATTTCAATAAATGATCACAAGTATAGTCATTTTAAATCCAAATCTGATTTGGAAACTTTAAAGTAGGTGAAACATTGAGGCAAAGAAAACTTAAGTCTAAATGAAAGGAAGGCATTAAACCAACCCATGGCCAATGACAGTATTATCATCAAACTAGCAGACAAAGGTGGTAATATAGTAATTCGAAATTGTGAGGACTATATGAAGGAAGCATTAAGACAACTAAATGATGCACAGCACTATCTTGTGACCATAGATGTAGGTTCTTTATACACATCTATCCAACATGATATAGGTCTACGGGCTTTAGCATATTTGTTACGACAAAGGAACAGAAAAGAAACCAAACATTCAATAATGCTTCTAGAAATGTTTCAAATGTGCATACTAAACAATGTGTTTCTGTTTAATCATCAAATATATAAACAGTTGTGTGGGACAGCTATGGGTATTTCTCTATCTCCAAGTTATGCAAACCTAACCATGGGGTGGTGGGAGAGAGAAGTTGTTTGGCAAGACATACATCAGGAAGATCTAGCCAAAACTATACTTTGGCTTCATTACATAGACAATCTATTTACCATATGGAATGGCTCAGAGAAAGAATTCAATACATAATTTTGTAAGTTAAATCAAAATGATTGTGGTTTACAATTTATTTACAGCATTAATGCCACAGAGATCAATTTCCTAGACATTAAGGTGTATGTGGAAAATACCCAATTACACATAACCATGTATAGGAAAGAAACTGCCACAAACAGAATATTATATGGGACTAGTTTCCATCCAAAACCACTACTCAAAAGTATCCCTATTGGTGAATATTTAAGAACAAGAAGAAATTGTTCTGATGACAATGAAATGGAAAAACAATTTTGAAATGTAAAACAACGATTTCTTCAAAGAAAATATCCTAATTCACATATTGAATTAGGGACACAAACAACCCGAGGCAAGAATCGCCAACAACTTTTGATTTCAAATATGATTGAAGAAATGGAAAATAAAGCCCCTCGCTTGATATTAACTTACAGTAAGGAAAGTAAAAAGATAGAAAATGTCTTTAAGAAGCAGTGGAAAATTCTGAAAAGTGACCAGGATATAGCACCTATGATTGGTAATAAACCACAGGTTATGTATAGAAGGTCACGTTCGATCAAAGACATGTTAGTAAAGAGCCATTTTTCTACACAATTAAAAAGGAACTGGCTGAATGAAGGATCAACGGGTTTCTACAAATGTAATAATTGCGAGGCCTGTTTGATAGCTAATAATGTCAAAACTTTTAAGGATTACAAGGGGAAGGATATTACCATCTCACAAAGAATAACATGCCACAGCCAATTTGTTGTCTATTTAATTGAATGTGAATGTGGACTACAATACATAGGCAGTACAATTTGCCCTTTAAAAAAGAGTATTTTGGAACACATAAGGGCAATACAACATCAAGATCACAGCTATATGGTAGCGAGACATCACAATAAACATCATATATCAGATTGGAAAAGTTAATAAAAATTTGGTGTGGCACAGGTTAATATAATTGAACGTGGTGGAGACAGAACTCTAAAATTACGACAACTGGAAAGTAAATATCTAATTCAACTCCGAACAAAGGTACCACATGGATTGAACATGGATGAGGAACTTTATGTACATATATAGCTGGAAGAATTATGTATTCCAAGCAAATGATGAAAAAAAGAAATGCTGAGTGCTCTTTAGCAGTGCTCTTTAATGTAATCGTTTATAATGAGAAAACAATATCAAATTTGGGTATTTCTTATCCTTCCCTTCATCTTTTCTTTTCTTGTTTTCTTTTCTTTCCTCTTTCTTGACTTACATTTGTAATTACAGATGCGTGTGAAGAAAAATTTAAAATAACACGTGAACAAATTGATGTCATGTTATACTTTTAGATAAAATGTGAAACAATGAGGAAATTATATGATTGAATGACAAAATTGTTTGTTATAGGTAAACTATTTGTGGCCATTAAAAAGGAAATAATTTCCTATGATGGCACTCAGCCGTTATTGGCCACAATTTATATTTGTATTTATATTAACATTGCTTATCAAGAATCATTCAGGATACATGCATTAGCTCTAGCCAGATACACTTAAAGGTCACTATAGAAGCAAGGAAAAACAATTTATTTTTCAAAAATATAATATTGGAGTTATAGTATCAAGAATCATTAGGAAACCTATTCATTATTTGCAATTTGTTTTAATGTTTGTTTTTGTTTTTGTAAAAAGTAACTACATGGTCCAGAATGCCTCATAATGGGCATCATAGACCATTACTAATTAAGGAAAATAGTAAAAGGACTTAATAACTGTGAGCAAGACTTGAGAGAAGTCGAAACGCATTGGTGGCTGCTGTAACAATAAAGTAGAGCATTTGTAAACCTCCTGGAGTGCAGTGAATATTTTCCACATTGATGTCAATCGAGGGTGGTCTCCTCCATCACGGGCAGCGGCAGTGGAGTGCGCACACTGAAAATCCCCTTCAGACCACTTTGGATTAAATATAAAAACATTAATATCTAGCTGTTTTGCTGGAAGTGTGTGGAATGCATGGATGACTGAAGGAGAAGTGGAACATGAGCTGATGTGCCTCCTTCTACAAACTCACATGTGGAGGCAATCAACAGCACAGCTGAAATTGTGAACAAGTAATCAAAGCAGATGCAGGTGCTATGAATGCAAGAGACAAACTAGTATTCATTCTCAGAGGAATGAAGCAGCCCCCAGAATTCAAGGCTATGGTCTGATATCAGTGCAGTCAGCAGGTCTCAGTCACCATAATTCTTGAAATCAGACCTCCTTGAACTGTCAAGAATGAGTCAGCTGTCATGTTCCAGCCTCCTCCTACAATAATTTTGTTTCTACTGAAACCTATTACCAATATGGACAATCTAGTTAGGAAACCTGTCTTAAACTCCATAGTGTGTGCTTTCATACTTTAACGGAGCCCAAAACTAAAGCCATGCCATGGCATGAAATCTGAGCAAATATTTAGCGACTCCAGTGGTTAGGCATTGTATTATGCCTTATTAACAACAGAGAATTCTGAAAGAAAATGACCACCCCTTCAGGTCCAAGGGTGAGGAGTTTAGGGACCTGTCTCATTCTCAGAAATATTGTTGGTATAAACCACTTTACCACCAAGTCCCTTTTTAGGTTTGCAGATTCTTCTTGAAAAAATGTGTTTTGTCATCAAATAGGACAGTGCTGTTTTGATTCAATGGTTAAGACCATTTGCAGTTAAAGTGAAGGTAATTACATCCTTGGTAATACTTGATATTGGAATATAATCCTAAAAATGTGAAGCTGTGATAAATAGGATTCAACCCTGCACTTCTCTGGACATATTCTTCTATTATAGGTTGCAGGTATCGTGCAGAGTGGTGTACCGGACATTTCCTTCAGAATCTATCCAGCTCAAAATGCTAAATGGACTATTAACTACTTATGACCTTAAATAATGTAACTGTCATTTCTAATATTACATACAATGTGAACTGAGGCAAAATAATCTGGTGACTGGAATGAGGTAGGAGGAAGACTTAGAACGATCAGTTACAGATAATGAAAACCCTTTTGTTGTGCTCAGACAGGGGAAATATCATTAAGTAATAAGCACTGACTGATAACGCTGTAAATTTATTCACAAAGCCTGTTACATTTTCAAGGGCATGGCAGACTGTGGATTGGAGAACAATGCCATGTGCATGCATAGTCAGGCCTCCGACGTGGGGTTCCTACACTTGATCTAGCTCTGCCTACAGTGACTAAAATCCAGTGCTAGCTCATTTTCCCTCACCCTTCGCAGGGTTCAAAGAATGTTTCTTTTTCCTCAGGTCGATGTATCTTTTTGCTCAATGAAGATTGTGGTAGCCAACACAAACAATACTTTAAAAACCATGACCCATATGGCCACGCAAGAAGACTTCAATCAGTTAAAGTTTCAAAGCTTTATTTATGACCACAAAGCCAAAGTCACATAAATGGTGCGCAAAATCAAATTGTAAAGATAAATGAACACTATAGGCTGACTAAATCTATGAAACAAATTTAATCTACTCAAAATCAGTACCGTTAGACATTCAAGAAAAATAATATATATTAATAAAGCAATTACTCATGTGAAAGAGACTTTTTTCAGCTCAGACAGTGAATTCATTAGTCAAAACAATTCACAATGATTCAGAATTCAGGGATTGGGACATAGGATCTCCCTATTACTAACCAAATCTGGACAAGTGTGTGAGGGAGCAGGATACACATGCAAGCAAAAGTAAAAAATAAACAACAAAAATAATTTGGAAACATCTACCTTGGGCTAAACTAAGAAAAATAAAAGACAGGTGTCAGCATGCTAATTCTACTCAGGAAAGCAGGTCAGGGGAAAATAATATTTACATTAAAATATACCTTTCCTAGGTTCAGCATTCAATTCAGTTCATCAGCAACGCATGTAGATCGTCAGCAACGTCTGTTAGAAGTACCACCGGGGGAAAAGTGCAGAACCCAGACTGCACATGGAAATCAGGAACATTGAAGGGGACAAGTTAACAGAACAAGATTCAAGAGAGGACTGCTACTGGAAGTTACAAGTCCTTCCTTAATTAGAAATACTCAAGTTAGTTTGATTGATCAATTCGATCAGTCCACATTACGCAAAAGGGGCAATATCCAATCAGTCCCTTGGCAAGAATCACATTTGCAACATCACAGCAGTTTCACACGTATGATCTGGTGTCATCTCCTGTTTCTGTGTGACTCCCAGTAAATTTAACAATTTGTGCATCACTTGTTGCAATCCATGTTCCTTTCAGTGGCACAAGGCAGTTTTCTCCTTTCTTATGGGAACAGTTCCTTTAAAAAATTGTCCTACTCTCCTTTCAGTCATCATGTTCCAATGCTGAAACTTTCAAAAACACTGCAGTGTAAAAAGTACACATAATACAATAGGACTCTTTACTAATCATGTAAAACAACCTAATGCCAACATTCATGTTAGAGAGAAAGTAATGACTCAACAATTTGTGCTACTGTAAATATGAAGGCTTCAGGCCTAGTTATGCACAAGAAATACAATGCATTAATATTGTCATTAACAAAACACACATAATATGCAAACGTATGACTTTAGCATTTCTAATATATCATTCAAATATGCAAATGCACTGCATTAATAAGGGCAATCTTTGTTAAAGCATCACATTAAGTACGACAGAGATGTGCATTTATTTTTCTGCACACATGGAACTTTAAACTAACAAATCATAAATCAATATAAATCATTTTCATTTCTCTTCATAATCATTCATTCTAATGATTGAAATATATTTTAACATTGTTAAATCATATTAGCACTTTGTCAGTTCTGGTATGTACAATGTCTGCATTAAAATATAAACGTGTACACTTTTAAAGTATGTGCTAATGCAGCTTTTTCTTGGTTAGGCCTTTAAACCTGAATATAAATGTTACCTGCTGCTGACTTCTGGTGCACTAAAAGCATGACTAAAATTTATGCTCCAACACTAGCAGATGGTCTTTAAAGACATTTTGTACAGAATCAGCCAGACTCTCCATCCTAACTCAATGATAACCCTACTGGGCCATGTTAAGAATGCCCGACTGATAATTGAGAATACTCATTGCTTTCTTCACTTCTAGCAAAATCAATACATCAATACATCAATACGCTGGATATTTATACAATAATCCCCAGCCCCCACCAGGCATCAACATTAAGGAAAATAGAATTTGGCCACCTCTTCTAAAGGGCTGAGACAGGGCACCCAACTGTCATCTTAATAAGTTAAGGAATATAACATATGTAAATGTTATACCTAGGCCTCAATTAGATGTAGTCAGTGAGTACAGCTGCTGTATAATCACTGGGTTTAGGTCCTCTTCTTGAAAGCAAAACATCATCTAGAAATCAGACAATCTGAGTAGGATTAACACTGGCATTTTTACTTTCGCCTATCTGAGCAGAGTGATGGCTTGCTGACCCCCAGTGATATAGCCTCCTGCCTTTGTAGAAGGCCAGGAGATCCGAAGTGATGCCCTAGTGCCTTGCCAGAGAATGGGTGTGGGGTCATGGTGGGGGTACTTGGACATCAGATCGGCAGTAGTCTGATAGCGCAAGGAGAAAGTTGTGAGTCGTGGCTGATACAAAAGGGGATGAGAGGTGGCCAATGCCCATCCATGCATATTGTTGTAGCTGAAAAGAGGAGCAAGCCTGAAGGGGCTACTGAAGCACTGCACTGGTGTACACAGCAGATGACCCTCCTTTTATCATTGAGATTATGGGAATTATGCCCTAGATACCTATGCAAAATGCCCAGAGAACGTCAGTGAGCACCCACACCTGCAACCACACCATGCCTACAGTGCCCCATCCTCTTTTCCTCAAATCCCCTGGAGGGGGAATTTTCTACAGAACCAAACATGGCTGTAATATATAGCTCCAAAAGTAGAGGGGCCTTCCACCACTGCAAGGGCAAGGAAAGCTACCCCTCAATCAACAAAACCAGTCTTGCCTAATAAAGTGACACAGGCCTTGCAAAAAAGAACAACATAATAAATACATTAATTTAAGATCAAGATCAGCATTAAACTCAACAGTTAACAGGACTCATTTGTATAAATAAAGTGACCGATATGGTAGTGATGAATCTTTTCATGGCTCTCAAAGCAAAACAGGGGTGGCTCTGTAGCAAGGGCCCTAGAGGAACCTGCCAGTTCACCTTCAGACTCAGAATTATACAGTTGGCACCATAACAAAGGTAATGATGGAAGAGCAATTATTTTTAAGGAAGATCTCTACCAGCCCTGAAACTGGCCTGACATTGCAGAGGCTGCCCAATTTGTCGGATTTTAGGGATTGGCAGAGAGTATGGATGACTCTTTGACAACAGAAAACACGACTGGCAAAATTCTTAAATCTATTGTGAAGTTAATGACGCAATGTCATGTGGACATGTTGTAATGCTGAGAAAATGTTTTCAGTAAACTTGCTTTGCCAGCCTCCTCCTGCCACGAGAGAACACCAAGTATTCAAAACTACCACTAGGCAAATGAAAATTGAAGTTTATCTGTATCAGGCTACAAACCTTGCCCCATTGTCAGTGAGTGAGGCAGAAGCTCTCTTTGTGCAACTGAAAGAGTTTCAGAGTAAAATTCAGGATTTAGAGGCTAGACAGAGAAAAAACAATCTAAGAGTTTTTGGGTTAAAAAACGTAGTGAAACTAAAGTTGAATTTATGTCCATCCAGGAACTTTTTCCTGAACTTAAAGGACTAAGGGCCATATGTATCAAACATTTTTGCACTCAAGCCATTTGGGATCGCAAAAATGCATTGTGGTATGTAACAAGTCCAATTTGTGATGCGGTAACTTGTTACCAAATCACAATTTGGATTTGCAACTACATACCGATTCAGTATGAGGAAGGGGCGTGTCAAGGGCGTCCTTCCAAATACCGAATCGCAGAGGTATGTATGATTGTTTTGTGACCGTGAATGCAGTGCAAAACAATTGCAGTTACCATCTACTTGAAGTAGGTGGTAACCCAATGCATGCGAAAACGTTTTTTTAAGAGTTTTCCTTGAAGCGGGCTGCAATCACAGGCATGGTGGTCTGCTGAGCAATAAATCGCAATAGAGGTAATCGCTATTGCATAAAATGATACATCTGGCCCTATGACTTTTCCAAAGAAATTCAATTAAAAGACAATATTCAAATTAAATCTTGTATTATTAATCTGCACCACTTCAGCTGAACGATCTGCTATATAAAAACACTGCACCAAGTAATCTGGTCACTAGCAATGGAACAACTTTCTTTTTCAGATTAGATTTCTCCCTTGAATCAACAATGGTAAAATAATGCCATATGAGAAACATGATTGATAAATTCAGGGCCACTCAAGCAAACCATAAGCTACAAGTGCCCACCTAACTGAAAGTGACCTAAAAAGGTCAAACAACTTTATACAGTACAGACGAAACAGCTAAGGCTGAGCTCATGAGAATAGAGAAGAATAGAAAGGCACCAGAGGAGAGAGGAGTGGATGTGGAATAAGAGAGGTTGATTTCCAACTGATATGCATAACTGAGAATAGTCTTCCTTCTCTGTGGAGGGCCTGGTACTGAAGCAGACTTGGCACAGGATAAAGTAAACTATTTCATTACATTTTAGTGGGTGATTAGGTTCAGTAGAGTGGGAAGGGAATAAAAACCAGGAGCCTTTAGGGTCTATGATAAGAACACTTAACTTAGGCAGCTTCTGAGGGTGGAGGGAGGAGCACAGTACACAAGGGTAAGAGGCAAAGGGAGCAGAAAAAAGAAACAAAGTTGTTGTAGATTGGGCTTCTCGTTGGCAGAGGTATGCACCCTGTCCAAGCAGGAACCTCAATGTTAGTCAGGGTAAGTCAGATACACACCATAAATTAACCTATGCTCACTCTCTGGTAGCTTTGCATGGAGCAGCCAGGCGTATCTTAAGAGGCAGTGTGTAAAGTAGTTGTGCAACACTTCAAACTGTAAAGCAGTGAAAACAACACACAAACATAATCCACACCAGGTTAGAAGCATAAGCCCATATTTATGGGCTTTGTGGTGCAGGGTAGCACAACAAGTCACCTTGCTGCACTTCCTTGCTTCACATGGAAAGGGCAGGTATGCATTGTATTTATCCAATACAGCACATTCCTGTTCTTTCCTCCTGCGTGTGTGCCCTTTTAGCAGCCTAGCACCAACGTAGGCACCCCTTCACCATGGTGCAAGGATGTCTGCGTTGCATACAGGATTGTTTTTGTGCAGGAAGGGACACCTCTCTCCCCTCCTGGGGTGACGTATCTTGTTAGTGCATTCCCAGGTCTACAAGTTCTTGCAAATGTGTGAATGAGTCAAAATCCATGAATGTTGCATCGGGACATGCATGCAGCAGCCATGGAAATGCCTCCATGGTGCACAATAATGTAACGCAGTGATTTGAGCTGTGTTATATTACTCGATATTTATGGTGCCACATAGGGCCACACAAGGTGGTTTTGCATGGCTTCATAAATCCCACTTAAGGTTCACGCATCTCTTGCACCTTGCAAGAGTGACGCAAACCAGGCCATAAATGTGGCCCTAAGAGCTTACTTTTGTGAACACAACAAGACCATAATGACAAACATCCAATAGGTAGAATTTTTAAAGATTACAATGCATATATTGTGTCAGACCTGACAGCCTTAGGGTGACCACCCCAAACTTTTTGCCTGCCTCCATCCACTTTTTGAGACAGTTTTTGCTGGTTTTAGAACTCTGCACACTTTACAACGGCTAACCAGTGCTAACGTGCATATGCTCTCTCCCTTAAAACATGATGACATTGGCTCAAACCCATTTGGCATATTTAATTCATTTGTAAGTCCCTATTAAAGTGCACTGCATGTGTTTGAGTGGTAGATTCTGATCAGAAAGGAGTAGACAGGTCATATTTAGTATGGCCATAATGGTAATTCAAAATCCTGCTGACTGGTGAGGTTGGATTTTGTATTACTATTTTAGAAATGCCACTTCTAGAAAGTGAGCATTTCTCTGCACTTAAAATCTTTCTGTGCCTTACAGCCTGCCTCCAATCCATGTCTGGGCTGGGCTGGTTGACAGCTCCCTAGTGCATTTCACCCAGATAACCACAAACACACGATGCTCAGTAACACCTGAACACATCTGCATACTGAACAGGTCTTCCTGGGCTGGAAGGGTGGAGGGCCTGACACTTACATTTCAAAGAATAGTGTCCTGCCCTCACACAAAGGACTGCCAAACCTCCTACTGGGACCTTGACAGACTGAGTTGTACTGAAAGGGGACCTTGTGCACTTCAAAGGCACCCCCACTTCAAAGGCACTTTTAGGATTATAAACTGTGTCTCTGACCCTACCAAACTAGTTACTTCTTGGGACAGACACTCTGCACCAGAACCTGCAACCTGCCGAGAGAAGCTGCCTGGCTGCCCAAAGGACTCATCTGGACGGCTTTGCTGTAAAGGAATGCTGACTTGCTGTTGCCCTGCTGCCTTGCTGGCCTCTGGCTCTGCTGAGAAGTGCTCTCCAAGGGCTTGTATTGAGTTTGCCTCCTGTTTCCTGAAGTCTCAAGGCCAAAAAGACTTCTTCTCTGCAAAGAAACTCCTCGTGCAGAGAAAATCGATGCCCAGCCAGCCGGAATCGATGCACAGCCTGTTCAGCAGTGAGAAAATGACTGTATCGCCGAACCGTAATGACGCAGCCCGGCTCCCCGAGTAGAGATCAACGCAGTGCCAATGTTGCAACCGGAACTTCAACGCACAGCCCACCGGATCGACACATCACCGAGCCGGAACAATGCAGCCTGACTTCCTGCGAGAGGAATCGACGCAGCACCTGCTGTGCAGCAGAAATTCTGCCGCATCACCCACCGGATCGATGCAAGAGCTCTGACTTCTCCCAGCATGCCTGGGATTTCCATGCATGGTCTCCGGGCATCGAAAGAACCTGCATCGCAAAGAGGATTCAAGCCTGCAAGCCGGAATTCAACACAAAACCCTTGCCACATGGAAAAGAATCGACATATCGTCTGTGTGAGCCCGGAAATCCGACACACACCTACCTTTTTTCACGCATCTCCTCCTCTGCGGTCCTCTTGCGTGTAATTTTGACGCAAACAGGTACTTTGTGCTTGCAAGAGACAATTGTTGCGTTTAAGAACGTAAGACTCTTCATGTAATTACAAAAGTGATATTTCAACCTGTGATTATCAAATCTTGATTGTTTTGACCTTAATTTAATCAGATAAATATCCTATATTTTTCTAAACCTGTGTGGTGTCTTTTTGTGGTGTTCTCACTGTGTTATTGCATGATTTATTGCTCAAATACTTACACATTGCCTTCTAAGTTAAGCCTGACTGCTCAGTGCCAAGCTACCAGAGGGTGGGCACAGGATAATTTGGATTGTGTGTGACTTACCCTGACTAGGATTGTGATCCCTATTTGGACAAAGGTGTGTACCTCTTCCAACTAGAGAACTTATTTCTAACATAGTGCTTAAAAGCATAAGACACCAACCAGGGATATCTGGTTGTGCTAGACCAGGTTAAATCCAAAAGTTCATACTCACTGCTATGAAAAGCGGGTCAGATACAGTTCCAGATAAGTCCAGCTGAAGTTTTACCTTCACAGCAATTGAGCCAAAGGTCCTGTTCGCAGGGAAGAAGTTTGTTGGGAGCAAGAAGAGTGTCGCTGGTGGTGTTCCATGGGTGTGAAGATTCAGCTGGGAGTTGAGGCCATGCAAACTGGAGCTTTGCTGTCACAAGCAGTGATACTTGCTGTATGAAGAGATGAGCTTGTGGCAGCCCATGATGATTCTTGCGGCAAGCGATGCAGTTCCAGTGCGAATAGTCCTGCTCATGGTTGGGAGCTTGATTTCAGGAGTAGAAAACACTCCCAAGGGCCCAGGACAGGAGAGGCGCATTTTAGGGGTCAAGAGCTGGTTGAAGACAGATACAGGAGCTGTAACAGGTGAATTTGAAGTCTTTTGTGTCCCTGAGACTTCAGAAAACTGGGGGCAAGCCAGCACGCCCTTGGAGTCACTTTGGTTCTAGGATATAGAGATGCAGTTTCAGTCCTTTCCACTCACAGGAAAGAGAGCAGCAGGCATCAGGTCAGCTCAGCAAAGCTGTTCAGCTGAGTAGCAGCTTAGCAGAGTGGCAGTCCCTGTAGCAGCACAGCAGTCTTTCTTTTTGGGAGAGTATCCACAGGTCTAGAAGTGTACTCAGTTGGTCGTGTTAGAGGTCCAGTACTTATACCCAGTTGTGCCTTTGAAGTGGAGGAGACTTCAAAGAAAAGTCTTTGAAGTGCACCGAGGTCCCCCTTCCTGCCCTGGCTCCAGATTCACTACAGGGGTATGCAGCCCTTTGTGTGGAGCAGGACACTGCCCATTCAAGTGCAATTGTCAGCCCTTCTCTCCCATCTTGTCCAGGATGGCCCGTCAGGCTGTGGATGGCCCATCAGTTATACCTAAACTCCCTTTGTGTGTGCCTCTCACCCCACCCCAGATGTATATTGGAGATAGGCCAAATGCCTAAAGTAAGAAAATGGCAACTTCCTAAAAGTGACTATTTCAGAATTACAATTTAAAATCTGACTTCACCATAAGTTTTTATTTTAAATTGTGATTCCAGAAACATCAAACCTGGGGGTCCCATCTCTTCTCAATTGGAAATTATACTTATAAAATGTAATAATGTAATCCCGATGTTGTCCTATGGGAAAGAAAGGCCTTGCAGTAGTTAAAAAATGAATTAAAAAGTTTTTCACTACAATGACATGTAAAACTTAGGAGTACATGCCCTACCTTTTAAATACACAGCCCCTGGCCCATGGACTATCCAGGGACTACCTTAGAGGTGACTTATATGTATTAAAAAGGAAGGTTTAGGTGTGGTAAGTGGTTTAACTTGCCAGGTCGACATGACAGTTTAAAAATGCACACACAGGCTCTACAATAGAAACCTGAGTCATGGTTAAGGGGCTACTTAAGTGGGTAGCGCAATAAGTAGCATTTAATTTACATGCCCTGGCACATGTAGTGCTCTTGACTAGGGACTTATAAGCACATTAAAAATGCCAATTGGGGTTATGTCAATGTTACCACGATTTGAGGGAGAGAGCACAAGCACTTTAGCACTGGTTAGCAGAGGTAAAGTACACAGAGGCCCTCATTACAACCTTGGCGGTAAAAGCCGCTTACCGTCGTGCAGAAGACCGCCAATACACCGCTGCGGCTGCGGAAATCCGCCACAGCTATTATGACCCACATCTCGGAATCCGCCGAAATTCAGACACCCACACAAGTCCGCCACACCAAAGGTCAGTGATAAACTGGCGAAAACAAATCCTCCACCGTCACGCCAACAGAAACACGCCCATGCTATCACGACACACGAATCCACGCGGCGGTCTTTCAACCGCGGTATTCCATTGGCGGTTCACACCGCCACGCTCAAAATACACACACATCTCCAAAACACCGCCACATTGGACAATTCCAAATACACACACCTGATACACATACAGACACCACTCCCACACACCCAATACAATATAAAACACACACCCACATTACCCACAAACCCCTACGACCAAAAGTTTTGACGAAGGCCACAGAGACTGCACAACATAGACAACCCCACCACACAGAGGCACACAACACCATCACCCACACAACATCCATGCACAAAACACCACACACCACTACACATCACCACACTCATCACCACATACACCACCTCACACATCACCTACACCACCCCATGGCACGGCAAAGACACCCCAGGTTCTCCGAGGAGGAGCTCAGGGTCATGGTGGAGGAAATCGTCCGGGTAGAGCCACAGCTATTTGGAACACAGGTGCAGCACACCTTCATAGCTAGGAAGATGGAGCTATGGCAAAGAATAGTCGACAGGGTCAGCGCAGTGGGACAACACCCAAGAAATTGGGAGGACATCAGGAAGAGGTGGAACGACCTACGGGGGAAGGTGCGTTCCGTGGTCTCAAGACACCACCTGGCGGTTCAGCGGACTGGCGGCGGACCCCCACCTCCTCCTCCACAACTAACAACATGGGAGGAGCAGGTCTTGACCATTATGCATCCTGAGGGCCTCGGAGGAGTCGGTGGAGGAATGGACTCTGGTAAGTCAAATCTTAACTATCATATCCCCCACCCTACCTGCATGCTATCACAGACCCCCAACTTCACCCCCTCCCCTATCACTCCAACTCCTCACTAATGTACTAATAACACAAACCACCCATCCCAACACCAAGCCCTGCATGGCACAACAAAGCATGGACAACCCTCACTAAAGCATGCCCACTGCACATACCCATAACACCCCCCCAACCATCATCACACAAGCCCCCACACAGGAATGCTAGCACCGGGGTACACGCTCACCCACCCATTGTACACCATGACACACACACATGCAATAATCATGCTTTTACACCCCTGCAGGACCACTACCCAACATCACCAGACAGGAGGGTCCAGACATCTCTAACCCACCCACAGAAGAGGCCCACAGTGATGACAGCAGCTCTGGCCAACTGGATCCAGATGACCAGCCCGGACCATCGTGGGCTTCGGGACAGTCGGTTCCCCACGCACAGGCACGGCCCACCACAGACCTTCCACCCTCTGGTAACACTAGCACAGCACCCACCCAGCGGGCCCATACCTCCGTCCCCAGGACACGTGAATCAGCTGTGTGTCCACCACTACAGGAAACCCAGGATAACCCACCACCCCAACAACAACAGGGACCTGGGGGCAGTGGTAGTGGCACACGGTCCAGGGGACGGAGGCCCAGGAACACAGGGGAACTGGGAGGGCTGCTGTGCGACAGGGGGCGGACAGGCCAAGGGATCCCACTCTCCGCGAGGTCCTCTCCTCCATCATGGGAGCATACCACCACTCCCAGGAGACAATGGTTACTGTCCTGGCCAAGTTTCAGGAGACCCAGCGCATGCAGGAGGAACAGTATTTGGGGTTCAGGGAGGAACTCAGAACCATCAGCTCCGCCCTGGGCACCATCATAGGGGTGCTGAAGGAGATACTGAACACCAGGAGGGACACCGTGGCACTCCAAGTGGCCCCTGACACTAGCATGGACGATGAACTGCCCACTGTAGGAAAGTACCATCTTGCCTGGCATGTTACCCCCATATTTCACTGTATATATGTTGTTTTAGTGTATGTGTCACTGGGACCCTGCCAGCCAGGGCCCCAGTGCTCATAAGTGTGCCCTGTATGTGTTCCCTGTGTGATGACTAACTGTCTCACTGAGGCTCTGCTAACCAGAACCTCAGTGGTTATGCTCTCTTTGCTTTCTAAATTGTCACTAACAAGCTAGTGACCAATTTCACCAATTCACATTGGCATACTGGAACACCCTTATAATTCCCTAGTATATGGTACTGAGGTACCCAGGGTATTGGGGTTCCAGGAGATCCCTATGGGCTGAAGCATTTCTTTTGCCACCCATAGGGAGCTCTGACAATTCTTACACAGGCCTGCCACTGCAGCCTGAGTGAAATAATGTCCACGTTATTTCACAGCCATTTACCACTGCACTTAAGTAACTTATAAGTCACCTATATGTCTAACCTTTACCTGGTAAAGGTTGGGTGCTAAGTTACTTAGTGTGTGGGCACCCCGGACTTTGTGAGTGCGGGGACACCATTACACGCGTGCACTGTACATAGGTCACTATCTATGTACAGCGTCACAATGGTAACTCCGAACATGGCCATGTAACATGTCTAAGATCATGGAATTGTCACCCCAATGCCATCCTGACATTGGGGAGACAATTTTATGATCCCCGAGTCTCTAGCACAGACCCGGGTACTGCCAAACTGCCTTTCCCGGGGTTTCACTGCAGCTGCTGCTGCTGCCAACCCCTCAGACAGGTTTCTGCCCTCCTGGGGTCCAGCCAGGCTTGGCCCAGGAAGGCAGAACAAAGGACTTCCTCAGAGAGAGGGTGTTACACCCTCTCCCTTTAGAAAAAGGTGTCAGGGATGGGGAGGAGTAGCCTACCCCAGCCTCTGGAAATGCTTTGATGGGCACAGATGGTGCCCATCTCTGTATAAGCCAGTCCACACCGGTTCAGGGATCCCCCAGCCCTGCTCTGGCGCAAAACTAGACAAAGGAAAGGGGAGTGACCACTCCCCTGACCTGCACCTCCCAGGGGAGGTGCCCAGAGCTCCTCCAGTGTGCTCCAGACCTCTGCCATCTTAGAAACAGGTGACGTCAGAGACTCCTCCTGATAGGCTCTTACCTGTGTTACTAGCCTATCCTCCTTCCTAGGTAGCCAAACCTCCTTTTCTGGCTATTTAGGGTCTCTGCTTTGGGGAATTCTTTAGATAAGGAATGCAAGAGCTCATCAGAGTTCCTCTGCATCTCTCTCTTCACCTTCTGCCAAAGGATTGACCGCTGACTGCTCAGGACGCCTGCAAAACCGCAACAAAGTAGCAAAGACGACTACTGCAACCTTGTATCACTGATCCTGCCGCCTTCTCGACTGTTTCCGGGTGGTGCATGCTCTGAGGGTAGCCTGCCTCCTGCCTGCAATAGGAGCTCTGAAGAAATCTCCTGTGGGTCGACGGAATCTTCCCCCTGCAACCGCAGGCAACAAAAGACTGCATCACCGGTCCTCTGGGGCCCCTCTCAGCACGACGAGCGTGGTCCCTGGAACTCAGCAACTCTGTCCAAGTGACTCCCACAGTCCAGTGACTCTTCAGTCCAAGTTTGGTGGAGGTAAGTCCTTGCATCCCCACGCTAGACTGCATGGCTGGGTACCGCATGATTTGCAGCTGCTCCGGCTCCTGTGCACTCTTCCATTATTTCCTTCGTGCACACCCAAGCCTGGGTCCCCGACACTCTAACCTGCAGTGCACAACCTCCTGAGTTATCCTCCGGCGTCGTGGGACTCCCTTTTGTGTCTTCGGGTGAGCTCCGGTTCACTCCTCTTCCAAGTGCCTGTTCCAGTACTTCTGGGGGTGCTGCCTGCTTCTGTGAGGGCTCCCTGACTTGCTGGATACCCCCTCTGTTTCCTCATCCAAGTGGCGACATCCTGGTCCCTCCTAGGCCACAGCAGCATCCAAAAACCCTAACCGCAACCCTTGCAGCTAGCAAGGCTTTTTTGTGGTCTTACTGCGTGGGAACACCTCTGACAGCTTCTACACGACGTGGGACATCCATCCTCCAAAGGGGAAGTTTCTAGCCCTCTTCGTTCTTGCAGAATCCATAGCTTCTACCATCCGGTGGCAGCTCCTTTGCACCCTCAGCTGGCATTTCGTGGGCATCTGCCCACTCTCGACTTTGTTGCGACTCTTGGACTTGGTCCCCTTGTTCCACAGGTACTCTCGTCCAGAAATCCACTTTGGTTGCATTGCTGGTGTTGGTCTTCCTTGCAGAATTCCCCTTTCACGACTTCTGTGCTCTCTGGGGAATATAGGTGCACTTTACACCTACTTTTCAGGGTCTTGGGGTGGGCTATTTTTCTAACCCTCACTGTTTTCTTACAGTCCCAGCAACCCTCTACAAGCTCACATAGGTTTGGGGTCCATACGTTATTTGCATTCCACTTTTGGAGTATATGGTTTGTGTTGCCCCTATACCTATGTGCTCCTATTGCAATACATTGTAACTTTACACTGCTTGCATTACTTCCTTTTGCTATTACTGCATATTCTTGGTATTGTGTACATATATCTTGTGTATGTTTGGCATCCTCATACTGAGGGTACTCACTGAGATACTTTTGGCATATTGTCATAAAAATAAAGTACCTTTATATTTAGTATTGTGTTTTCTTGTGATATTGTGCATATGACACCAGTGGTATAGTAGGAGCTTTGCATGTCTCCTAGTTCAGCCTAAGCTGCTCTGCTATAGCTACCTTCTATCAGCCTAAGCTGCTAGAAACACCTCTTCTACACTAATAAGGGATAACTGGATCTGGTACAGAGTGTAAGTACCCCTTGGTACCAACTACAAGCCAGGCCAGCCTCCTACATTGGTTGTGCAGCAGTGGGATAAGTACTTGCAACTACTTACCACTTTGTCATTTTGTACTTTTCATAAGAGAAAAATATACAAAACAAGTTCAGTGTACTTACACCTAACCAAAATGTTTTGCTTTTCTTCTCTTACTCTAATTGCTAAGTGCTGAAAAGTACCTCTAAACTTTCAAAAAGTTCCTAAAAAGTTGAAAAAGTTTTTTCAGTTTCCTTAAAAAGTCCAGAAACTTTTTTCTTTCTTTTATCTGTCCCTAAACCTTTTCTATCATGTCTGGCACAGGTCCTACTCTTGATCTGGGCAGCACAGCTTATGACCACTTTAGCTGGAAAGGTTTGAGGAGTCTCTGCATTGATAGAGGTTTAGGGGTAGGGAAGAATCCCTCTAGAGAATTGTTAAATAACATGCTCATTGAAAATGATAAGGCCTTAGCTGGCACATCAGTTGAGAAGTTAGGAGATGGTTCACACTCTGATTCTGGGGCACCCCCAGTAAGAATGTTAGATGGTATCCTTCCCAACCTGCCCCTTAGCAGACCACCTAGCATAACTGGTACTAATGTGAGCTCTCATCACAGTAGGGATGTCATTCCTGCAGGCCAGGTTGTTAGAGTGCCAACTGTTAGGGACAATTCACCCTCTGTTCATTCACATCATTCTTCTGTGTCAAAGCATGCCCAACCCACCCACCCTGATTACAGAATGTTAGAAAGGGAGCTCAATAGATTGAGAGTGGAAGAGTCCAGGCTGAAGCTTAAACAGCAACAGATGGCTCTAGACAGGGAGAGCCATATTTATACTCTGTTTGCGCCGGAATTGCGTTGTTTTTTTTTACGCAATTCCGACGCAAAACTAACTCCATAGTCCATGGAGTTTGCGTAATTTTTTTGCTTGGACACCTACTTTGCGTTAATGATATGCAAGGTAGGCGTTCCCGTCTAAAAAATCGACTCAGAGGCATGTGCGCCGTATTTACACTCCCGGGCAAAATTCACGCCCGGGAGTGGGCGGGTCAAAAAAAATGACGTCCAGCCGCTTTTGCACCGTTTTTTAGCGCCTGGTCAGGACAGGCGTTAAGGGACCTGTGGGCTCGGAAGGAGCCCAGAGGTGCCCTCCCATGCCCCCAGGGACACCCCCTGCCACCCTTGCCCACCCCAGGAGGGCACCCAACGCTGGAGGGACCCATCCCAGGGACATTAAGGTAAGTTCAGGTAAGTTTTTTCTTTTTTTTTTTTGTGGCATAGGGGGGCCTGATTTGTGCCCCCCTACATGCCACTATGCCCAATGACCATGCCCAGGGGACAGAAGTCCCCTGGGCATGGCCATTGGGCAAGGGGGCATGACTCCTGGCTTTGCTAAGACAGGAGTCATTTCAATGGGGGTTGGGAGTCGAAAAAAATGGCGCAAATCGGGTTGAGGCGAAAAATTTGCCTCAGCCTGACTTGCCCCATTTTTTGGTGCCCAAGCTCCATATTCCCCTACGCCGGCGCTGCCTGGTGTACGTCATTTTTTTTCACGCACACCAGGCAGCGCCGGCGGCTAACGCCGGCTAACATCATTGAATAAATACGGCGCCCGCATGGCGCTTCAGAATGGCGTTAGCCGGCGCTAATTTTTTTGACGCAAAACTGCGTTAGCGCAGTTTTGCGTCAAAAAGTATAAATATGGCCCGGAATCTTTAGACTTAGAAAAAGAAAGACGGAGGTTGGGGTTTGGACCCCATGGTGGCAGCAGCAGTATTCCAGATAGTAATCCTGTGAAAGAACATGATTCTAGGAATCTGCACAAGATAGTTCCCCCTTACAAGGAAGGGGATGACATTAACAAGTGGTTTGCTGCACTTGAGAGGGCCTGTGTTGTACAGGGGGTCCCTCAAAGGCAGTGGGCTGCTATCCTATGGCTATCTTTCAGTGGAAAGGGTAGGATAGGCTCTTTACTGTGAAGGAAAGTTATGCCAATAATTTTACAGTTTTGAAGAATGCACTCTTGGATGGATTTGGCTTAACCACTGAACAGTACAGGATTAAGTTCAGAGAAACCAGAAAAGAGTCCTCACAAGACTGGGTAGACTTTGTTGACTATTCAGTGAAGGCCTTGGAGGGGGGGGTTACATGGCAGTAAAGTTTCTGACTATGAAAGCCTGTATAATCTGATCCTCAGAGAGCATATTATGAATAACTGTGTGTCTGATTTGTTACACCAATATCTAGTGGACTCAGATCTGACCTCTCCCCAAGAATTGGGAAAGAAGGCAGACAAATGGGTCAGAACAAGAGTGAACAGAAAAGTTCATACAGGGTGTGACAAGGATGGCAAGAAGAAGGATGGTAAGTCTTCAGACAAGGGTGGGGGCAAATCTAAAAATGAGTCTTCATCAGGCCCACAAAAACACTCTGGTGGGGGTGGTGGGCCCAAATCCTCTTCTAATCAAGTATGATTGGTGCTATTTATGTAAAGTAAAAGGCCATTGGACAACTGATGCCAGTTGTCCAAAGAAAAGCACCAAGCCTCCCACTACCACAACCCCTACTGCTACACCTAGTGCCCCTAGTAATAGCAGTGGTGGTGGGAGCAAACCTACTAATAGCCAATCCAAGGGAGTAGCTGGGCTCACTTTTGGTAATTTAGTTGGGGTTGGTCTTGTTAGGGAGACCACAGAGGCTGTGCTAGTCTCCGAAGGTGCCATTGATTTGACCACCTTGGTTGCTTGTCCCCTTAATATGGATAAGTACAAGCAACTTCCCCTAATAAATGGTGTTGAGGTTCAGGCCTACAGGGACACAGGTGCCAGTGTTACCATGGTAATAGAGAAACTGGTATACCCTGAACAACACCTACTTGGTCACCAGTACCAAGTGACTGATGCTCATAACAACACTCTTAGCCACCCCATGGCTGTTGTGAATCTCAACTGGGGGGGGGGGGTTACTGGTCCAAAGAAAGTTGTGGTTGCCTCAGATTTACCAGTAGACTGTCTACTAGGGAACGATTTAGAGACATCAGCTTGGGCAGAAGTGGAGTTGGAGGCTCATGCAGCAATGCTGGGCATTCCTGGGCATATTTTTGCTTTGACAAGGGCTCAGGCCAAAAAGCAAAAAGGACAGGGTGACTTGGATCCTGGAACAATGGACCAAGTGCTCCCTAAAGCTAGGGTTAGTAAAGGTAAATCCCTACCTACTATCCCTCCCTCTACAGATGATTCAACTTCTGAGGAAGAAGAATTTCCCCCCTGTGCAGAACCTTCACCAGAGGAGCTGGAAGAAGACACTGCTGAGCTTTTGGGTGGAGGGGGCCTGCCAGGGAGGAGCTGAGTGTGGCACAGCAAACCTGTCCCACATTAGAGGGTCTAAGACAGCAAGCTGTCAAACAGCAAAATGGGGATGTCAGTGACTCACGTAGAATTTACTGGGAGGACAACCTCTTGTATACAGAGGCAAGGGACCCTAAACCTGGAGCAGACAGGAGATTGGTCATTCCCCTGCAATAAAGAGAGTTCCTCCTAACTCTAGCCCACGACATTCCCTTGGCTGGACATCTAGGGCAAATTAAAACATGGGAAAGGCTTGTCCCCCTGTTTCATTGGCCTAGGATGTCAGAGGACACAAAAGATTTTTGTAAGTCCTGTGTCACCTGTCAAGCCAGTGGCAAGACTGGTGGCACCCCAAAGGCTCCCCTTATTCCACTGCCTGTGGTTGGGGTCCCCTTTGAAAGGGTAGGGGATGACATAGTTGGCCCCTTGACCCTCCTACTGCTTCAGGCAATAGGTTTATCTTGGTGGTAGTGGACCATGCCACAGGATATCCTGATGCAATTCCTCTAATGACCACTACAGCTCCTGCAGTGGCAAAAGCCCTCCTGGGAATCTTTTCCAGGGTGGGTTTCGCAAAAGAGGTGGTATCAGACAGGGGTAGCAACTTTATCTCTGCATACTTGAAGGCTATGTGGAAGGAATGTGGTGTAACATACAAATTCACCCCACCTTATCATCCACAAACAAATGGACTGGTAGAGAGGTTTAACAAAACTCTCAAAGAAATGATAATGGGACTCCCTGAAAAACTCAGGAGGAGATGGGATGTCCTGTTACCTTGCCTCCTTTTTGCTTACAGGGAGGTACCCCAGAAAGGAGTGGGCTTCAGCCCCTTTGAACTCCTATTTGGACACCCTATAAGAGGTCCTCTAACACTTGTAAAGGAGGGTTGGGAACAACCGTTAAAAGCTCCTAAACAAGACATAGTGGACTATGTACTCGGCCTAAGATCCAGAATGGCTGAGTACATGAAAAAGGCCAGTAAAAACCTTCAGGCCAGCCAAGAGCTCCAAAAGCAATGGCATGACCAGAAGGCTGTTCTGATTCAGTACCAACCAGGACTGAAGGTGTGGGTCTTGGAGCCTGTGGCCCCAAGAGCACTCCAAGACAAATGGAGTGGACCCCACATAATTGTTGAAAAGAAGGGAGAAGTCACCTACTTGGTTGACTTGGGCACTGCCAGGAGTCCCCTTAGGGTGCTCCATGTCAATCGCCTAAAACCCTACTATGACAGGGCTGATCTCACCCTGCTCATGGCAACAGATGAAGGACAGGAAGAAGAGAGTGACCCTCTCCCTGATCTCTTCTCTTCCACAGAACAAGATGCTCTAGTGGAAGGTGTAGTTTTAGCAGACTGTCTTACTGCTGAGCAGAAAGACCACAGCATAACTCTCCTGGGTCAGTTTTCTGAACTCTTTTCTACTGTGCCAGGCACCATTTCTTGGTGTGAGCACACTATAGATACTGGAGACAACATGCCTGTCAAAAGTAAGATTTATAGGCAGCCTGACCATGTCAGGGACTGCATAAAACAAGAGGTTCAGAAAATGCTTGAACTGGGAGTGGTTGAACATTCTGAAAGCCCATGGGCCTCTCCTGTGGTACTTGTACCAAAGCCTCACTCTAAAGATGGGAAAAGAGAAATGAGGTTTTGTGTAGATTACAGAGGTCTCAACCAGGTAACAAAAACTGATGCTCACCCTATACCCAGGGCAGATGAGCTCATAGATACACTGGCATCTGCCAAGTATCTTAGAACCTTTGATTTGACTGCAGGGTATTGGCAGATCAAGTTATCAAAGGATGCTAAAGCAAAAACTGCATTTTTGACTATTGGAGGGCACTACCAATTCACAGTAATGCCCTTTGGTTTGAAAAATGCACCTGCCACTTTTCAGAGGTTGGTGAATACAGTCCTGCAAGGGTTGGAGGCTTTTAGTGCAGCATATCTAGATGATATAGCTGTCTTTAGCTCCACCTGGGATGATCACCTGGTCCACCTGTGGAAAGTTTTGGAGGCCCTGCAAAAGGCAGGCCTCACTATCAAGGCTTCAAAGTGCCAGATAGGGCAGGGGAAAGTGGTTTATCTGGGACATCTGGTAGGTGGAGACCAGATTGCACCACTTCAGGGGAAAATCCAAACTATTATAGATTGGGTTCCCCCTACAACTCAGACCCAGGTGAGGGCCTTCTTAGGCCTCACTGGGTATTACAGGAGGTTCATTAAGAACTATGGCTCCATAGCAGCCCCTCTTAATGACCTCACCTCCAAGAAAATGCCTAAAAAGGTATTGTGGACAGCTAGCTGTCAGAAAGCTTTTGAGGAGCTGAAACAAGCCATGTGCACTGCACCTGTCCTAAAAAGCCCATGTTACTCCAAGAAATTAATTGTTCAAACTGATGCATCTGAATTAGGGGTAGGGGTAGTCTTATCACAACTCAATTCTGAGGGCCAGGATCAACCTGCTGCTTTTATCAGCAGGAGGTTGACCCCTAGAGAAAAGTGTTGGTCTGCCATAGAGAGGGAGGCCTTTGCTGTGGTCTGGGCACTGAAGAAGTTGAGGCCATACCTGTTTGGCACTCACTTCATTGTTCAGACAGACCACAAACCTCTACTTTGGCTAAAACAAATGAAAGGTGAAAACCCTAAATTGTTGAGGTGGTCCATATCTCTACAGGGAATGGACTATACAGTGGAAAATAGACCTGGGAGTACCCACTCCAATGCAGATGGACTCTCCAGATATTTCCACTTAGACAATGAAGACTCATCAGGTCATGGCTAGTCTTATTGTCCTTCGTTTGGGGGGGGTTGTGTAGGAAAGTACCATCTTGCCTGACATGTTACCCCCATATTTCACTGTATATAAGTTGTTTTAGTGTATGTGTCACTGGGACCCTGCCAGCCAGGGCCCCAGTGCTCATAAGTGTGCCCTGTATGTGTTCCCTGTGTGATGACTAACTGTCTCACTGAGGCTCTGCTAACCAGAACCTCAGTGGTTATGCTCTCTCTGCTTTCTAAATTGTCACTAACAAGCTAGTGACCAATTTCACCAATTCACATTGGCATACTGGAACACCCTTATAATTCCCTAGTACATGGTACTGAGGTGCCCAGGGTATTGGGGTTCCAGGAGATCCCTATGGGCTGCAGCATTTCTTTTGACACCCATAGGGAGCTCTGACAATTCTTACACAGGCCTGCCACTGCAGCCTGAGTGAAATAACGTCCACATTATTTCACAGCCATTTACCACTGCACTTAAGTAACTTATAAGTCACCTATATGTCTAACCTTTACCTGGTAAAGGTTGGGTGCTAAGTTACTTAGTGTGTGGGCACCCTGGCACTAGCCAAGGTACCCCCACATCATTCAGGGCAAATTCCCCGTACTTTGTGAGTGCGGGGACACCATTACACGCGTGCACTGTACATAGGTCACTACCTATGTACAGCGTCACAATGGTAACTCCGAACATGGCCATGTAACATGTCTAAGATCATGGAATTGTCACCCCAATGCCATCCTGACATTGGGGAGACAATTCCATGATCCCCCGGGTCTCTAGCACAGACCTGGGTACTGCCAAACTGCCTTTCCCGGGGTTTCACTGCAGCTGCTGCTGCTGCTGCTGACAACCCCTCAGACAGGTTTCTGCCCTCCTGGGGTCCAGCCAGGCTTGGCCCAGGAAGGCAGAACAAAGGACTTCCTCAGAGAGAGGGTGTTACACCCTCTCCCTTTGGAAAATGGTGTCAGGGATGGGGAGGAGTAGCCTCCCCCAGCCTCTGGAAATGCTTTGATGGGCACAGATGGTGCCCATCTCTGCATAAGCCAGTCTACACCGGTTAAGGGATCCCCCAGCCCTGCTTTGGTGCGAAACTAGACAAAGGAAAGGGGAGTGACCACTCCCCTGACCTGCACCTCCCAGGGGAGGTGCCCAGAGCTCCTCCAGTGTGCTCCAGACCTCTGCCATCTTGGAAACAGAGGTGCTGCTGGCACACTGGACTGCTCTGAGTGGCCAGTGCCAGCAGGTGACGTCAGAGACTCCTCCTGATAGGCTCTTACCTGTGCTGCTAGCCTATCCTCCTTCCTAGGTAGCCAAACCTCCTTTTCTGGCTATTTAGGGTCTCTGCTTTGGGGAATTCTTTAGATAACGAATACAAGAGCTCATGAGAGTTCCTCTGCATCTCTCTCTTCACCTTGTGCCAAAGGATCGACCGCTGACTGCTCAGGACGCCTGCAAAACCGCAACAAAGTAGCAAAGACGACTACTGCAACCTTGTATCGCTGATCCTGCCGCCTTCTCTACTGTTTCCGGGTGGTGCATGCTCTGGGGGTAGACTGCCTCCTCCCTGTACTAGGAGCTCTGAAGAAATCTCCAGTGGGTCGACGGAATCTTCCCCCTGCAACCGCAGGCAACAAAAGACTGCATCACCGGTCCTCTGGGTCCCCTCTCAGCACGACGAGCGTGGTCCCTGGAACTCAGCAACTCTGTCCAAGTGACTCCCACAGTCCAGTGACTCTTCAGTCCAAGTTTGGTGGAGGTAAGTCCTTGCCTCCCCAAGCTAGACTGCATTGCTGGGTAGCGCATGATTTGCAGCTGCTCTGGCTCCTCTGCACTCTTCCAGGATTTCCTTCGTGCACAGCCAAGCCTGGGTGCCCGACACTCTAACCTGCAGTGCACAACCTCCTGAGTTGTCCTCCGGCTTCGTGGAACTCCCTTTTGTGTCTTCAGGTGAGCTCCGGGTTCACTCCTCTTCCAAGTGCCTGTTCTGGTACTTCTGCGGGTGCTGCCTGCTTTTGTGAGGGCTCCCTGACTTTCTGGGCGCCTCCTCTTTCTCCTCATCCAAGTGGCGACATCCTGGTCCCTCCTGGGGCACAGCAGCATCCAAAAACCCTAACCGTGACCCTTGCAGCTAGCAAGGCTTGATTGTGGTCTTTCTGCGTGGGAACACCTCTGCAAGCTTCTACATGACGTGGGACATCCATCCTCCTAAGGGGAAGTTTCTAGCCCTCTTCGTTCTTGCAGAATCCATAGCTTCTACCATCCGGTGGCAGCTCCTTTGCACCCTCAGCTGGCATTTCGTGGGCATCTGCCCACTCTCGACTTTGTCGCGACTCTTGGACTTGGTCCCCTTGTTCCATAGGTACTCTCGTCCAGAAATCCACTTTGGTTGCACTGCTGGTGTTGGTCTTCCTTGCAGAATTCCCCTATCACGACTTCTGTGCTCTCTGGGGAATATAGGTGCACTTTACACCTACTTTTCAGGGTCGTGGGGTGGGCTATTTTTCTAACCCTCACTGTTTTCTTACAGTCCCAGCGACCCTCTACAAGCTCACATAGGTTTGGGGTCCATACGTTATTCGCATTCCACTTTTGGAGTATATGGTTTGTGTTGCCCCTATACCTATGTGCTCCTATTGGAATACATTGTAACTTTACACTGCTTGCATTACTTCCTTTTGCTATTACTGCATATTCTTGGTATTGTGTACATATATCTTGTGTATATTTGGCATCCTCATACTGAGGGTACTCACTGAGATACTTTTGGCATATTGTCATAAAAATAAAGTACCTTTATTTTTAGTATATCTGTGTATTGTGTTTTCTTGTGATATTGTGCATATGACACCAGTGGTATAGTAGGAGCTTTGCATGTCTCCTAGTTCAGCCTAAGCTGCTCTGCTATAGCTACCTTCTATCAGCCTAAGCTGCTAGAAACACCTCTTCTACACTAATAAGGGATAACTGGACCTGGTACAGAGTGTAAATACCCCTTGGTACCCACTACAAGCCAGGCCAGCCTCCTACACACACCACCTCCGCCGGCGCTAGTGGACAGGAGGCACCATCACAGGACCACCACACCAGCACCCCACCCCCTGCAGACAGAGAACCACCCCGCAAGCGGTCCCTGAGATCCAGGAACAGGACAGAGCACGATGGCAAGATCCCCGCCAAGAAATGAGACCACCCTGATTGTCATCCCACTGTCCCACTTTGTCACCCTGTCCATATTGGAACTGCCCTAGCTCCACTTCCTATACCCATATGGGCAGTGCACCTGTGAGACTAATAGACTGGACTCTGCCATGGACATTCCTCCACCATCACCCCTCACCATTTTACCACCCCCCTCCAATATTTAGCACTTCAATAAACACCCTCGAAGCACAAAACAATCTGGAGTCAGTCTGTGAGTTTGAAAATGTGTATTAGCAATGACAGTGACAAAATCCGTTCTCAAATGTAATGTCAACATACCTATGTCACACATCACAAGTCCATGAAGAATGTAAGCAGATGACACACGTTGGTAACCACACCTGTGAAACCGTAATGGAAATGTACAACTCAGTTACCATATACTGCTTGAAATTGACAGACAGGATAGAGGCAGAAGCGTAAAAGTACTTGTAGTAGGCAAGAATGTGTTCTCACCTGTGTGTCACTGGAAATATTGCTGGATGACTGAGTCCCTGTTGTTAATGTCTTCTTCCTCTGCTTCCTCCTCATCACTGTCCACAGGCTCCACAGCTGCCACAACACCGTCATCTGGATAATCCTCCTGCAGAAAAGGCACCTGGCGTTGCAAAGCCAGATTGTGAAGCATACAGCAGGCGATGATGATCTGGCACACCTTCCTTGGTGAGTAGAATAGGGAACCACCTGTCATATGGAGGCACCTGAATCAGGCCTTCAGGAGGCCGAAGGTGCGTTCGATCACCCTCCTAGTCCGCCCATGGGCCTCATTGTAGCGTTCCTCTGCCCTTGTCCTGGATTCCTCACTGGGGTCAGTAGCCATGACAGGTTGGGGTAACCAGAGTCCCCTAATAGCCACACACGGTGCCTCTGGAGTTGGCCCATCTCATAAGGGATGCTGCTATTCCGCAGGATGTAGGCGTCATGCACTGAGCCAGGGAAAATAGCATTTACATGGGAGATGTACTGGTCTTCCAAACATACCATCTGTACATTCATCGAATGATAGCTCCTCCGGTTCCTGTACACCTGTTCACTCCTGTGGGGGGGGACCAAAGCCACATGGGTCCCATCAATGGCACCTATGATGTTGGCGATATGTCCAAGGGCATAGAAGTCACCTTTAACAGTAGCCAAATCCTCCACCTGAGGGAAAACGATGTAGCTCCTCATGTGTTTCAGCAGGGCAGACAACACTCTGGCCAACACGTTGGAAAACATAGGCTGGGACATCCCTTATGCTATGGCCACTGTTGTTTGAAAAGACCCACTTGCAAGGAAATGGAGCACTGATAGCACCTGCACTTGAGGGGGGATCCCTGTGGGATGGCGGATAGCTGACATCAGGTCAGGCTCCAACTGGGTACACAGTTCCAGGATTGTGGCACAGTCAAACCTGTAGGTGATGATTAAATGTCGCTCATCCATTGTCAACAGGTCCACCAGCGGTCGGTACACCGGAGGATTCCGCCATCTCCTCACATGTCCCAGCTGACGGTGCCTAGGAAGGACAACAGCGACTACAGAGTCAAGCAACTCAGAGGTATGTACCCACAGTCTACACAGAACACGAAACATAATCCAAAAAGTTGTATGTATGTGTGCTGAGTCCAGACCTAGGTATGTGTGACGCAGTTGAAAATGAAGCCATGTGGGCCCCTGAAATGGCGGCTGTCTGACCTCTAAACTGGGACAATGGGATGTGAGGTAACTGCGCTGGCGTTGTTCACCGTCGCGGTAGGCGGTCGAAGACCGCTGCGCAATGCTGCATTGGTTAACATTGGACCCTATGGGTCCCAGGAGCCAATGACGAAGTGCGCCGGCGGTGAAGATACGCACCGCCGCGGACGTCACCGCCGTGGACGTGAACGCCATTTTCTAGCTGTTGAATCACTTGATACCTGATCTTCGACAGGAGAGGACTTACACTGCAAGTGCTGCTGTGAGCTCGGTCTGGAAGAGACAATGGCTCGTGCGTCTGGGGAAAGGGCCCCTGCCTTCACATCGGAGGAGTTGGAGAAGCTCATGGACGGGGTCCTCCCCAGTACACGCTACTCTACGGTCCTCCAGACCAACAGGTGAGTACACAGGGAGCAAGTTGTATGGGCTATGCCTGGGTGGAGAGGGCTGGTTGTAAGAAGGAAGGGGGCAGAGTTCTGCGAGCATGAAGGACTGTGAATGCATGTGCCACATGGCAAGGGTAGGGATGTGGGCCACTCACTTTGACGGTGCAGTTGGTAATGACTTCTCTCCTTCCCCTGTACATGTCATGTAGGTCAGCGCCCACCAGAAGAAGGATATTTGGCGTGCCACCGCCAAGGACGTCCGGGCCCTGGAGGTCCACCAGAGGCGGAGCACACACTGCCGTAAAAGATGGGAGGATATTCGCCGCTGGAGCAAGAAGACGGCGGAGGCTCCGCTGGGGATGGCCTCCCAACGTGGGAGGGGTGCCCGTCGCACTATGACCCCCCTGATGTTCAGGATCCTGGCGGTGGCCTACTCTGAGTTGGATGGGCACTTGAGGGCATTACAGCAGACACAAGGGGGTGAGTACACTCTCATTCAGCCGACTTTGCGCCCAGTGAAGGTGTCTGGGTGGGGGAGGAGGGCTGTGGGTTTCATTAGGCCAGGGCGAGTTCCGTAGGCTAGGCCCCTCTGTAATGCAAGCCATGTGGCACCCCACCCCACCACTGTAGAGTGCCAAGTACAGGTATACATGCCCCTGTGTCATCTATGTGTGCTGATGTCCACCATAGCCATGTAGGCCATATCCCAGGAACTGCATCAGTAGAGCCCAACAGCGCGGCTTAGTGCAGGGGGATGCTGTGTCTGTATTGTCCGCCAACGATAGCAGTAAGCCATGCACTCAACCTGTCTTTCTTCTGTTGTCCCCCCCCCCCTTTTTGTGCTCTCCCTGTTCTTGTGTGCATCAGCATCATCAGGCGGAGGTACAGTGGCACCGGAGCACAAGGGAGCTGCATCCCACATTGCCATGGAGGGCCACACCACGGACTCTGAATATACCAGTGGGACGGAGGGCGAGGGGAGCTCCACGGCGGTCACGGGATCAGCAACCAGCGACACTGACTCGTCCTCCGATGGGAGCTCCCTTGTGGTGGCGTCAAAATCTGTGCCCCCCACTTCTACAGGTACAGCTGCCACCCCCCCTACCAGCACTGCCCTCCCAGCAGCCCCTCAGCCTTCGCCCCGTGCTCGCTCACCCAGGAGGGTGGGAATCACCTTCGCCCCAGGCACCTCACCCCCTGCCACCTCTGCTGCCCTCAGTGAGGAGGACATTGACCTCCTCAGGTCACTCACTGTTGGGCAGTCTACCATTGTGAATGCCATCCAGGGTGTAGAAAGGAAAATGCAACACACAAATGCATTCCTGGAGGGCATTCATTCTGGTCAGGCTGCCCATCATCGAACCCTGCAATCTCTGGCCTCAGCACTGATGGCAGCCATTGTCCCTGTCTCTAGCCTCCCCCCTCCAACTTCCTCCACCCAGACCCAATCCCCTGTACCCCAGCCTATCCCAAGCATACCATCAGACCAGCCTGCACACACCTCAACACACAACACACAACACACAAGGGAAGCTCAGGCAAACATAAGCACCACACATCCCCCTGGCACTCACACAAGCATAATACACATACAGACACAGCAACATCCACTGCCTCCACTGTGTCTCCCTCCTCGTCATCTCCCTCCTCCCTCCCAGTGTTGTCTACACTCTCACCTGCATGCACTACCACTACAGCCACTAGGTTCCGCACCAGCACACCCACCACCACACCCGCTCACGTGCACTCACCACCCCCACTACCATTTACACGTCCCCTGTGTCCTCTCCCAGTGTGTCTGTGACGCCCCCTCCCAAAGTACACAAACGCGGCCACACAACCACCCAACAGCCATCCACCTCACGACAGCCTCCAGCGCATGCACCTGCACCCAAATCAACAAAACGTACACCTCCTACAACCACCTCCTCTTCCTCCACTCCCAGACCCCCTCCAGCTTCCTGTCCTAGTGTTCGTCAGAAACTTTTCCTGAGCAACCTTGGCCTCTTTCCCACCACCCCCCCTCCAATTCATAGGTCCCGTACTAGCACCTCAGCCAAAATATCGCCGGTACCAGTGGTGCCTGTAAGAGGTATGAGGAGCGCACCGGGCACCAGGGCAGCCAGTGTGACACGGAGCCACAGCACAGCCAGTCCCCCCCCCGGTGAAGCACCAGAAGTTGGACAGTGCCCGACGGGAGAGGGGGAAGACTCCATCCGGCAAAGCCGCTCACAAGGGTCCTGGGGGGAGTGTCCACTCAGCTGTGACTCCTCCCAAGGTGGGGAAGGGGCAGAAGAAATCGCCAAAGTCTGGGAAGAGCAGCATGATGGAGAAGACCGCCATCATCCCTGCTGCCCAGGAGGCCACCGCCAGCCCCATCGTCACTGGCCAGGAGGCCACCGCCAGAGTCAGTGCCCAGGAGGGCAGCCCCATCGTTACTGGCCAGGAGGCCACCGCCAGAGTCAGTGCCCAGGAGGGAAGCCCCATTGTTACTGGCCAGGAGGCCACCGCCGGAGTCAGTGCCCAGGAGGGCCCCGGCAGCCACAGCCCCGCTGGGCAATGAATGACCGCCATGGCAAACACCGCTGAACAGGTCATAGACAGCAAAGTCAAGCACCGCTGAACAGGGCACAGACCGCCATGACAAGCACCGCTGAACAGGGCAAGCACCGCTGAACAGGGCAAAGACCGCCATGGCAAGCACCGCTGAACAGGGCAAGCACCGCTGAACAGGGCAAACACCGCCATGGCAAGCACCGCTGAACAGGTCATAGACAGCAAAGTCAAGCACCGCTGAACAGGGCAAAGACCGCCATGGCAAGCACCGCTGAACAGGTCATAGACAGCAAAGTCAAGCACCGCTGAACAGGGCAAGCACCGCCAACTCAAGCACCGCTAGCCCATGTGCGGCAGGGGCAGTGACGGAACTGGGACCGTCACGTGTAGAGTGATGCACTCTGGGCACCAGTCCCCCTCCAGAACCAGTGGAGACATGCATCCACTCCGTCTGTCCTTAACAGGATGAAGCACTCTGGGCACCAGTCCCCCTCCAGAACCAGTGGAGACTGTTATCGACTTGAGAGACTGTGGCTTTGCACTCCCCAGGATGGAACAGTGGGCAACCCACCCACTGTAGAGACTTGAGAGACTGTGGCTTTGCACTCCCCAGGATGGAACAGTGTGCAACCCACCCACTGTAGAGACTTGAGAGACTGTGGCTTTGCACTCCCCAGGATGGAACAGTGGGCAACCTACCTACTGTGGAGACTTGAGAGACTGTGGCTTTGCACTCCCCATGATACATCAATGGGCATGGAGCCCCCTCGTGAATCTGGCGTGCTGCACTCATCTGGCTGAGGTGCCCCCCCTTCCCTTCCCCCTGAGGTGCCTGTTGTATTTCTATCTGAGGCCCCAGCACTGTTCTCTCCGTTTTGATCAGGTATTGTGTGTGGGCCTCGCCCCTCCCCTATGTCGTAGGTGCAGTACTCACCGTTGTCTTCGGCGCCGGCGTTGATGATGGTCGTACAGGAGCAGGTAGACTATCGCAGGGAGTTTTTGGAGTTCCGGTTCCATGGTGTCCTCCTTCCTCGTGGAGTGTGTAGAGGTGAGCGTTTTCCCATTGAAATAGCTGTTTCCGTCGTGTTTTTATCCACGTTGAATCCGCCCCGGAAAAGGTGGCGGATTGGTAGGTTGTGATACTGTGGGCGGTACTTTGTCTCCCACCTGTCTGTTGGCGGTGACCGCTGCGCTGTTTGTCTGTACCGCCGTGGCGGTTGGAGTGTTAAAGTGGCTGTCTTTGGTGGCGGTTTCCGCCACGGTCATAATTCCCATTTGTTTTCCGCCGGCCTGTTTGCGGCCTTACCGCCGCTTTAACACCGTCCGCCTGGGTTGTAATGACCCCCAGAGTCTTAATAACAGCAAAAGTGGAGGTAGAAGGCAATAAGTGTGGTGGTGACTGTGCAGGGTAGTTTCCAACTATAGTATTCCCTCCAAGGAAACGTATATAAAGATGTTGCTTACAATGATAGCAGTGGCTTTTCACTATCATTTAAACATAATAGAACCTAGAAATGAGGCTATTGACCTGGAAAGTTAAAGATTTATTAAGATGAACAAGCAGCAGGGGATTGTTTGATGTCAAGTTATTCATCCTAGATGAATTGTGCCTCCAGGAGGCCCATTCGATTCGGTTCCGCACCTGCAGCATACTCAAGCAGTAGATAGGCTTCAGGGGGCTACTAATTAAATTAAACAATAAAAAGTGGGGGATCAGCACATAGAAGTTTGATTCAACAGGTAGACAATGGTTTATGTTTAGCAGGACGAAACCAGATTAATCATGTGTGGTGTATGCACTCTCTAAGTCAATGATCTAAGGATTTGTTTTGAAATCTTTTGATCACATTAGTCACTTGGGAATCCTTCCTATTTATTTGGTGAGATTTTGCACATTAGACCCAACTTTTGACCTTACTAATGCATTCCACACATCAAAATTCATGCAGTGATGACTACCCAAGGGCTAATACACACACAGAGACAGGAACATCCTGTTAGCAGAATGCTTACCTTCTTCCCTATCACAAACAATATTCAAATGAAGTTCTATTTGCAGCTTCTCTACAGTTTTCCAACTGTCATGTGACTACTATCTACCCCACAGTCTACTCAGATCATGCAGCTCTATCACTAGAACTACAGCTAAACAAGGAGCCCATTCAGTCTGCAAGAAGGACTATTTCTAAACGCTTATTACATTTAGAAGATTTAAGGAAATATATTAAACATGCTGTAAAAGGGTATATAGTAGAACAAGGAACAGAGTACCCTTGTTGAAGGAATATGCCGAAATTATGTGGATTCAAATGAAGATTTTAATAAAATTAAACTCAGAGAAATGGTGCAGTAAGTGCCAGTACAGAACAACTTGCTCAGTGCTCCTTCATAAGTGACAAACACATGTGATAAACGTGATCATCTTGTGTGTCAAAATAACAAGAACAATACAGCTCTTCATAGCAAATCCTACATTCAAAAGTGGGTCTACGAAATATTCAGTCGAAGGCATTTCATTCCTCAACAAGTAACCAAGTAAAGACCATTAAAAGGACTCTAACATTTATCATGAGCCTGAGTCCAAATTAGCAAGCACTGAAAATTGACATTGAAGAAGAAAGTAGAGTGAGTAAAACAAAATAATTAAAAGTGCTGTCCGGATTTAGAAAAGGTGGAACGTAGGTGAGCTCACCTGAAAAGTGTAATTACTCTCCAGCAGACATCCATGGTGGAAGAATTTGTCAGAGTAGCATGTGAATGGTAGTAATACCAATAAGGGAATTGCAGGGGCCATGACACTAAGAAAAAGCAGGAATTATACACTCAAAAGTGTTACCTTAAATTTCAAAATGGGTGACAGAAGCCAGAGGCCAGTTATGTGGGAATGTTTGTGAGTACTTGTCTGTGGAAGCACCATGAGGCAAGCAGATGTCAGGCCAGACTGAAACAGGCTACAGGAGCAGGAGCAATGAAGTCCTGTTAGCCAAATCAGGAGCAATGTCCGATGACTACAACCATGAAATGGTGTTGGTCATGTTGCAAGAGTGATAAACGGTGAGAAAATAGTGGAAGGACTACAATCAGCCCCAGAGGATGGTAGCCATGTTAGGGGGAATCAGTAAACCAGAAAGAGTGTATTTAGCTGCCATAGTGGAGGTATACATGGGATTGAAAGGAATAAAGAAAGACATAGAAAGATAAATGGCAGGCCCCAGAGTAGAACAGAGGGACATTGGAATAGCACAAAGGGTATAATGAAGAATTAAGATGTAAATTATATGTTTGCATACCCAGTAAGATATGTACATAAGTATAAGACTCAAACCACAAGAAATATATATGGGAGACGTGTTCCTCTTTCTGTTGAAAAAATACACTCCTGTCACAGTCAAGAAACTGTGGCGTATGTTATGCTGCAAAACTTCTAATGTTTTAAAAATGTGGGGTTTGGACAGGCAAGGAATGACTATGCAATATGTATATGTTTTTTTGTAATTATATGGCATTTTGTTTGTAAATATTTATTTTGTCCAGTTGTGATTGTTTACATGTATTTTTTTATTTATATACTACTAAAACATCCCGGAATGCACAATGCAAAATAAATACACACAGGGTAGAGTACAAAGACATATGGTGTTTGGCAGTTACTTCAATACATTTAGTCTCACCCAATTCAACTTTTAAGTGTCAGACAAATATATGTTTTTTTACACATGCAAGGCAATGGCATAAATTGGTTCATGTGCTCCCCATCTTTTTATGGTCAGTGTAGTAGCCCAAGAGCAGCAGGAAATATAAGGGCACCCTCCTGTTTATGAAAAGGTCTGTGAGCACAAGTTCCTAGATCAATAATGTCTAGTTGACTTGTGATGAGTGAGTCCAGAATCAAATGTGTCCAATTTGAGTATCCTTTTCAAGCTCCTCTTTGTTTGGGGGTTCAAGATTTCCTCCTCTCTTTGCTTTCTATATAGTGCAAAATATCTACCTTTTTAAATCATTTTATGAGGGAGCAGGGCCAATACAAAGAGCAACCAATGGGGTGAGAGGACCTTGAATCTGATGCTACGCCTATTTTGACAAATCTCGATTTTCACTTTTTGCATAGTGTGACCACTATAAAATAGGGAGCACTGCAGAGTGTGGCTTATATAACTTTAATGGTACTGCAAATGGAGAGTGATTGTAAGTGTACTGTAATGTGTTGTGAGAGAACCTCTTTGTCTCAATAGTGAATTAAAAGATGCTGCAACCGCCACATTCATAATCGCCTATGTACGGGGAAATGCCCCAATGGTCAGTGAGGGTCCACATGGGTTTCAAATAAGGAATGACAGTGCAATCCAGATGACCATTTACATTTTTATTTAACCCCTTCGCTGCCAGGCCTCTTCCCCCTCCTGTGCCAGGCCTTTTTTTGCCTATTTGGAATAGTTCTCGTTTAGGCCCTCATAACTTTTTGTCCACATAAGCTACCCACGCCAAATTTGCGTCCTTTTTTCCCAACATCCTAGGGATTCTAGAGGTACCCAGACTTTGTGGGTTCCCCTGAAGGATGCCAAGGAATTAGCAAAAATACAGTGAAAATTTCGTTTTTTTCAAAAAAATGGGAAAAAGGGTCTGCAGAAGAAGGCTTGTGGTTTTTTCCCTGAAAACTGCATCAACAAAGAGTTTGCGGTGCTAAAATCACCAGCTTACCAACTTTCAGGAACAGGCAGACTTGAATCAGAAATGTTGGCATTTTACTGGGACATACCTAATTTTTACGATTTTTTGTGCTTTCAGCCTCCTTCCAGTCAGTGACAGAAATGGGCACGAAACTAATGATGGATCCCAGAAACCTAAACATTTCTGAAAAGTAGACAAAACTCTGAATTCAGCAAGGGGTAATTTGTGTAGATCCTACAAGGGTTTCCTACAGAAAATAACAACTGAAAAAAGAAATATTGAAATTGAGGTGAAAAAAACAGCAATTGTTTTCTACGTTTTACTCTGTAACTTTTTCCTGCAATGTCAGATTTTTGAAAGCAATATACCGTTACGTCTGCTGGACTCTTCTGGTTGCGGGATATGCAGGGTCTGTAGGTTCATCAAGAACCCTAGGTACCCAGAGCCAATAAATGAGCTGCACCCTGCAGTGGGTTTTCATTCAATACCGGGTATACAGCAATTTATTTGCTGAAATATGAAGAGTGAAAAATAGCTATCAATAAAACCTTTGTATTTCCAAAATGGGCACAAGATAAGGTGTTGAGGAGCAGTGGTTATTTGCACATCTCTGAATTCCGGGGTGCCCATACTAGCATGTGAATCACAGGGCATTTCTCAAATAGACGTCTTTTTTACACACTCTCTTATATTTGGAAGGAAAAAATGTAGAGAAAGACAAGGGGCAATTACACTTGTTTTGCTATTCTATGTTCCCCCAAGTCTCCCGATAAAAATTATACCTCACTTGTGTGGGTAGGCCTAGCGCCCGCGACAGGAAATGCCCCAAAACACAATGTGGACACATCTCATTTTTTGACAGAAAACAGAGGTGTTTTTTGCAAAGTGCCTACCTGTAGATTTTGGCCTCTAGCTCAGCCGGCACCTAGGGAAACCTACCAAACCTGTGCATTTTTGAAAACTAGAGACCTAGGGGAATCCAGGATGGGGTGACTTGTGGTGTTCTGACCAGGTTCTGTTACCCAGAATCCTTTGCAAACTTCAAACTTTGGCTAAAAAAACAAGTTTTCCTCACATGTCCTTGACAGAAAGTTCTGGAATCTGAGAGGAGCCACAAATTTCATACAACCCAGCTTTCCCCAAATCTCCCGCTAAAAATGATCCCTCACTTGTGTGGGTATGCCTAGCTCCCGCGACAGGAAATGCCCCAAAACACAACGTGGACACATCCCATTTTTTGACAGAAAACAGAGGTGTTTTTTGCAAAGTGCCTACCTGTAGATTTTGGCCTTTAGCTCAGCCGGCACCTAGGGAAACCTACAAAACCTGTGCATTGTTGAAAACTAGAGACCTAGGGGAATCCAAGATGGGGTGACTTGTGGGGCTCTGACCAGGTTCTGTTACCCAGAATCTTTTGCAAAACTCAAAATGTGGCTAAAAAAACAAATTTTCCTCACATTTTGGTGACAGAAAGTTCTGGAATCTGAGAGGATGCACAAATTTCCTCCCACCCAGCGTTCCCGCAAGTCTCCTGATAAAAATGATACCACACTTGTGTGGGTAGGCCTAGCGCCCGCGACAGGAAATGCCCCAAAACACAACGTGGACACATCCCATTTTTTGACAGAAAACAGAGGTGTTTTTTGCAAAGTGCCTACCTGTAGATTTTGGCCTCTAGCTCAGCCGGCACCTAGGCAAACCTACCAAACCTGTGCATTTTTTAAAACTAGAGACCTAGGGGAATCCAAGATGGGGTGACTTGTGGGGCTCTGACCAGGTTCTGTTACCCAGAATCCTTTGCAAACCTCAAAATTTGGCTAATAAAACACATTTTCCTCACATTTCGGTGACAGAAAGTTCTGGAATCTGAGAGGAGCCACAAATTTCCTTCCACCCAGCGTTCCCCCAAGTCTCCCGATAAAAATTATACCTCACTTGTGTGGGTAGGCCTAGCACCCACGAAAGGAAATGGCCCAAAACACAACATGGACACATCACATTTTTTCACAGAAAACAGAGGCGTTTTTTACAAAGTGCCTACCTGTGGATTTTGGCCTCTAGCTCAGCCGGCACCAGGGGGGGCAGAAATGGGCTAAAATAAATATGCCCCCCAGCCCCTCCGAGAGCGACCCTTGCCTATGGGGTCGCTCCCCTTGCGTGACATTGGCGCAAAAAAAAAAGATCCCCGGTGCCTAGTGGTTTCTGCCCCCTTTGGGGGCAGATTGACCTAAAATCGGCCTAAGGGGTCGCTCACCATCTGTAAAACAACAACAACAAAAAATCCCCGGTGCCTAGTGGTTTCTGCTAAAATATGCTGATCTTCCCCCCAGGGGGGCAGAAATGGCCTAATATAAATTTGACCCCCAGGGGAATGACCCTTGCCTAAGGGGTCGCTCCCCTTGCGTGAAATTCATGAAGAAAAAAAAAACTCCCTGGTGTCTAGTGGTTTCTGTCCCCTTTGGCGGCAGATTGGACTCATAAAAATAGGCCAATCTGCCCCCAAGGGGGTCAGAAATGGCCTAATGTAATTTGCCCCCTAGGGGAGCGACCCTTGCCTAAGGGGTCGCTCCCCACCTCTAAAAAAAAACAAAAAAAACAAATGATCCCTGGTGCCTAGAGGATTCTGACCCCGGGGGGCAGAAAATGCCTTAAAAAAAATGCCCCCCCTGCGAGCGACTCTTGCCCAGGGGGTCGCTCCTTTATGCCAATTTCCAAATAAAAAAAAAACCTCCCTGGTGTCTAGTGGTTTCTGTCCCCCTTGGGGGCAGATTGGCCTCATAAAAATAGGCCAATATGCCCCCAAGGGGGGCAAAAATGGCCTAAATGTAATTTGCCCCCTAGGGGAGCGACTCTTGCCTAAGGGGTCGCTCCCCACCTCTAAAAAAAAAAAAAAAAAAAAAAAGATCCCTGCTGCCTAGAGGTTTCTGTCCCCCTGGGGGCAGATCGGCCTAATATTAAGCCGATCTGCCCCCAGGGGTGGCAGAAAAGGCATTAAAAAAAATGCTCCCCCTGGGAGCGACCCTTGCCCAAGGGGTCACTTCCTCATGCCAGTTTCCAAATAAAAACCAAATCCCTGGAGTCTAGTGGGCGTTTCAAAAGCCGGATTGCTTTGCAGTCTGGCTTTTGAAAAGCTGAGAGAGACTGCAAAGGGAAGGAAATTCATTTCCTTCCATTTGAAGCCTCTCCGGGCCTCCTCCACGTGATCGGAAGAGAAATGCTTTGCATTTCTCTTCCGAGCGCGCTGGAAGCTGAACTTCCAGCGTGAAGGAGGAGGCCTCTGTGACAATCAGCGCGCGATGCGCGCTGACGTCACGGGGGGGTGGGGGGTCAGGGTGGAAGGGGAAGGGATTCCCCTTCCATCCACGACCAGGGTGTGTGGGTGGGGGACCCATGGGGGAGGGCTAGCGCTCCCCCCAGTTCCCGTGTGCAGGACGAGGTGATCTCGTCCAAGGCACCCGAGAACCGGTGCCTTGGACGAGATCACCTTGTCCAAGGAACCGTAGGGGTTAAAGGAAAACATCGGAGCATCAAATGAAATGTCCCGTATAGCAAGCACTTTCGATTTGTTTTTAAGGCTTTGGCCAATCAATTTGGGAACTGGTGAGAATATGGTGACACACACTATTCTCTAAGTCTCTCTGGGTCAGTACCAGGCTCATTTGGTGGAATCTTTCACCAATTGTCTGGGATAACCACAGGCTAAGAGTTAATTAGAAAGTATCTATGTTTCTATGAAAAAAACTCTCCCTGGCACTTCCAATTACTCTTAATGCTTAAAATTGGCTGCAGGATAGTGAATCTCGTGGTGAAAGTGGGTGGAATCTATTGTGTGCCAGAAGTGTGTTCTTTTAAGTCGGTTTTCTCTATAAGGAGGAATATAGATGGTTGCAGTCCGTTTTTTTTATAATAAGGTCTAGGAAAGGAATCTCTGTATTGTGACTTTGCATGGTGAAACGTAACCCATTACAATTTTGATTTACAGTATTGGTGTTGTAATAGGAGGAAATATGAGCCTGGCCAAATGAGAATAATGTTTTCAATGTATTGGTTCGAAATCAATAATGTTCTTTCTGAATGTGTTCGAATCGATGAGAATAATATTCCTCTCTATATTACCCATGTATACAATTGCACACTTGAGAGCAAAAAACAAAACACTTCCATTTAAGTACCTTTTACTTGTAGAAAAAATTGTTACTGAATTGAAAAAAAATTACATTTTAATGCTGGCTTGAGTAAAGAGATAATGAAAGAAGTTGGGTCTTAATGTGGGCTAAATGTTGTATTGAGGACAGACTGCACAGTAATACTTTCAGAAGGTGGTATATTTGTGCATAATGATTCTATGTCAGACAGACAAAGTGAAGATGGAAATCTCGGATTTTCAATTAAACTAATAAAATGTTTACTGTCCTGAATGCAACTGTCTGTTACATGAGGAACAGAACTGAGATAAATGTTAATGTATTGTCCTTTTGATTCCAACACAGACCCACAACCTGACACTATTGGTCTTCCTCGAGGGTCACAATGTTTTTTGTGAATTTTTGGTAACATATAAATAACTTATGTTCTTGGGTTTTTTACATTTAGGTAAGATAACTCATCATTACTAAAAAAAACAAAAAAAAACATCTGTTTTGCTTCGGAGGTGGGTTTTTAGCATTTCAAGATACATTTCAGGATCACTGACATGTTTCTTGGGGAATTTTATGGCTGTGTGCTCTGCCAGGGACACATGATGTGGTGGGAATAAGCTTTTGTGTTGTAGTTCTGCTAAATCCTTAATTTCTAATTTTTCAAAAGTTAGTACCTCTGTAGGAAGGTAAATTGTCAGTAGGGAAAACATAGATGGTATTTAAAAATATATACTCATAAATTAAGATAATGCATGTTACTCAAAAGTCTGAGATAAACTTAAAGTTTATATCAGAGAGTTTTCAACTAGGCTGAACGTGTTAAAAAAGAAAAAGAAAATAACCTGAGACTAAAAGTAATTACATGAACATACCAACACTCTAGGTCTTTGGCTAAACATTTCCCAAATCTGTGGATATGCCTACTCAGGACCCAGATGAAGGCGGTCGATGACACAAATATAGCCCACATGGTACAGAAGCAGACATTTCTGCCTTTACAGAAAGGTATTGATCAGGACACACACTTCCTTAATTATTCAAAAAGCAAAACGTACAGTGAAATATAGTAGCCAACAAGGACATCATTGGGAAACTATAATTTTCCAAAAAGGGCACTAGCATGGCTTTTGCTTACTTTTGCTCACACTTCCATAGTGAAAGACTAGTAGTCTGTCAGGATGAGCTGAAGAAATACTTAGATACCTCTAAACTATCAACACTATCAACACTAAACGACCTATCGGCCCGCATTCGACACAGGAATTTAAGCTGGAGAAGGCGACTCCGTACATACAATAACTGACTGCAGGCAAGGCAGCCAGCCTGGACAGAGTCCCAGAACAGTGAACAGTCCTCATTATGAGTACAAGAGTAGCCCGAGAAAGTTCCAAGGAAGCAACTATCATTTCAAATAAAGATAAGGATCCAAAAAAACCCTAACCATACCATCCCATCTGCCTGCTAAACCTTAAAATCTATTTGTGAATTCTAATTTGTAATATACATTTAATTTTAAATAAACGACTGGGAGTCTGTCGAGAAGTTCTAACATCGTCTTTTCTGCATGAATTCGTGAAATGCCTGATCAGCATACGCTGCACTACGCGTCGATCGAGCACAAACAAGGAATGATACTACGGAGATTATACTGTTAGATGCTGAAAACGCATTTGTTCAAGTGTCGTGTTGATTTCTGTGGGAATGATGGACAGGGTGAGCATAGGCTCAGGATTTATCAGATGGGTCGGAGCAGTTTATTCTGAGCCCATGTGGAGTCATTCTTTAAAAAAACTGGCAGCAGGGGCTGTACCTGCGAACGTCAGGCTGCCGCATTAGCATCACAGTTTATAAGGATGATGTTGCAATCCATAGCCCTTATATGGAATATACTGTTCCGAAAACAGAGTTTATTGCTTTGTAGTCTGGAAAAGTGGCTGGATATAAATTAAAACATAAAAAGACACGGATACTATTCGTTGGTAGTCAGGAAACCTGCGGGTAGTACAACAAGTTAAATATTTGAGGGTTACACTAATGAACATTTAGAAGCAGCATTTAAAATTAATTTTCAAATAATGTATCTAGAACGCACTGTTATTCTAAAGAAGTGGAGTAGTTTATCTATATCACTCCCACGGTAAATAACATATCAAAATGTAAATACTCCCCATATTGTCCAATATCCTTACTGCCTAAATAAGTGAACTAAGTATATGTGAAAACTCGATGATTTACATTACGAATTTGTATGGAACAACAAAAGACACACAATGAAATACAAAATGCTTCACATGCCATGGGTAAGGGGGTTTGTTTCTTCCAGACTGGTGCTTTCCCTGTTGGGCAGCTTTGAAGAAACAACTTTATCTAGTATTGTGAAATTTTAGGGCAAACCGTGCCTTCTTTGATAGTTTTTACCATCATATTGACACTTTAAATCCAGGAACCCACAGCTCTTCCAACATGTATATTTAAGTCACTGGCAGCATTTTTTCAGGTATGGGTCGATACTAAGAACTTTCTTAAAAGCTATACCTGGAACTCACGAGGTGGGAAATTAGAAGGGAGCAGTGTATTTCGTGTATTATACCATATGCTGTAATTATCCACCCAGTCATTATATCTGAATGGATATCGTGAGTTACCCACTGAGGCACTGCATTGTGCTACATTTGCCTGTTAGTCAACAAATTACATTGTACAATGGCAAATTCAATTTTTGACTGCAATTTTATTTTATGTTTGATCTTTTCTTACATACAATAACAATTATTAAAATACAAGAAAAGTGTGGAGCTGTATTAGGTAGCTGTTGGTGAAATGGTCGTGGATGCCGTCTGATAAGAGTTTTGAGGTAGACAATTGCTTCCTGACTGGTAAACTTGAAAATTGCACATGCTCATATGATAATAAATTTTACTCAAAATACTTACCATCTTCTGAAGCCTTCCAAATGGCAATGAGTTCTGTGGCTCTCAGGCAACTTAGCAAGTTACTTCAGGGACTGCTTCACTCTCCACCTTTTCACTACATCATGCGATGCTGTGGGACATTTGTATGGAGCTGTCCCTGCTGTGTTGCGGTCACTGGCTAAGGCAGTCACTGGACCTGGGCAGCTACGGTACCAAGCCACTGATGGCAGTAAAAGGCTTGTGCTGTAGGCAGTACCATCCCTTTTGTGGCATACTTACTCTTAAGGATGGTCAATGGACCTAGGTAACTACTCATCCAAAACAATGGCAGCAACAGGAGGAAATTGCAGTTAGGTGGCTTGTCCCTGCTTTGCAAGTACTACTGTTCCAGGTACTGAACTGCAATGTGGAGGGAGCCAATACCCTAAATACCTGTGCCAGTCTAAGAAAAAGGATTTGAGGTTACCCTGCATGCCCCATAACACATGAAGTGGACAAGAGGCATGGCAGTAGTCTAGCATGATTTCTGTGTGACCACTTGCATAGAGTTAATTTCAGTGAATCAGTCAAAAGAACTTTATTTCGGCTACAAAAGCCATAAAAGCACATAGCAGCAATAAATACAAATAAATACACAACTTAAATAAATATAACAATACGTATGGCTCATAAAATAAGAATAAAATAAAGATAAAATAGACTCACACGGTATGATTGAACAATCTTGTTGGAACCACTAAATAGATAAAAATGTTCCATTAACAATCCAACTAGCTCAGAGGAACTTGCTGACGGCGATCACTAACGTTGGCCGAGTGTCTGATCGGAGGATTCGGAGGGCTATTTCAGAACTGCGGACTCCCAGCAGTCTGCATGCCGGGGGCCAGCCATTTCCTACGTGAGGCAGTGCACACGGGGCAAGCAAATAGTACATGAGGGAGGTTCTCAATGGGGGCTTTGCAGGCTGGGCAAGTGATTAATTCTTCGTGTGACCAGCGGCTGGTAAACTGTCTTAGTGGCAGCGTGCCAATGCGGAACTGAAAGTACAGTTTCCTTTCCCTTGGTAACGTGATTATGTCCCAAAAAGCCTCGTACTTGTATGTCTCTTTTAGGCTGACAAAGTAGCAAGATAATGTAGTATGAAGTGCGACCCCCAGATCTTCGGAGTCTACCATGTGCCAATATAGTTTTTTAAGTTCGCTTTTTGAGGAAAAGGAGGAGGTGGTTGGTGAATTCCAGAGTTCTCTAAGCCTAAGTGAGTAGAGTAACCCCTTGATGTATCTAAGCCAGGGGATGCTATGAAGATGGTCAGCTTCTAAAATTACCTGCAGGGCTGCAGTGAAGGATTCGAGCTCTGGGGTAGTCCAGAGATGCCGCCAGTACAGAAGAGGGCGTAGGCGGGCTTTGTGACCAATGCGTTTCATACCAAGAGCCTTAAAAAGGGGGAACAGTGGAATGCTTGGCGGGAGGGACACAAGGTTTCTTAGAAAGTTGTTTTCAGGGATGGTTATATCTTGGATTTTAGCATAGCCCCATAGTTCAGCCCTGTAAAGCGCTGAGGTCACAGCCTGGGCTTCGTCTATCTGGATTACTGGGCGAATTGGTTTTGTATGTGAGAGGTGAAAATCCTTTATTAGTACCCCTGTTGTTTGCTTTAGTTTTAAAGCTTGCTTTCCTATGTGTGGTTTCCAAGACATGTTATTAGTCAATGCTATTGCCAGGTAACTGAAGGTGCCCACCTTCTCAAGCGTGGTGCCCTCTAGTGTGAACTTTCCTCTAAAGGATTCATGGGGATTGAGGGTCATTACTTTCATTTTTGAGGCGTTGATTTCAAGTCCCCGCATGGAGCAGAATTCCTCAAAGCACGTGAGGAGTTTCCTTAATCCACTAGGGGTCTTGGATATCAGGAGAGTGTTGTCTGCAAAGAGCAAGACAGGGATTTTTTGTGTGCCAAGTAATAGTGCGTCAGCCTCCACTCTAAGCAGAGAGGGGACGATGTCATTGATATACAAGGAGAAGAGGGTGGGGGCAAGGACACATCCTTGCCGCACACCCCTTGATACTTGGATTCTATCAGTTAGTTGCCCCTTGTTGTCCCACCTGATACGTGCATAGTTGCCCTCGTGGAGCCGTATCAATAGTGCTAGAGTGTCCCATAGTTTGTTGAGGGGTACTAGATCAAATGCAGATTTTAGGTCCACAAAAGCTACATATAAGCTCCCTTTGCCCATGAGCACTGTTTTTCAGTATAAAAATAGGAACCTGAGGGCTTGCTCAGTGGTAGATATTTATTTCCGGAAACCAGCTTGGAGGGGACTAAGGATATCATATTCAGTCATCCAGTCTTCAATCTTCCCAAAGAGACAGTGGCAGAACACTTTTTGCGCACAATCGATTAGACTGATTGACCTGTAGTTGCAGGGGAGTGATCTGTCACCCTTTTTAAAGATTGGGACAACAATAGCCCCTTTCCAGGACTCAGGGATTGGTGCCCCAGATGCTATTACATTCGCTATGATGGTGATGTATCTTGACCAGGTTGCAATATCAGTTGAGGACAGGTCTGCTGGAACACCACCCGAGCCAGGGGACCTACCACGCTGTATAGTGCCTAGGGAATATACTATGGCGGTCATTCTGACCCTGGCGGTCAAAGACCGCCAGGGCGGAGGACCGCGGGAGCACCGCCGACAGGCCGGCGGTGCTCCAATGGGGATTCCGACCGCGGCGGTAAAGCCGCGGTCGGACCGGCAACACTGGCGGTCTCCCGCCAGTGTACCGCCGCCCCATTGAATCCTCCAAGGCGGCGCAGCTTGCTGCGCCGCCGAGGGGATTCCGACCCCCCCTACCGCCATCCAGATCCCGGCGGTCCGACCGCCGGGAACCGGATGGCGGTAGGGGGGGTCACGGGGCCCCTGGGGGCCCCTGCAGTGCCCATGCCACTGGCATGGGCATTGCAGGGGCCCCCGTAAGAGGGCCCCTACAAGTATTTCACTGTCTGCTTGGCAGACAGTGAAATACGCGACGGGTGCAACTGCACCCGTCGCACAGCTTCCACTCCGCCGGCTCGATTCCGAGCCGGCTTCATCGTGGAAGCCTCTTTCCCGCTGGGCTGGCGGGCGGCCTGAAGGCGGCCGCCCGCCAGCCCAGCGGGAATGTCAGAATTACCGCCGCGGTCTTTCGACCGCGGAACGGTAACCTGACGGCGGGACTTTGGTCAGAATGAGGGCCTATGTGTTTTTGGGAGAACAGCTGAGGCACTTGAGTCGTGGGTGCTGAAGTAATGTTTAAGCAAGGGTCCATGTGATCAGGATTGGGGCTATCATGATCGTAGGAGTACAGCCCACTAAAATGGTCTACCCCATCTTTTGGGGCGATGTTAGTTGTTATGTTCAATCCACTGCTTTCTGGGCCACGCGCTGCCAGGGACCAAAACAGAATACAATTCCTCTTGCGCGCAGCGTCACTGAGTGCTGTCCACCACTTATCATCTTGGTCACGCTTGGCTTTGCGTATGGCTAGCTTGTAGGACTTCCTAGCTAAGCGGATGGCGTTGGCATCCTTGGATTTGATGGCTTGGATTAAATGCTTGTTTGAGGACCGGCACATTTTATTAAACCAGCGATGCTTACCCTTAGGTCTCTTGCCATCATGGGCTGTGGATACTGAGAAATGGGCCGCGATGTCCCTGAAGCATGAGGTGTGGGTTAAACTTATTTCCTCGTTGGGGATTGCGGGACCCTCCTCTAGGTCCATTAATGCAGTCTTTAAGGTGTTATTAGCTGCATTAATGAGTGCGGGCCGAGCCACAACCGTGTCCCATTTTAGGTGATTTTTGTCGTTAACCAGACTAATGCCCTCTGGTGCTGTTGCTGAGAACTTAATCATGGGCGGGTAGCTACCCTGAGCTAGCATATGGACAGAGAGAGGATTGTGGTCACTTTCAGTTCTCTCAATGATCGTCATTTCGATGACTAGGGGCCATAATCTTATGTCGACTAAACAGTAGTCGATTCTAGTGGTGTGGTTGGTTTTGTTGAACGTGTGACGGCCTTTGGCACCTGATTTGGTTCTGCCATTTAATGCCCTGAGCCCAAATTCCATGGTCAGCGATTTTACTTGGACAGCGGCCCGCGTCCATCTTATGATGGGTGGGATAGTCAAGGCAGGGATAGACCAAGCTCGATCCTCCTCGTCTGTGGACGTGAGATCGTCCCAGTCTAGAGTTTTGAATGTGACATTAAGGTCTCCTGCCACAATGGTTTTATGATGGCGGGGACAGTTTTGCAGAAAGGCTGCCAGGACACAAAGGGATTTGGAGACTTGCCCCCGACCCCTCGAGTGTAGATGTTAAAAATGTTCACAACTGTGTCAGGCCTGGATGATAGGCGAAGACCTAACAGGTCGGAGAAATCAGTGGATAACTGTGATATACGAAAGTTAAGTGATGTTCTAACCCAGGTGGTCAAGCCCCCAGAAGGCCTGCCCCTGGTGCTGGGCAAGGCAGGGGTATAGAAATTTGAATAGCCTGTTCAGAAAAGTGCATCAATTGATCATGTCTCCTGAAGAAGGCATATGTTGTGTTCTTCGATAAAAGAGGTGAAGGATGGAAGAGGGAGGATAGATTTCAAACCTGCCACGTTCCATGAGACAAGTCGTACCCCAGTGAGTGGAGGAGCTGTCCTGTCCAATGGCCTAGTATTTACAGGATTGGCTACCAGGGGTTTCGTTTGGCAAGTGAAGTTGAGTGGGAGAAGGGGGATCAATGCCGCTGTTGCCCAGTGAGACCTGGAGTAAGTGGCGATGTTCCTCTGGTAGAGCTGGCCTGGCCCTGATGGGGGAAGTGCTTGTGCGCTTAGCTATGGGTTCTTGATTTGGTGGATAATATTCCTGCAAGGTGAGAGATGCAATGTTGTCGTGTTTGCACAGTAAGTCGTCAGAGGTCTGGGGGGATATGTCATGAGGGGGAACATGAGTACTTGCAATGACAGTGTTGAAGACTGCGACCGACCCAAAGACAGTTGATATATGTGAGTTGCATGGTATTGCAGCATAGATTCCAGATGGAGGTTTAAGTCAGTCGTTCTCAATGAGGCAGATAATTTGCTAGCTAGGCAGTGGCTGGGGCAAACCCTGTGGTACGCGGGTGGCCTAGGGTATTTGAACTGGATGCGCAAGTGTCCTGGAGGACTTGTTCTTGCATCTAGGGCCACCAAATTGTCCACCATGGTCCTGTCCATAAGTGTAAGTTTAAAGATGTTAAAATGTGTCCCCCGGTCAGGCCTTCTTGCTACATTAATTATATCCTTACGTATTACAGAGCGACATCCTCTTACGTGGCGGATCCAGAGAATTGCCTTGTTTCTGCTAGAGTCTGCCCCTTCCCTTTGTGTCAGTGAGTTTAACTTGGGAACGCTGACAACTAGAACTAAATTTCCTGATTGAAACCGATCAATGGCAGGCTGGGCAGGGTATTTTGGGGCAGCATTACTCATGAGTTTGGGATTTTTGTGATAGTCATCTAATGCATTTCCTGCGCCTAAGCTGTTGTGCGAAGGAGACTAGTAGAAGTTCTTGGTCTTAGCGTCGGCTGAGAGGAGGGCATCACAACTGGGTGCTGGTAATTTGGGCAACTTCATCGAGATGCCTGATTGGGTTGTAATTGGGCTTTGGGTGTAGTTCATGTTGGCCGTGGCATCTGGAGGAATTAGCTGCTTTACTATTGCAGTTAAGGAGTTAACCATAAGCTTGAGTTCTGATACCATCCTTTTTAGTTCTTGAATGCATTGAATATGCTGTGTGTTTATGTGAGTTAGGTGTGTGATTGCGGCTACTAGCCCACCCACCCTGGTACCTGGGTCGGGGTCATCATGTGGGTCATCATGTGGGTCTGGGGCATTAATTAAAGGGCTAAAGCGGTTGCTGCACTGGATGGAGTCCTTAGAGCCCAGTAGTGGCTCATTCACTGAAGATGGAACAGGTTGGCTAGGGTATGCATCGAAGCCAGGCAGAATCCACCCAGTCTAGTCAGGGCAAGGGAGTTACACATCTAAGATAACCTCTGCTCACCTCCTTGGTAGCTTGGCATGAGCAGTCAGGTCTATTCCAGAGGCAAAGCGTTTGCACAGCACACACAACACAAATGAGGCACTTATCCCCACCACATGGGAAACACAGCACCAAGTTATATGAAATTATACTGTATTGTGCACAACGTAATTATTAGACCAAACACAACATGTCAGTAATATCCTGCTACCCAAGCAGTTGTTAGAACGTTACTCATTAGTTTCTCTGCAGAACCAGCAGTAGTCACATATAACACACAGGTTATTTATTATTCTGCAACATAAGCAGTAGTCAGGAAAAACATTACTATACAAATGCTCTTGTCATAGAAATATCATATATGCCCATATCAGGAACATTGTAAAACATATGGCAAGTCAGGAAAACATATTAGCATGTTAGGCCCATAAAAGGAACACAAGCACATATATGTAACACATCATAAAACTAGGCAGGTTACCATATAAATCAATTATGTCCATACCAGGAACATTGGAATAGAATATGTCCTTTTTTTTAAAAAGTACCTGTCCAGTGCAATGAAGATAACAAAAGGGACCTCCGGTGCGGGGCCCCTCCAGTAATTTTCTGGGGAGGGGGCAGCACGCACCCCCTCCTGCTTTAATATCGGGCCCCTCCTGGGGCCCGTGATCTCTGGGAGCCCCCCAGGCCTCAATTGCCCTCCAGAGGGGGGAGCCAAAGCCAGCACAACAATTGGGGGCCACAAGGGGGGACCTGTGGCATGGGGGCCTCGGGCGAGGCTTCCATCCCGCCCTTGGTCTCCGAGAACAAAATCAGGGCCACGGGAGCGATCACACTCCTAGCACAGGAAACAGGGGAGAGGGATTCCCCCCATGTCCTGCTTCCAGGGCAGCCCTGGGATCCAATGGGAGACCTCCGATGAAGTCTTCCTTCCTCCTGGGGCCACCTGTGTGCACTCACCCGCACCCGGTCTGGTGCGCCAGTGTTGCAGCGATGATTGGGCCCAAGTAAGGGCCTTCTGGTGCCCTGGGGGCACTCCTCAGAGCGCACCTCACCCCAGGGGCACCGGTAGGAGCACATTTGCTCCAACTTCCTTTTGTTTGTGCCCTGTGGGCACGCAGCAGCACGTCTCCGGTGCATGTCACCTTTACCATGCCCGGGTTGCGGCAGTGAATTCCTCTCAACAGCAGCGCGCTTTCCAAAGTGCTGGGGGCAATTTAAAGAGCCTGGGTTGTGATATCTATAGCTGTAGAGCACTTCCAGAGTGCGAAAGGGACCAAAAGGAAAGCGCTCCCATGGTGCTTCAGGTTAATTACACGTATCGGTCTCCAAGCGCTGAATATAGACGTAGAAAAGCGTCCTCCAGGTGACATATGATGAAAGGAAGCACTCCTTGTGCTTTATGCAGTTACAGTGGTCAGGGGCAACAGCACCCTTCCCCTAGGAACAAAGTAGAGGAAAAAGGAGCACAGGTGGCAGTGCCCAGAAGCAGGCCAGCGCAAGGGGGATGCAGGCAGTTCCTTACAGTGACCAAGCAGGTCACAGGTCAGCACAGCAGCAGCAGTCCATAGCGGCTCCTGGTGAGTCCTTTCAGCATTCTGTGTCCAGTTCCAAGATGTCTCCAGTGTCTCAAAATTGTGGGGAAAACTCTCCTGTACTTATACTCAGTTTTACAGTGTGTTTACAAAAAAGGGGGAGAGGAGTTTCCAACAAGTTACAACTGATTCTGGGAGTGCCCCCTCTCTCCTCCAGCGCAGGCTCCAAACATCAGTTGGGGGTAAACAACCCTATTGTGTGAGGCCAGGGCTCAGCCTTTACAAATGCAGGTGTGCCCCACCTCTCCCTTCTCACAGTCTAGGAAGACTATTCAGTATGAAGATGCACCTCTGTGACACCTCCACCCTCTCTGTATACAATCTGTCTAAAAAGTATGCACAAAGCGCAAATGTCACTCTGCCCAGACATGGATTGGAGTCAAGCTGCAAAACACCAGAGTCATTAGCACAGAGAAATGCTCACGTTTTAGAAGTGGCATTTCTGTAATAGTAATAAAAATCCACTTACACCAGTAAGCAGTATTTCTCACCACTATTGCAACCATACCAAACATGCCTATGCTAATCCTCATAAGTCAGACAATACCCCCTACACATAAGGTAGGGCATTTCCAATGCAATCCTATGAGAAGGCAGCACTCACAGCAGTGAGAAACCATATAGGCTGTTTGTCACTACCAGGACAGGCCTCGCTACCTGGCACATGTCCTGCCTTCTACATACATAGCACCCTGCCCATAGGGCTAGCTAGGGACAACCTTAGAGGTGACTTTCATTTAGTGAAGGGGGAGGTCTGTGCCTGGCAAGTAAATTTAGATGCCAGGTTCCTGTGTCAGAAAACTGCGCATGCAAGTCCTGCACTAGCAGGCCTGAGACAGGTTTGAAAGGCTACTTCAGTGGGTGGCACAAACAATGCTTCAAGTCCACTAGAAGCATTTAGGCCCTTATTTATACTTTTTTAGCGCCGCATTTGCGCCGCTTTTTGACGCAAAAACAGCGCAAACTTACAAAATACAATTGTATTTTGGAAGTTTGCCCCGTTTTTGAGACAAAAAGCGGCGCAAATGCGGCGCTAAAAAAGAATAAATATGGGCCTTAATTTACAGGCCCTTGGTATAGAGATACCACTGTACAAGAGACTTACAGGTAAACTAAATATGCCAAAGAGGTATAAGCCAATCATACCAACTTTAGAAGGGAGAGCACCTGAACTTTAGCACTGATCAGCATTGATAAAGTGCTCAGAGTCCTAGAGCCAACAGCGAGAGGTCATAAAAAATAGGAGGAAGGAGGCAACAAGTCAGGGGATGAACCTGCCATGAGGGCAAGGTCCAACACTTCTCGTCTCAATAGGCGAAATACAATGAAGTATGTGGAGTAATTTCCAGGAGGATTCTATCTCATGAAACAAGCATTTGCAATGCAATCGGTCTTTCATTTGCCCCAGTTAGAGCTAGTGATGGTGTAAATTCCTAACTGGACTTTTCTTGCCAAATAAATTGAAAAATGAAACATTAGTTGACAAGAGCGAAGCGATTCAAAGCGCCATGGCTGCCATGAGCGCAAAGGAGAGTCACAAAAGGAAAAAGAAGTTCATTCACAGTCAAACATATCAGCAGTCGTGCAATTATCCATATAACAGGGTGAGTCTGCAAGGTGGTAACAAAACCTCCCCAAGGAGGGACAAACGTAAAGCATTTTCCAATGATAACACAGGATTTTTGTAAAGCAAGCCCACAAACGAGTGAAAGTGATGGGCGTGTTTAAAAGCCCACAATACTTACAACAGGTCAAAGCGCTTGAGCGCTCAACCTAAAAATGGAAAAAGACTTCAGCAACAAGGGTGTAGGTGACAGAAAAGGACATACAGAGAAAGGAGCAGAGAGAAGTGAACACAGACACAGAAAGAGAAGGCTAATTATAGGGAGAGAGGAAAGGAGCAACATAAGAGACAGACTGGGAAAACAGGTGAGGTGCAGCAGAGAAAGAAAAGTAACTGTTTAAGCAGGGAAAGGGGTGGAGAAAGGCTGGAGGGGCGATCCAGAAGGGAAAGCTATGGGACAAACAGGTGGAGAACTATTGGTAGTGGAAATTCAGTATTAGAGAGGAGAATGATAAAGACGAGGGAGGCAGGTAAGAGTGGTGGGGAGGCTAAGAAAACAGAGTTGATTCAGTCTAGGGTCTCCAAAGCAGGTACTCCATCTACCTAGGATCTAAGTGCATGTTAGAAGTCTCTGCTTGATACATAATATTCAGAACTTCTCCAAAATGTATGTACAGTGAGAGATGCCAATCACATGCATTGCATGAGTGTCTGCCGACATGTTGCAAACACTGCAATTTCTCCTATCTGCCTACACTATGCATAAGGTAAAAAGATCTGTCTCTTACAGATGCCAATCAAAAGCACTTAGTTAGCACAGTGCACTCTCTTCTCCTAGTGTGCCTACCCGACTAAGCCCATGGTTCAACCTGTGCACTGACTCCTTCGGTCCGTCCATTATATCTGCAGATAACAGTTCTGTGCACACAGGGCAGTGTCTCCTCCCTGTGTGCCTGTCTGACTAAGCCCATGGTGTAACCTATACACTGCCTCCTTCAGTCCATTTTACCTGCCAATAATAACAGTGCGCATAGTGCAGTGTTTCCTCCCTGTGTGCTTGTCCACACTAAATAATACAGTGCAAGCTGTGCAGCCCATGCTGCTTTTCATTGTGCCTGTCCACGTTAAGGACATGGTGCAAACAGTGCAGTGCCTCCTCCATTTCTGCATGACCGCCTGTACTAAGCACACAACACAAGCAGTGAAGAGCTTGTGCTCACTGCTTTTCCCCCTCAATGTCTTCCCAGTGTTTGCAGTATCTGTCTGCCTATACTAAGCACCATACAATAGCCCAGAGTCTCTGCTTGTGATGTGGCATCCTACACTAAACACACTGTATTAACAGGCAGCGTTTCTTCTCGTGCTGTCTTGCATCACTAACCGTAAGACAGACCAAGCACTATTTACAACCTGCTTGACTACACTAAGCATATGAAACATGTGCAGTGTTTACCGTGTTAGCTGGCTAATCAAATGTGAATAACTTAAAGAAAATACCAAAAGCACAATGTTTACAGTTTGGCAATTCTAAAAGGCACACAAAAAGAAAAATGAAAGTAAAACAGTTACATAAGTGAGCTGATTCAAAGTGCAACAGCCGCCATGAGCATGTTGGCGAAGGAGACACACAAAAAGAAAAAGAAGTTAGCTCACAGTCAAACATATCAGCAAATGTGCAATTAACCATATAACAGGGTCGGTCCCAAGGAGGTTACAAAACCGCCCAAAGGAGGGACAAACGTAAAGCAGTGACCAATGATAGCAAAGGATTTTTGAAAGGCAAGCCCATGAACGAGTGATAGTGATGGGTTTGAGGTGGGCATGGTTAAAAAAAGCTCACATAGATACCAAGACGTTAGAAAAGCAGCGCTTGCACTCTCCTACACTGACCCTTCAAAGGAATGTGGCATTCATACAAGAAGGAAGTAAGAATCCCCATCGTTCACAATTGCACCTATTAATCAATCCTAAATGAAAGTGACCCCATTTATAAAGAGATGAGATAGTATCAGAAAGACAGAAGTGGTAATTCAATTGAAAATATCTTAGCAGAAATGGAAACTCCTACATAGGTCGCAGATGATCATTATTAATACCTGGTTGATTATATAATATCTGGGCAGTGTTTTAGTTCAGAGGTAACAAGACACCCCTTATACCTCTTGGTAGGTCAGTGGAAAAAGGGGCCAACAATGATCACATTGGAGACGATATTACAGTCACTCTTGTGCACAGTAAGGAGTGAGATTTTTCAAGATATTTTGAGGCCATTTCTAAGTGAAAATCAAACAGTTGAGATGTAAGGTAAAAGCAGAATTTCCTACCCTATCCTTCTTGTAATGTCTAATGTATGCACTAGTTTACCCACACAGGAGATTTGAATAGAAAACCTGCTGCTTGGAGAGTGCACCCTCTATAGAAAAAGGGATCAAAACTTTAGATCTTTTAGGGTAACCACAAACATGGCCTAGATACCATGTTGAATGCTGTGTTGAATGCCTTCTCGGTGTCCAAAACGATCATAGGGGCTGACAAGGCCTAAACCATCTTCTACATCCAAATGGTCACTGCCAGGTTACAGTGTTCAGTTTTATCCCTAGCCAGGATCAAGTCATGTTTTCAATAATGTTCCTTATAATTGATGTGTTAGAAATGGGGACTCTAATTGGCAGTGGCTTACAACCTGTCCAAGTAGGGACCCTCTCTCTAGTCAGGATAAGGGAGTCACACAGCTAAATTCACCCCCTTGGTAGCTTGACATGATCGGTCCGGCTTATATCCGAGGCAATGTGTCAAGTATTTGTACACACACACACACATGCACACACACACACAGTAACACAGTGAAAACACCACAAAAGTACTCCACACCTGCTTAGACAAATAGCCAATATTGATCATTGTGTAAAACAAGACCACAACAACAAAAATCCAACATATACAAGTGTAGATACACATTTTCAAAGATTAAATCTTAGTAAAGCCCCTAGAAACACAATAGCTCCAACTGGGAATATCACAGCATCTTGACGGAGTCGTGTCCAACAGTCCGACACCACTCACGAGGGAGTGCTGGCCGGTCATGGGGTCGAATGTGCCCCAGGTACACTACCTGCGAAAATGATGAGGAAACTAAGACGTTGCATAGAGTTGGGGAGGTGAGACGTTGCTGGAGCCAGTGTGGTGTTGGTTCCTTACTGCCACCAGGGAGGTGAGGCATTGGATCCTTACTGCTAGGCAGGGGAGGTGAGGTGTCAGAACCTTATGGTCGCAGGGGAAGTTATGCAGAATCAGTGGCGAGGTGGGGTCTATGAATCCAGCCGGTCAAGATGCGAGGCGTCGACTTTGCGGTGCAATCACACCAAGGGACCACAAAAGCTGCGGCGGAGTTGGAGTTCGGTGTCACGGACATCAGGGACATGACACTCAGGACTCATGCTGTCGTGGGACTTTGGTGGTGCTGTGGCAGTCTTGTGTTATAGGTCATGATTGTTGCACTTTGTGGGGCCCACAGCTCCAGTGCAGGTGGCGGCGCGGAGTCAGAGAGTGTCACCAGTTCCCCAGTCGCTCTGGAGTTGATGTCCTTAGTATCTTCTTATTTACACCAGAGCTCACTTGCAAGGGCTTAGGAACTGGATTTGGCAACTCTTGGCAAGTCAGGACTCTCAGCAAGAAAGCCTAGGCACTGACAGGTGAAGTCTTTGATGGCCACAAGACTTCTTAACAGGAGGCAAACTCAGTTCAAGCCCTTGAAGAAACATGGAAAGCAGGATGTAGAAAGCAAAGTCCAGTCCCTTTACTCCCAGGTCAGAAGCAGTAAGAAGCAGGCCAGCATAACAAAGCAATGGGCGGATTGGCAGTCCCTCCTTCAGCATCCAGCTCTTCTTCGTGGCAGAATGTTCTCACTCCAGAAGTGCTCTGACTATGTGGTGCCACAGGCCCAGTACTTATACCCATTTTTGTTTTTGAAGTAGGTAGACTTCAAAGAGAAGTCTTTGTTGTGCACAAGACCCTGCCTTTCTCTGACCTGGCTGCAGACACTCCCACGGGTTAGAGACTACTTTGTGTGAGGACTGGCACAGCCCTATTCAGGTGCAGGTATCTGCTCCTTCCACCACTCTAGCTCAGGAAGACCCATCAACCTGGTGATGGGCCATCAGGATATGGAGGGCACGCCTCATCTTCCTTTGTGTAACTGTCTAGAGGGAATGCACAAGCAGTTCAACTGTCATCCTAACCCAGACGTATATTCAGCAGAAAGTCAGAGCCACAGAATGGCTAAGCAAGAAAATGCCCACTTTCTAAAAGTGGCATTCTCAAACTCACAGTTCAAAAAACAACTTCACCAAAATATGTATTTTTAAATTGCGAGTTCAGCGACCCCACACTCTATAGCTCTATCTCCTCCCAATGGGAAATTACACTTAAAATATATTTCAAGGAAATCCCCATGTTACCCTACGAGAGAGATAGGTCTTGCAATAGTGAAAACCTAATTATCATTTTATTTTTCTGCTGCCTTTCAGCAATGGGGTGACACTCCTCCACCATAGAGGAGGGGCCGTCCCTGGCCAAATCTCACCTATGAGGCATTCCCCAATGCCATTTGCCTCCTATGAAACTTTTCAACTTCTCTAACCAGATTTTTGCCAACTTGCTTTGATTTTTATTAGACATGTTTAAGGGCCTGGAATAGTAGAACATTGTTGGATTGCTCTCTCAAATTCACCCTTAAATCTGGAAGGTATCAAAGCATTATTGATTATATATTTGTAAAGGAATGCAGTTGGCGTTGTTGAATTGACATGCAGGTTGAGCTTAAAGCACAAAGTGATCACAGTCCGCTAATATTAACTTTAAGGGTAAAGATGACTTAGGGATGAACAGGTGATTATTTGTCCAGGGAGATTGATACAAAACATAAGGTTTCATACAATTGATATGGAGGAAATGTTATAAAGATCTTCTAAAATTAAGAAAAATTACTTGGCTTTCCTATGGGGTTAAATTTTGGAAGCTTCACAAAGAAACAAGTGTAGAACATTTTGGAATAAAGATTCTCAAGGGATACAGGCAAAATATGCAACTGCAGAGGTACACAGAGAAAAATATAAATGATTTAGACACTTTCTTTATTCCTGGAACTCGCCTCAGGAACGGATGGTGTAAATCAGTGGTTCTTAGCCTTCTGACATCTGTGAACCCCCGCTTAATCATTATAGAACCCAGGGACCCCCACTGAATCATTACTGAAACTGAGGATCCTTAGAGAAAAATGTGTGCAGTGCCACTTTTCTTGCACCTTTTACCACCCCCCCTACTGCCACCATGTGTGCGCCGTATTTAAAATACGGTGCACCATTGCACAGGGTAGGGGGCAATATAGTTATTTTTGATGACACTCTTGCAGAGTACATAGGGGCCCATTGTAAACAATTGAATGCCCCCTTTTAACTTCTACTCTGAGCAGGAGTTAAAAGTGCCGGAACAAATGATGCAAGGAAATCTCTTAGATTCTCTAGCTCAATTTTTTCGCCCACTCTAATGGGGGAACGCCCCCTTTGGATACATTATGCCTGGCACAGGCATAATGTAGCGCAAAGGGTTACAAAATGGTGCAATGCATGCATAGCAGCACTCTATAAATATGGTGCGGGATCTTGGCCTCGCTGGGCCACATTAGCGTAAAAAATAATGATGCTAATGTGGCACAAGGTGGTGCTAGGGGCTCATAAATATGCACCTAGGTGAATTATTATCGTAAGCCAGGGACCCTGGCCTATCATTTTTAATTATTTGAACTTCAAGACAATACACAAAAGGAGATGGAGCTTTTCTGAATTCATTTGAGTCCAGTAATCGTCCATACAGTATGCATGCAAAAACATTTTAACTTTTGGATACTTACCTAAGGAGTGTAAAAACCAATCATGTTGCCATAAATATCTACTTTCTGCTTGTCACATGACAGCTAGAAAAATAGAGCAGAAGAAGGAAAAGCTAAATTTAATTTCCATTCTTTAAACAGCTGCTTTAATTATGCTCCATCACCTGCCCTGTGTATTTTGTTCTCTGCTGGCTCTAGCAACAGGGATTGTGATGTCAGAATTGAACTGTAATACGGTATTACAGTAAAGTTCTGTTGTAATGTTTTATAATAGGTTACTGGGTGCATCACAAGTTGCCTTTAAATAAAGTAGAGATGGGGTTTATACAGGGATTACGGAATCCTATTTGTTATAATAATTTAGAGACAGATTTTTATACAGGGGTTGCAGAATCCAATATATTATAACATTGTTAAGGACACACCTGCCTATGATGTTTATCTTGAAATTGTGGAGACACAGCATACCAAGAAGCTGTATTTACAACTTTGCATAGGCATTATACTAACAGCAAGTCTAACACAGCATTAGAGGGGGAAATCCAACTAATGTGGCAATATCTCTTTCTGTCCTAATGAATTAGAGAATGAAGATCCCTTTTTATTCCTCTCTCCCTTATATGTAAAATAAAGGAAACCGTTCTTCATCGCCTGGTTGAAGAATTTAGAGGGTCAGGCATTATGTAACTGAAATTAGATAGTGTAAATCTGTGGATCAATAAGTGAGAATCTTTTCCAGGTATCAAAGTACCTGTGCTTTGCCTGCAAAATAAGAAAGACATTTTTTTTTTGCAGTGACGTGCAACAAAGTATATCTAATTTCGTTTTTAAGGTCTGAGACTCTTTTTTTAAAATCTGTGAATCCATTTTCAATGTGATTGATTTTTAGATAATATTTTTTTTAAAGTACTTTTTTATATTGCTTTTTAAGGAACATGTTTCCAAAATAAAGTAGGTTTTACTTGACTTGACTTGAGATGTGATCCAAGTGCAATATTTTCATTCACTACCACACCATGGGCTGCCCTTCAACAGAGTGCAGACACGGAGCCAGCCCAGCCAGCACAGCATCAAGAGCAGAGGATTACTACACAATCTAATGCTTTTTCTCTGCATGCCTTTGCACTAATAACTCTAGAGCAAAGCTCCCCTCTCACGTCAGTACCCTATAAAAGATTTGTCATAATCAGGTTATCCCAAAGCAGGTGGAGACAATAGGGCACTGTCGCAGTTTGGTTGTACCCGTTCCGTACTGCTGGGTTTCTTGCTTTTTGGATGATTCGAATTAGATTTTTTTACTGTGGATGAGTCTCACCACATATGTCTTACCCATGGTAATCACACGGCAAATAGACTGTGCATATCTACCACCAGAGTCTGCCTTTTAAGATAAGGAGGCTGTGCTGCTGCAAGGGTAAGGGGCATTTGACTTGTTACAGGTGAACATATGTGCACATCCATTTGCACATGGGTTCGGGCTGCCCGTGTGAGACTACTGTTGTGCACAGTAACTGCACACAGGTACCCTGGCACAGAGGGGAGTCTGCAGGATTAGATATTGACCTGGGGAAGGCCTTCTAATGTTAGTGTACAATCATAGGGAAAGTCAGTATGCTTTAACTGCTTTGTCTGCAGTGTCACATTATTAAACACACAGAGGGGAAAAGTGCCTTAGAGTGCAGTTTTGCTTCCCTTTGGCCTACAAAGTCCAGTGACACATCAAAATGGTCTGGAACCTGCCCAAGAAAATCAAATCTGCCAGCCCCCAAAAAATATCTGTACCACTTATCGGTCATCCAGGATTGTCAAAGGTCTCTGGCTCAGTTCAGGATCAGAACCTAGGCCTTTTGCCACCCTGCTGTGCCACATTAATTATGTTTTCTCCAGCAGCAGGAACAAAGGTTGCCCCACACAAAAGATGTAATTAAAAGTGCTTCTTTCAGCTCCTGAGCAGGGAAGTATGGGGATAAAAGTCTGAATTTGTTCAGTTATGTGCCACACTGCACCAGGGCTGGGGGCAACCCAGCTCACTGAACAGATGACAAAGCCCAGACAACTGGAGCCAAAACAGGAGGGGGGTCATCTTTGAAATGTTGGTGGGAAGTGCCTTGGCAGTGATACCAGTGAGAGGCGGATCTGAGACCCCATGAGCAGATGTGACCAGATGTAACGCAATTTTGAATTGTCCCAGCATGCTATGCAGGAGGGTTTAGATGGAGCTGAAAGGTGATGTGGCACCCTAGGATTGGACAGGGGTTGCTGGCTTTTAGAACTTTCCATTCCAACTTAAAATGAATTGCACAAGGTTGAGAATCTCTCTTGGTTTGTGTGTAATGCTATTCACTGCTGTACCCTGGGACTGTGACAGCCATGAACAACAGAGGGGGAGACCCTTGATGCCCAAAAAGGACTAAGGACTCTGGCCCAGTTGACACCAGGACCAGTGGGTCTCCCCAAGGGCCAGTGAGGCTGCTCCTCTGAGCACTAGTTGGGACCTCTGCACCCAGAGACCAAGACTGGGAGGAAATCTGGAGAAGGGAGACAATTGAGTCAGCTCCCCAGAGATTACATTGCTCCTGGTGGATAGAGCCCACCACCATGAGTAACATGAGCCCAAGATCATTTGTATCAGCCCAATGGGGGCCCAAGTTATGGCCTTTTTATGGTCAGTGGTCTTTTTTCCAAATAGAGCACATGAGGCTCTGCCTCCCAGTTGAGAGTAACCCCCAGGATGGACCAGGGCCTGGGGGTTGGTGTAAGAATTATGGAGGCTTCAACCTTGGGTAGGGCATGCATGGGGCACCCTTCACTGAGCTCCAAGGGCCAAGGGATCCCAACCCCCACGCCGGATTTAATTTGTGAGTGCCTGGGATCCCCAATTTAAACCTCCTGATCAGTGAGGGAAGACAAGGTTCACTGCCACACTCTCCATCTGTTGGGGCCTGACAGGTTCCCCATTCCCATAACTGGGGGAGCGGGCAGCTGCCACTAATTCCAAGAGTGGGCAAGGGAGAACAGAGCTCTTACAGCATCAGGAAGAGAGGCTGCCACGTGAAAGCAGACATAGCATCCAGGGGTTATCCCTCTGGTTGGCCCTCAGCATAGGAGACCCTCAGAGCTCCCTGAAGAGATCGAACACCCCAGGAAAAATAAAGAAAACAAAAAAAAGGAAAAGCTGTGTGGTGCAAGCCTGTGGGGCGCAGGAAAAGAATGCACCCAAACCTGTTAATCAATATTCACTGCTTCCCAGCAGGAGTACCCCATAATGCGCTGTTAGGCTAATTTTCATGCACTGTTCTCCTCTTCTGATGGGTCCCAGAAAATGAGGCACCACTAACAAACTTGACCAGTGTTGTGGGCGCTGCAGGAGTGTAGAAGCTCTCCCCTAGGAACATCTTTAAAACTTACGCTATGTTTATGGGGTGAAAAAATCCATGAACCTTTGAAATTTTAATTCACTTTTTTTTTTTTTACTTTGAAGCACTGGAAAGGCTAAAGCTTTTGCTTTACAGCTGGGAGTGCAGCATCCTCCAGTGGCTGGTTCTGTGCTACATCTAAGGTGGTCGGAAGGTGTATAAGGAACATACATGTAATGAAGTGCAGTGTAGAGGTTGACTCTATGGTTGCATTTATGTGATCAGAGAGTGGCAACCTATGGGGGCTATTTTTCTTATTATATTTTTATGGCTTGACAGCATATAAAAATCACACAGACATGTTATGTATATTTTAAAATGCTTTATTGACATAATAATGTTGCCATTGATCAAGGTGGACATGCTGTATTCGCATTAATAAAGTGCTTTTAGACATGGTTATGATTGATGATTGCATTTACATACAATATGATGGTGTTTTTACCATGTGGTTTATTGATCTTGAACCTTTAACCAAGTCAGCTGACTTATCGTGTATGTTGTTATGACCCTTTAGGAGGGGGTCAAGGTGATTATGCAGTGACATCTATGACATTTTCAATCTGCCTAATGTATGTATTTGTAAATAAATGCATAGTATTTAGTAGTGTGTGTGGGTGTGTGTGTGGGGGTGTAATAAATGCACTTTTTCTTATTCTAAAGAAAAAGCAAATGCTCGGCAATCCATTACTGGGTGTTATAATTGGATACTAGTGAAAGGTGATGAGTATCCTACACCACCTCCCCTGAGAAGATGTTGGACTGCTTTGCTACTCTGAGGGTCAAGAGCTACAATTGAGTGTTTGGTTCCTAGTCAGGGGAACTTGTGGACCTATTACTTCCAATGATTCAGGGTGTCTCTTTTAATGAAACCTGGGAAAAGGTTAAGAATGAAAACATAATGAAATATTATATACTTTGGTGTTATTGTTTTTTAAAAATATTTATGAATCTGCTGAGCATTGCGTGCACTGATATATTTCTTTTCAAATGTAGATGTTGTTTTTTATTCACCTTAAGTGTACTTTAGCCTTAACTACATTTGCTAAGTTTTGTGTCTCTAGTGGAAGCAGATACCATTTTCTTAGGATAGTACATTTGCACATTTCTGCAAAATGTACCTTCTTTTTAGTGTTGACAACAGGAAAAAGGATTTTAGGAGAACAAGGAACTCAAAACTAGAATCATGAGTGATATTGTCTCATAAAGGCTGTCTCGAGTTGCTACCAGAGGATCAGACACCTGCTCATTAGATATGTTTTTGCTGAAAGTAGCAAGCTTTTGCTAGGCGAATAGGTTTCATAGATTTTTATTGAGAGAAAACATATACATACTGTATTAAATTTCATGCATTTTAGCATAAAGCTGCAAATTATTTTTTCTTCTAGTGAGGCTCTGGCCTTGTGAAATGGCAATATTTAAAAAAACATGATTTGTTGTGGTTCTTTCTCTTTTTAATTAAAAGCATGTTAGACTAAAAGGCTTCTCAACGTGTTGTGTTATAATTTTAACACTAAGTCAGAACCTCTTTCAGAGGGCCACGGGAAAAGCAGGAATTACTGGGCCCAACAGTGGTGGTTGTGGCCTTTTACTCCTAGTTTGTCCGGGGCTGACCTACTATGAACCCTGAGTAACTAGGCCGAGTACTAACCCTTCATTACTTCACTCTCTGCTTTAGCAAGGGTCCAAGGCTTCTCGGAGGTTAGGGTAGAAGATGCAAGGTATACACAGAATTACAACTCAAAAACATGCTTAGCAAGCCAATAAATGAATATGAAGCCAGGTGATTGCTGTTATTGAGAAAAGTGTTTTCTTATATACACACAAAAAGTGAAATATGGCACACAACATATTGTGCACACAGTCTTTGTAAGGCCGGCCATCTGGTGTTGTGCAGGTAAATACCTGAGTCCTGCGTCCCTGCTTAAGGGCTGTGGTTGTTCCCCATTCATGTGAGGCAACATTCAGGTCGGGCCCCACTGCCAAATCCAAAATCTTAGAAGTTCCACAATGGCTTCTTAAAAGTTAGCCATACCCACTCTCGCAGGAGCTGCCTTTCAGCATGGAAGGTCTCGCATCAGTGGCCAGCAGTGAGCAGAAGTCTAGATGCTATGGGCTAGGGACGGGTGTCCACAACATTCCTCCGATCATTTAGTAAGCCTTCTTAAGTCCAGTGGCTAGTATTGGGTGCTTCTGAGTTTGGGTCTTTGAACTGGTATTCTGCTTTCATGGGGTGCAACCCACTGTGCTTGATATCCACATGTTGCTCCAGGGTGATGACCCTCTCTCTTCACCATGGCTCCCACATGGCAAGGGCAGGTCACAACAGCACACAGAGGGCGACAGACCCTCCAGGTCACAACTCTGCACATTGGTATTGCCCACTTTTTATTCAAAGCGATGCACCAGGGTGAGAGCCCTTTATCTTCACCTCAGTACACCAGTGTTGTAAACAACAGCATTCAAGGACAGACAGCACAATCAGTGCTATAGGGCCTGATTACGAGTTTGGCAGTCGGACTGCCAAACTGCCATGTTGGGGTCCTGAAAAGATCACCAGGCTGGCAGTCTTCCAGACCACCCTATAACGAGTTATACAGACAGGACAACTGACCGCCAAGCAAAAAAGGCAGACCACCAGCAGTGTGGCGACCTGTATATAAGCAATCCGACCTCCACCTGCAAAGCACACTGTAAAACACACCCCTTACAGACCACAATCCTTTGCATTTACACAAGACAAAGAAGCCAGAGCAGCTTTTATTTCATAGAGTGCTAGGTTTAGGCACCCCTTTTTTCATCATTCCATTGAAGACCCTGCACACACTTTTGTCCATTCACACTCTATTGCACTTCACCTGTTAAGTAAGGCCCTGTCACCCTTAATATATTTTTTCCATGAAATCATAAGAGTAGAGCCACAATTGTTTGGAATGCAACACCAGCACACTCCTCTCATTAGGGAAATGGAAATGTGGAACAGGATTGTCGAATGAGTGAATGCTGTAGACACCACCCTCTGCACAAAGGATGACATTAGGAATATGTTGAATAACCTCAGGGGCAAGGCGCGTTCCCTGGTCTCCAGGCATCAGCTGCAGGCCAAGAAGACTCGCGGTGGCCCTCCAAGTGCCCCATTAATACTTGTTCCCTGGGAGGAGAAGGTCTTGGCCATCCTGAATCCTGAGGGCTTGGCAGGAATACCTGGGGAAGAGGAGTCTGGTAAGTCACAGCACAAAAAATGCCACGAAAATGCAATGTAATGCATGCTCACAGCTCACCTTTACCCACTGTTGTGCTCATGTACCTCACCAACATTCCATACCTAGAGTACCAGTGTGTACCATTGGATTCAACATCACAAGTACTAAGGCCCATCACATGCCATATGTCCAAATGGGGCCTGGAAATCTCACAATATTAGAAACACATGCAAGAATCTATGGCAGGTCCCAAATAACAATGCATGCTCAAACATAAATGCAGCCTGCAAACAGGTATGTAAAACACAACAGTTAAGTATTGGTGAGTAGTGAGAATGACCTGTCTGCAACTCCCAGGAGACACTGTTTCAGCAACTCCAACCACCAGCCTAGTGTACTCTTGTTCAAAGACCCCTGTTTGTTAACTAACCAATGAAGTTCACTCACCTAGGGGAATACATTGGTCAAGAGTGTGTAGTAGTGCGAGTGACCTGACTGCAAAGCACCATAGCCCTGTTCCTGTAACTCCAACCACCAGCACAGTAGTGACATGCCCCAATACATCTGTTTGCCAACTCTCAAATGACATTTACTCACCTGTGGGATAACATTTGTCTAATGTGTAGTACAGGGATTAACTTGACTGCAGTTCCCAGGAGGCACTGTTTCAGCAACTCCAACCACCAGCCCAGTGTTCTCCTGTCCAAAGGCCCCTGTTTGTTAACTCACAAATGAAGTTTACTCACCTGGGGGGGATACCATTTGTCTAGTGTGTAGTACAGGGAGTGACCTGACTACTACTCCCAGCTAGCTCTGTTTCAACTACTCCAAACACCAGCCCAGTGTACTCTTGTCCAACGACCCCTCTTTGTTAACTCTTAAATGAAGTTCACTCACCTGGGGAAATAATATTGGTCAAGTGTTTGTAGTAGAGAGAGTGACCTGACCGCAAAGCACAATAGGCCCTGTTTCAGCAAATCCAACCACCAGCCCAGTGTTCTGTTGTCCAAAGACCCCTGTTTGACAACTCACAAATGAAGTGCACTCACCAAAGAGTGATCAAGCACAGATCAGAGACGTGTCTATCTACCTAGCTCCACCTTGACTTGCTAACCCAAGAGGAAACTATTGAGGACAAAAAGGACACCTTATCTAGTGTGTGCAACAAATATTTCTAAGGTCACAAGATGCATCACCAGATTGGTAGAAGCAACAGACACATTGACACAGCGCTGTGCACATGATAAATCCAGTCACAAATGCAACAAAGTCCTGGGTCTGCCTGCATGCCATGCAACTAGGCCTCCATATGGTCAAAGCCTACCGACCTTGTTTGCTGTACTGGTGGCAAGATCTCATTTTCAGGCCATCCTCCCAAGTGCAACTGATCTACACATCTCAGCAGCTGCTGAGTCATGTCATTTCACCCAATACCATGGTTACTTACCACAATTGTATTAACTGCAACTTAACTTTGTACAAAGTCTCTATTTACTGTAACTCTTAACCATTGGAGGTAGATGTCACAATTCAACCAGTAACAATGTATGTTTTACATCAACTGGTGGATCTGCCACTGGGCACACAGAGGCCACGAACAAACTGCCACTAACTTCTGGATCAAGCCCTCAGTGACAACAACACTCCTGGACATCTGGAAGTGGAGGATGGTTCTGGCCCATCTGGGCAACCTGGTCCGACAGCAGCAGTGAGTCTCACTGTGCCTACAACATCACAGGAAACTATTTGCCCCACAACTGACCTGAACTGAACTGTCCTGAGCACAGTGTCTACCATTTTGTGCCCCCAGTCTTGGACCCTGAGGTGCAGTGCAACATTTCAGACAATGAGGGTCCAGGACCCAGTTGGAAAGGGCACCCTGTTGCAAGCACACAGGTCTGTGGGGGTAGGGTGTGTGAGAGGGATGCTGTGGGCCAGCAGGATGAGCCACTGGGCCTGCTCTTGGGCACAGACACCATCATCCACGTCTACAGGGGTCTATCAGGAGTCCCAAGGCGTGATGGGTCAGGTGTTAACCAAACTCCGGTAAATGAAGCAGCTATAGAGGGGCATGCATAGGGACATGCAGGAACAGATGGAGGCACACAATATCAACATGGCCTCCCTAACAGGGGTGTTGAGGGACATACACACCACACTGATCAGGGCTTTTCAACACCAGTCTACTTCTTTCTTTGGCCAATCAACAGCAGGCCCAGCAACATCGGTGCCAGTCACTGGTAGGGAGGCCCTGCCAGAGGAACAACAAGGCCCAGGCACCCCTGCCTCTGTAGCAGGAGATTTCACCCCCACACACAAGCTGGGATGTCCAGCAAAAAATCCAGGAGGTGTGGATGGCAAGACACCCACCACTGCCCATAACAACCCTCCTCCTTAAGAACCACCTTTGTGTGTTACACATTCACTCTGGACTGATCATGAACCACCTACCATTTACAATGGGAGGAGTACTCTGGACTTTGGGCTCTCAATGATGTGGCATCTACTCCAATGATTTCATTCACCATGACTGACCCCTTCAGAGTTGATTTTTTTGTTGTGCCATGTCACATATATTTTCTGTTAGTCATAGATGCACAGTACAATCACCTTTCACTGACTAGTTGTCTGCTGATTTTAATTTCATGTTTGACCATGTGGATATGTCAGAGCATGTGAACCATACAATGATGATTCAAGCTTCTTGTTCAAGATGAGATATGGTGCATGTATACAGGTTCCAGCTCAGGATGGAAGCCCTCCGCACAAACACATACATACAAGTGTCTGCTCAAACTAAGAATGTTACTACAGCATTCAGCACATAAGCTGTCAATATGTCAGGACTATTGGGAAATCAAAAATGAGTGACTCATACTGAGTAAATAAACATTTTGACATACACAGAGCCCCAGACCATTGAAGGAAGGGATTTGTCAGACATTGTCATGTAGAATAGGCAAACATTGATTTGGTTGATGTCATTTGCTTTGCCTTATCACATACAACCCCAACGTAATTCAACATCACAAAATCCAAGATGCAGACAGATGGCAGTACAACAGTCCCTGATCACAGGTTCATCATAACCCAATTCCATGCATCTGTTGGTATAACACAAACATATGTATGTGGTGTGGCACAGGCACTGTGGCCTACAGCGATGAAACACATCTACAGCTACATACAGGTCATACAAAAAGATTACTTGGTCGTCAGCTAGGACTACATATTTTATGAGATTGTCTTGCAAGTCAGTTCCTTTCTCTTCACCACTTTCACCCTCAGTTGGCATTTCAGGATTCTCACCTGGTGTCACTGCAGGCTCGCCCTCCTCTGGTATGTATGGAATATTCCTCAGCAGGGTGATGTTGTGGAGCATGCGGAATGCCACAGTGATCTGAAACACTTTCTGGGTGAGCAGAGGAGGGCTCCCCCAGTCCTGCAAGACACCTAAATCTGCCCTTCAGGAGCTTTAAATCCGCTCAACTGCCCGCCTTGTTCTTCCATGGCCTCATTGAAGTGGACTTACCCTGGCGTACTTGGATTCCCTAGCGGCTTCAACAATCAAGGACAGTTGGATATGCTGAGTCTCCTGTTAAGGAACGGAACATAAGTGAACCAATGAGTCCCACACAAACAATCAGGACAGACGTGACTTACCAACCATCAAGACCCTCCCTGGATGCAGTTGTGACAGCAGCTGGGGTATGGTGCTGATCTGCATTATGAAGGAATCATGTGCTGATCCATGATAACGGGCACACACTTTTGAGGTGCAGAGATCCTCCAAACAGACAACTTGCATGTTGATGGAATGGAAGTTCTTGTTGTTGTAATAGACTTGTTCAGTGGCCTGTGGTGGCACCAAGCCAACATGTGTGCCATCAATGGCCCCCACCACATGTGAGAAGTGGGCAAAACCATAGACGGCAGCCTTCACCTTGGCTAAACCCTTACTTCGGGTGGACCTGTTATAGCTGTCAATGTGTTTCAACATTACTGAGAGGAAACCCTTCATCACCAGACTGAACAAAAGTTGGGACATACCAGTATATAGGGCCATGGTTTGTTGTAGGGACCCTGTAGGCAGGAAGTGCAGCACTGACATGACTTGTACAGTGGGTGGTATGCAGGTTGGATTACTGTTAGCTGGCATCAGATCTGGCTCCAACTGATGGCATAAGTCCACCATTGTCTGCCTAGCCAGGTGGTATAACTGGATTATATGCCGTTGCTCCATGGTCTGAAGGTCTGGCAGTAGATGGTAGATAAGAGGTTGTTGCATCCTCTCTCTTTCAGGGTACCAATATGTGACAGGACATGATTTGTAATATTAGTCAGTGTGTCCAAGGCAACATACATGATGCATGCCAACGATATTATGTGGCAAAGTATTTCTGACTGGATAGACATGATACACAGTCCACATCCCAGTTGGCAGCGACACAAGGGTCACATGTGACTCCCATGGTTTTCAACACGTGTCCATAACATGGATTCAGGTGGAACCCAGCTATCTGCCACACAATTGTGCCTCGAAATGTGAATGTATTTTCCGACCACCAAAAGGAATGTCTGCTGTGGTGGACAATGCACCGCCATCATATGCCATCTGTGCCCTACAACACACTGCACTGGTTGTTGTGTAATAGGACCTACATAACAAGACAGAATAAGGATTTTGTGACGAGGAGTTGTAATGCTACTACATATATATTGCAAGTATGACACAGTTTACAAAAACCATATACAGTATTTTAGACTGCCAAAATGACAGATACCTGACCTACTCCACTGGACATTAGGAACCGTCCGCAACCTCAGGCAGAAGTCCTCTGAGCAGTATCCAATTCCAACCACGTCGGACATAGCCAAAGGCTAATGTTGCCTGTGGTGGTTGTGGTCCAATGACTGTGTCTGTCAGCAGTGATGACCACGTACGTGACAGACATGACCACCCTGTTGTGCAAATTCACTCACTTGACTCCTGACACTGCTGCCAGCAATACATCCATTACTTGAGCTGCTGTGTACCAATTCTGGGAGCAACCATGCCACGTCCATCAGGTGATACAGCCCATGCCTTCTCTCCAGAGGAGCTGGAGAGGCTTGTGAATGAGGTCCTTCCACTATATGTACAGATGTATGGCTCACCAGGGAGGCAGGTGAGTGCCTCATGTGCACAATTGATTCTATTCAACACCATCCTTTCCCGCCTTCCTCACAGGCTACAATGTGCCCCTGTGTGGCAGTTAGAATTCTTGTGTGACTGTTGTTGCAGTCTGTGTGACATCAATGGGATGCACATTGTGCAGGTATTGGTGACCAGTACTGTAAGTTGTGTTCATTAACATGTGTTGTGTGATGTTTTTTGGGGTCCCAGATCCTCCTTGTGTTAGATGCATATTACAAGGCAAAGGGACTTTGCTGCAATCCAATGACATTTCTTTGATGATAGGTGTAAATGTTGGGCAACATGTATGTGCATTAGAGCATGAGTTGTGTACACATCTTGTATGAGTCATTTGAGGATCTTGTAAGCAAAGTGTTTAGTGCCACAGATCTTTCAACCCACATCTGATATTGCAAAACGGTTGTCTGGAAGGCATATCATGACTCACTCTACCCTTCAGGTTGCCACACAGAACACATGCCACATTGCTGATGGCCACATGATGTACTGTCATGCATAGACTTGATGGAAATGTGAGTGTCATGTAGGTTCTGTATGTTCATCCTGCAGATAATAGGGCCTTTCACATGGATCTACCAGCATGGGACCTAGTTGAGGCTGTGGGAGAGTCACTGTGGCTATGCAACTGTGGCACTGTGCCCACCACCTGTACACCAGCACATCCTGGCATGTGGACAAAAGGATGCTCTAGTGACAAAGCCTTCCCTGAATATCTCAGTCCATTGACTACATTAGGAATGGGTACAGAGGTACATCCCAAAAATAGTCCATATGTGCATTTTGCATCATGGCCAATGTGCGTCTCATGACGGGTCACTTACTGCCACAGCTCTGTTGTCACCTTCACGTAAGTCATAATTGTCCTGTACAGGCTTATTGCATGAAAGAAAAATTCACAGTGCAGACAGTGTGTTGTTTCCTGGGAGGACATGACATGTGAGTCAGAAGCTTGATCACATAGCAGAAATTGTACAAGGCATACCTTTGTATTTTGGAAGCCATCTCTGTAGGTTAGACACATGTGTCCAAAGGAATGTTCTGTGGAACAGGTACATACCACAGAAACCCCACCTCTGAAGGGGCATGAGTCTGCATTTGGTAGGCCGCATGTCCACACATGCACAGGGAAGACACTTTCTTACCCACCATGTCAGCCCCTTCATTGTCACTCAAGTGTAAGAGTGATGTCTGTACTATGGAAGTTGCCTGTATGGACTTTATCTCGCAGAGTGTGAATGTGTTGGTCCATTCAGGCCCAAGGAGTTTACCCTTCAGAAGCCACAGATGTGTGTAGTGTTTTATTGTGGTCACATCACAGTAAATGTTGCTGAAGCATGGGATACCTAATGTGAGTAGGCTTGCTTAGTCATTGTAGGCCTTGAGCAGGGTAGTGGGTTAGTCTGCGGGTGGATACAAACATCTGTAGTCATGTTCCTGTACTTATTGGCTTGTGTGCTTTATACTTGTGGTGTGTTGACGAATTGAAAATGTTTTGCTTGTTGTTTCTGACGTGTGTGACACAACCATTTGTGCAGAAACTTGTGATTCTAATTGCTTGATTTGTCTCTTGCATACTTACAGGTAAATGCCCAGCAGAAGAAGGAGATATGGAGAGTCATCGCCCGGAAGGTACGGACCCTGAGGGTCCACAGCTGGCGGAGCGCCCACTGTTGCAAGAAGTGGGAGGACCTGAGACACTGGGCCCAGAAGATCATGGAGGTCCAGCTATGGCTGTTCTCCCAACGTGGGGGGGATGCAGGTCGGACCATGACTCCCCTAATGTCCTGCATTCTGGAGGTGATCTACACAGACCTTGATGGGTGTTTGAGGGGAGCACAGCAGCTACAAGGGGGTGAGTACAGGGCATATTCCTGCCTGTCACATTGCCAAGTTAATGTGTTAGGTTCTGGCATCTTCCCCTGATGATTAGGTATGAGCCATGTGTGACACAGTAGATTAGTAACTGTTTGTGTAGATATATAATGTGGTACAAATGGATATGCCTTGTCTATTGGCCTGGGGACCTAGGCCACAACTGGGTACAATCCACAAACAATTTGCTCTAAAAGAACAACAGATGTCTGTGTACATTGATCAATCAAATAATATTTGTTGTTTTTGTGGGTGTAAATTCTATGCTATAGACCACTACTCCTCAGTGGTACAGGCCAAAGGAAAATAAGTGATAGGTCACTGTTCTCTGCCATGCGTCTGCTGAAATGAGAATATTGGCATCTGCCCTTGAGAGGCCACTTGTCTTCAGCGTGTGATGGGTGCTGGTGTCTCGTTACTGTCTGTAATGTGAAGCTGGCCATCATACATGTGACAGAGCATACATTGTTATTTGGGTCAGCTACAGATCAATACTTTCCCTTGGTAAGTGGGGAATGTCAATTGACATGATTTGTGTGCCATCACTGTTGCCAAATTCCTTGTGCCTACATGTTAGCATGTGTCCCTTTTTCATTTAACACAATATATACACTGTTGTTTCATGCATGGTCTACCTGTGTTCATGGGATGATTTCTGTATTCCCTCACATATATGTGCATCCCAATCTGTGTTTCAAATGGGACATTTGCAATTGGGGTACATTTAATCTGGTGCCACATACAGGAGCATGTCACCATTGACTGTTGGCTGACACATACCCTCACCTGCCATAGCATGCCATTTGGCATGTACAACTGCATTATAAATGAGGGACATAACAGGCATGACTAGTAGTTTTAGCCACAATGTGTATTTCCATGCCATTGATGTGGCATCATGTGGAAGACTACACTGCACATGTGTAATAGGGAAGAGTTGTTACCTGACTGTTGGCATGCATCATGGAGTGACTTGCCGTTATTTTGGAATCCTATGTGGGTGAGTACAGCCGTTCATCCACAGACATCTGGGTTTGTAGGTCCAAAATGGAGACGGTGATGAAGCTTCCTATTGGGCAACATGTTGAGGGCTTTCTACTAGTGCTGGAAAATCTCTGTGTCTCTCCAAGATACAAAGGTCTGAGGCATCTACTGATGCAATCAGAGTATCTCATTGTAAGGGGTGCTAGACCTTAAGGGTGATTCCCCAGGGGCTTGCTAATTCATTGTGTTGTTTATTTTAGGGACATATCTCCCTGACATTTTACACATTTTGTCTACAGTGAAAATTCCTATGTCAAATGTCTAACATATATGAGCAACATTAGTACTACTTCTGTGACTCCATTAGGACAAATTTCACATGGTCAATTGTGCATTGTTGATATGTTTCCTGTGTGACATGAATATTTCAATGTCACCTTCTCCGGTTTACTGTACTGTTGTCAGCAACATGGCAGGTTTTAGAAGCATCATTTCTTATTGTTGTGTTATTGTGCATGTGACAAAAAGATGTGTGCATGACCGTGTGTGGGATCTCTGGGAATGAAGATGGCATTGGCCAGCTATTGTATAACAATAGGTAACTAAGGTATGCTCCTTGAGGCAAAGCATTGAAGGTGACTTGGTCCCCTACTTGTTCAGTGCTTACTGTGATTGCACAACTTCAGCCATGGAATTGTAGTTGTCGGAGATCCTGATTTTCCTGTGGGCCACTGTTGACAGTTCAGATGGCATGCATGTATATGGTATGGTACATGTATGAGCCACTTTGAAGTAATTTATTGCTGTGGCCTACTTGACGTCATGGTCATTTATGCTAATCACTGCTGTTGTTCAAGTGTGTTCAGGAACATGTGGTGACCCTCTTCCTCTTTGTATTTGCAGCATCAGCCCAGGCAAGTGAAGGAGAAAATGCACAACCAAGTGGGGAAGCATCTGGTCATGACACCAACTACACGGAGTGCCCCAGTGGGCCGGAAGATGAGAGGAGTGCCATGGAGGAGACAAGATCAAAGTCTTCATCATAGGGGTCTACCTCAGTGGACACTCCCTAGTGGTGGAGGTCCCATTGGGATCTACTCCTGTAACATGTTTGTCTGCCACCCCCAGTTCTTTCACCACCCTCCCTATTGTTCCCCACCCAGTTGGCTGTGCCTGCTCACCCAAGAGGGTGGGTGTTTCCTTTGCCGCAGTCACCTACGCTCCAGCCCCTGATACCCCTGCTACCTTGAGTGAGGAGGCTAGTGACCTCCTGAGGAGCATTTCTGTGGGCAGACTGACATTGTGAAAGCCATCCATGAGTTGGTCAGCCAACTTCAGCAGACCAATGCTTTCCTGGAAGGCATTATGAGTGCCATGTCTGGTCTACAGAGATCTTTGAGGCTCTGGCCTCCTCACTGACAACAGCCAGTCACCCCCAAATTCCACCCCTTCACCTGTCTCTTCCCAATCCAACATCCCTATTCCTCTTCTTGTCCCAAGCAAACAGACACATCTACATGCACCCACCTCAATACATACAAGCAGCACACACCAACACAAACACCACAAGACACACCGACACACAGGCACTCAATATACACCGAAACCACTACACCAGAGACCTCCACCACCTCCACCGACCCACACACCACATCCAGCATACCAACAGACACCACCACAATAACCAGTTACATACCTACCATACCTGGAGGCACCAGCACAACACACATAAACACATCTACCACATCCACCATAGCTGCAGACACTACCATAACACCCACAGACACACAAACATCCACCACATCCAGCATACTTGCAGACATCACCCCAACAGACACATAAAGATCCACACCATCCAACATACCCACAAACACCACCCCAACTGACACACACACATCCACCACCCCATCACCCAGCACATCCACCTCCACCTCCGATCCCTCAAGACAAACAAACACCACACTCACACATGCAACAGACACCACCCAAACAGAAGCATACCTCACACAAGCACATGCCCACCTCATCTACACCCACACACTGGACAACCACTCCCTCAACCTCCAAATATACAACCCCTTATGCAGACTGTCCCCATGTTCCCAAGGAGAGTTTTCTTTTTGACCTTCCCCTTTCCCCTGTTACCTCCAAGCCCCCTCTCAAACCCAAGAGGCCTCTACCCATATCCCAACCCATCCCTTCCACATCAAAATTCCTCCCCTGTCACACCTGTTCCCTGTGCAATCACCCATTCCCCTCCCCCCATGAAGCAGCCCTCCTCCACAACCCAAACACAGCCATCCCTAATCCCACCCCACCCCATCCAAAGATGATGCTTTAGGTGTCTGCCTGCCCACTTGATGCCCCTTACAGGCAGTTATTGGAGTCAGGTGTGGGCACTGTGATGTGCATAGACATATCTATATGGACTGGCCATTGGCCTTTGCTCTTATGAATTTTGAGTTAATAAACCCAAGTAGTTGTTTTTTTGGGTACACATTTGTCCTGCAATTCATTTTCTAACTTTATGTTGTTCTTGGGTAACGTCTGTTGTATGACAACAGTTGTGTGCGTTTCAGCATGATTTCTGATCCATTTGCTGTTGTTTGCAATATCTGACTTTACAGGCACTCTGTTTCAGTACTCCACACGATCCCCATGCGACCTCGCTCCCTCAGGCACTCCCCTCTTCCTCCTCATAGGGTCCTCTGGTCCCAGCATTCAGGCTGATGCTGATTCTCCAAGCACCATGGTGAGTGATTTTATTTCTCTTGGATGATGTCCCATACCTAGCAGGGTGACCCTAGTACGCAGTCTTGGTCACATCAGGCAGAATTCATGCTGAGCTTCTCCATGCTGGTGTACAGCTCCAGTTTGACAAATTTTGGAAGCTCAAGCCCCCTTTTTATAATCCATTTCTAGACACAGATGTGATTTAGTGTCTAAGGACCTGATTTAGATTTTGGCAGAAGAGGTTACTCTGTCACAACCGTGACAGATATCCCATCTGCCGAAATCTAAATCCCATTGTTTCCTATGGGATTGATTACGGCAGACTGGATATCCGTCACCGTTGTGATGTAGTAAATTAGCTGCCAAAATCAGGCCCTTAGTCTTTCAAATTTGTGTTGCGTGGATTATCCTTTTTGAAGTGCCACTCCTTTTTTCCTACCCTTTGTCTGGGAAGTAGTCTGGCATAGCAGGAGTGATTCCAAACTTAATAGCCCCACAACATAGGCCAGGAGTGACTAGAGGACCACACCTGAATGCCAGGCTCATTGATACATGCCTATCAAAGGTTGCCATGACTCCCATCCCTATTCTTTATTATTCCCTTGTCCATCCAATCTCCTTCCTGAGATAAGCCCGTTCTCCTCTAACCAGTGTCCTTTTCAGAATAAACAAACGCAGAAGAGGGCATGGTTTTCCTTTTCTCTACTTTGTGTGTCACACCCAGTTTTTCGCAATGCAGACAATCCACAAATCTGTCTGAAATGTCTCCTCCACCATCACTATGCATTTATCAAGACCCTGAAGGTCCAGCAGGTAACCCTTAGGCCTCCATGTACTCTATCACACACAGACACAAACAGATTAAAGCATGCACAGACCACCACATTCTGTTGTACAGTGATACATACTAACATGATGTAGATCAAGTGTGAGTTAAGCTTTACATGAGTGGGCTCCAGTGACACAGGTAAAAAAGGCCTATTTACTCTGCCGATCATTATTACAAAATTGATATGCTGACACCCCCATGCCTGTACTACTTAACCCTATGGCATGGGCAGTGCAGGGGCCCCATGCTGTTGCACTGTTTCCGCCAAGCTGATGGCAGAAACATCGTAATACGATGTTTCCGCCGGTCAACCCAATGGAAACATCGCAATACAACAGGGGTGAGGCCGCTGGTATGACAGCAGTCTCATCCCCATAGCTTTGGCAGCCCTGAGTAATCAGCAGTTATTGAGTTTAATTGAGACATTCCATCAATCACTTTTCTATATATTTCAGTGCAACTCCCTAGGTGTGATGTGCAAGGCCCAGGCAAGGGTCCTGAGCTCACTATGCCACCAGAACCAAGCTGTTCCCAATTGACAATGGACTAGAAGGTGGCCCTGAGTAATTACCCTTGGCTGAGAATAATTAAAGCATTCCATCCATCACTTTTTGTATACTTTTCAGGAAAAAGCTTTTTACTATCATCATTAATGCAATTCTCTGTATATGAGCAACTGTTCTTTCTATTCTGAAGGTGCATAAAATAGGCAGACGTCCCTTTTATTAGGGGTCATATTCAATTTATATTCTCCAGCCCCCATTTGACTACTATACCATTATTAACAGCATTTAAACCATTTAATTAATCTGCAACGTTGTGCCTCTGCTCATCCCACGGAGGAGTAGGGAAAGGAAGATATGAAAGGGAAGGGAGGTTCTAAAAGCTCTTCCAGTCTGATACCTTAGAGTCAGAAAGTACATTCACACGTGTCTACTGCCCTCCTCTGCTTGCAGACAGTTTATGCTTGCAGAAGGTCTGGTGTGGCTGAAACAGTGTACCTTTTTTAACACATTCATTATTAAGAGTCTGCAATGCTGAGCAAGACAACACATGCCTCATCTTCTAGAGCCCCTTCCCCTTCTAGAGCCCCTTGTTCTTATACTATAGTGTTTCATTCAAACGCCTACCTCCTAATTCCCTCAACTGCCCCCACACTTACCCAACCTGGTTTCATCTCCTCAGAAAAAAACATAAACTTAAATATTGAAATCAATACCTTGTATGGGCAATTAACACAATGAGAATCACAGTTCACCTTTGAAATTGTACTGAACTGTCTGACCTGATTGTAGAGCAGAGCACCAGGCTATTCCGTACCCAAATTTCCATTCAACTTTGAGTTACCTTTGGCACTTATGGCTGTTATGTGGAGGTACTCTCCAGCTTCGTCACCACCTCAGGTCAATAGCAGGTTTTACCAGCTGATAGCAACAAGTTCTGTCAAATGAATCTTCTTACATGCCATAAAAGTCTAAACTAAAAGGGTTTCTTTACAAAATGAAAATAAATAGTCTAAAATCACAGTTAACTGACCTGAGCATCTTATTAAAATGACATTTTATACAAAGAAACAGGTGCCTAACTGACCTCTAGTGAACAAGAAAATGACATTCACCGGTAGTAAAACTGTAAACAGGTTTCAGGTGAGCAAGCTCTTAAATTATTTCTCATCTTGAGATCCAAAATGCAAGGCTCTTCTATATCAAACATGGTCACTTCCTGTTGGCAATGTTAATCTGAGAAAGAACACATGGTTGAAGCAACACACATGTAAGCTAATATGGGCAAGCACCTTTGAAATCTTTCACATTGTATAATTTGCTACACCAGATAATGTACCTTTGCAGCTGCACAGGAAGACTGAATATTAAAATATTGATCCTGATTAACAACAATACTGATAAATGTACCAATTGATGGACTATAATATTTTAGGAATAATCCCTTGGTGTATATATTGATATATTTGAACAGGGAAAACTCTACTTGTGGATTCTTCCCCCGGCATAAAGTAGGCCATTTTGGATAGAGTGGACATGTAACATTTTCTCATTTCCTCTGTTTTTTTTCCAGTTACAAATGGTGGTGTTTGGACACTTTCATATTCAAATTGCACTCATACCTGATATGTGAGCCCTTCGCTGCCTACCAGCATCATATTAAAGGTTTTCTGCACTATCCAAAGAGTCTTCCAAGAAAAAGGCTAAAAAATTTGCAGAATTTAGCTCCATGTTGCCTCCTAATTAGGTGTTTGGACACAATATAAAAAAAAATTTATTGTGATACAAACCTTTGCGTCAAGAATATTGGGAATTCAAAAATATCACAGACAGGAATAGTGGAGGTAAAAATATTGTTTTTAGTGTTGTCTTTATTATCATTGACAAAAATATAGTTTTTTAATGTAATATTTTTTTTTTAAGTATAAATCAATATGTAATATACTGTAGTGTGTTTCATTTTATGTGTTTATTATTTTTTAGTTGCATTTTTAGTAAAAATGTTTACTCATCAAATTGTTGAAATTTGTGTTTTTAGTTGTATTAATGTATATACTTAATTGTTACATTTGTTATATTAGCAGTATATTGAGTTTTTACGGAATAAGGGTGAGAACATTTTTCAAAAAGGTATGTTTTGAATTGAATTTGTAAGGCAATCATTTTAAATATGTGCAAATTAATCATTTAGGATTCTAAAATTGACTTTATTATATAAATATTTTCAATATACATTAATTTGATGTTAACTAAAATGCATAATATATACATTTGTCTAATAAGAAAACGTTAAAGGTAAAATGTTAAAAGTATATTAAATATTTATTGTTAGGTAGAATATTAGGAAATATTTTTATGTTACAACTATACATTTTATTTTGTTTTAAAAATGTATTTTATAAACATTGTATTTTTAATTACAACTTGAATTTTACTTGTAAGTTCATTTTTAATATTTTGAACTTTATAGTAATCTTTTTTAATTGTGATTAATTTTGTATTATTTATTTATTGTTTAAAGTTTATGAATGTTAGTAAATATTTTGAACAATGCATTTTGTTAATTCATATTTTTAATAGTACTCAAAATAGTGAATTTATAGTTTAAAATATAAATATGCATGTTAAGGTTTGTACTTTAGATTAGTGTATTTTTAGTTAAAATGTTAGTTTAATTTAAGTGTGAGAATATGGGGTATTGAATGCTTAAGTAATATTTTAATTTGTAATATGTTTTGTAAAATACTTTATTTTGAAGTGGATATTGTAATTGTCCCTAAATTGTTTTAGATTGAAGTGGGAATTGTAAATGTCCCCCTTTAGTGTTCAACACCTTCCCCCAGTATGTTTATATTGGAGTGGGAATTGTAAATGTTCCCCCATTAGTGTCCAACACCTTCCCCAAATGTGTTTAGATATGAGTGGGAACAGTAAATGCCACCCCTTTAGTGCCTAGCAGCTTTCACAAATTTGTTTAGATTAGAGTAGGAATAGTAAATGTCACCTTTTTAGTGTCCATCGCCTTCCCCAAGTTGGTTTAGATTGGAGTGGGAATAAAAAATTTCACCCATTTAGAGTCCAACACACTCCCCAAATATCTGTATAATAAAGACATATCACACACCTTTCTATATTTATTTGTTCACGATTTTTAATTATTCAATAGTTTTACATTTTTAATCAAAAACACTTTATTTTGGTCAAAGACCTTTAAAGCAACAAAAATAAATCATGGTGTACAGTCTTCCATAGAATTACAACATATTCAATAATATAAAATTAGAATGACACGTCAAAGATACATTCATAAAATATCATAAAAAGACGTGCATATTGTGTGAAAGTAGTAAAGTGCTTTGATGAAATTTGAAAATAATTAAGAATTTTAACATTCATTTGAGGGGAAACATCCTGAACAACTAGGTCTAAACCACTACTTGCCTGAACCACTACTGCTAAACAACTAAAAAGTCTCTACAACTAAGTACTGAACAACAACAATTGTGCTTGAATAACAATTGCCTGAACAACTAATTTTAAGGTAAGGTTTTCTTTTTGGTTTTTATGGTTTATTAGTTGTTTAGAATATATATATATATATATATTTTAGTTAAAAATGCCGCACTCAACAGGATTGTAACGAATCCACTTTTATTTTCAGTAACGAAACATTCTACCACCTAACACCTACGCGTTTCGACCTTCACGGTCTTGATCACGGTAACTTGTTACTCCAAAACATGTGCCAGTTACCGTGATCAAGACCGTGAAGGTCGAAACGCGTAGGTGTTAGGTGGTGGAATGTTTCGTTACTGAAAATAAAAGTGGATTCGTTACAATCCTGTTGAGTGCGGCATTTTTAACTTAAATGTTAAACTGGCAAAATGATTTATGGGAATAGGTCCTTCCCTGATGCTTGCACCGACGAGTAGAGCGCGCCTCTTTTTGTGGATCTGTTGCAGCTTAATATATATATATATATATACTAGTTGTTCAGGTAATTGTTATTCAGGCACAATTGTTGGTTTAGACAGTAGTTGTTCAGTACTTAGTTGTAGAGACTTTTTAGTTGTTTAGCAGTAGTGGTTTAGGCTATAGTTGTTTAGGACCTAGTTGTTCTGTCACATATTCTCATTTGAGTCATAATAAAAACTGATTTAACTAATTCTTATAAAAGTGAGTGATGCGGTTCCTTCATGCCTAAAGCTATAATAAAGAAATGGAAAATCATATAGAATGATGTGGTTTCCAAATCCATAATTGCTCTTTATAACTAGATTAAGTGCTGAATTATTCAAAAGTGTATCTAGATATCCAAGGGCTGAAGCTCCAGAAAAATTCAAGCATGTTTGCAAAGGGAGGGGGCTGAGAGGAATATGATCTTGGACCAGATAGGTCAAATAGATTTAAGGTACTTAGCAACTAGGAAAACAATATACAATGTAGTTGCCGTCAAGCAAAGCCTCAATGCAAACCTGTATTTATGAATGCCCAGGATATGACAGGTAGTCACAATTCAGCACCTACATTGCCTGGCATATGCTGGACAAAACAGGTTTCATCGGTTTCATCTCTTTCCCTACATGTTGGACAGAATCTACTATCTTCGGTAGGGCCTTTCCACTTGCCGGTGACAGTTGCAAGTGGTAGGGTTCCCGGAATAAATCTAGTGTAGAGAGTGTTTGTAAATGGGAAGGGTCAATTTGATCAAAAAAGGGCTTAAAATTAGGGGTTGGTTTTAGCTCTAGCAGCCTACTGGACAATGTGCCAGGGTTTGATGATTGGGTGATTTTCCTTTCTTCAGGTCTCAAAATGTTGTCTTCACCAGTTTAATAGAAGAGGAAGTAATGGATATTGGATGGCTCTAAAGTTCAAGCAGACCCAATGTAGGTAATGACTATTTTATAAATGTCAGCCATTGTGATGGTGCCACTCCTTTTTGTGTACCCAAAATATCCCTTAGACCTGCCAATAGGGTTCCAGCTCATCAATCAGAAAGATCCTCCCAAGTAAAAGATTGGTCTAACTTTAGCTGTAATGGAGTGCATAGCAAAATCTGCTTTAAAAATGAGTTGGTTACTTTAGAGAAATTTTAGTGCTGCCCTCAAGAATTTGTTTTCTGAGATCCCTAGCGGGCCAACATCACTATGTCTCCAAAGTTCTGATCCATAGATTGTGGTGGCCACTGCTTGGGCATTCCAAATTTCTAAAAGATGAGATACAGGGCATAGAGAAGTTTTTTTTGTAAAGCTCAAGGTGGCTGCCACCCTATGGTTAAGAAGAAGTGTGCTTTTTGTGGTCTGTTTGACCCAAGAGTTGCTGCTAGACAATCAAATTCCCAGGTAGTCAAAATCTAGCACTCTCTTGAGGTTAACACCCTTCAAAATTAAAGCCCTTCTAAAGTGCCTATGCAGGTGGATTTCCATAAACTCTGTTTTACCGGCATTGATGGCCAGACCATGGTTAATGCAAAAGAGATTAAACCTGGTAAGTAAAGTCTAAATGCCTTTGGGAGTTTAGTACACTAACAGAGTATCATCTGCGAACAGTAGGGCTGTTTTTTTACACCCCCTAGAATGGGTGAGTAATTTTCACAGCCCAAAAGATAATCTACACATCCATTTATAAGTAACAAATTGTTGGAGCCTAAAATGCATCCTTGTTGAAACCCTTTAACAACTTTTATCTTACCTTTTTTACCCCATTAGCTCTCTATCTGATTTTAGCATAATTGTCAGTGTGAGGGTGCTCAGTGATATCCAATAAGGGATTTGGTAACCCTTCTTCTCTTAGAATACACCATGTTGAATGCGACATTGAGGTCAAAGAATGCTACGTATGGACTCCGCCTGCTAATATCGACCAATTTCCACCTTAAAAGCTGGAAATATAAAGATTGGTCCACCATACTAATTTTAGAGCAAAACCCACTTAGAACTGGGAGAGGATCTTGTTGTCATCGATCCATGTCAATAGATGATCTAAAGTTTGTTAACAGCATATTTTTCATCTGCATCGACCTGGCTTATTGGTCGATAGTTTGGTGGGTCGGATTTTGAGCCGTTCTTAAAGATGCAAACTATCTCTGCTCCTCTTCAAGTAGCAGGTATTTGAGCACTAGCCATAATGGCGTTAGCGATACGATTTAAATAAAGTTGCAAAATATCAGACTCTGATTTAAAATAGATCTTGTCCAGTCCCAGTGCCCTGCCAGACTTGTGTGTGTACATTGCACAGCTTGTTTCAGCCAGGGTAAAAAGTTCCAGAACATCATGTTACTCCCTAGTGTTTGTAGTATTTGTAGCAGATGGTTCATTGTCTAGGTCTGAAGGCACCCTTCGGAATCAGGGATGTTAAGTGCAACAGAAACAGTAAATTCTCCTCTATAAAGGGCCTGAAAGTAGCTTATTCAGTCCTGGGGTAAGATGTTGTTATCTGACCTCATTATATTTGTTTTACCACCATGGCTGATCATATGCCAGAAAGCTGCCTGATTTCCACATTGATCAGCATTCAGGATATCACCCCAAACAGTTCCCAGGTTACTCTGCCTGTGTTTGAATCTCTTTATATTTCACTCTAGCAGCCTGTATGTCAAGTGAAGAGCCATTTTCAATAGTTTTGATTAGGTGGAGCTTCTCAATTCTAGAGGCTTTAGTAATCGTTTTTTTTAGTTCATCTAAGCACCTATGAAGATCCATAATAGTATGTGGGGAAAGACCACTGGGGTCAGAAAATGCAGACAGAGTTAAGCTCAAATGTTGGTATAGTTAGCGTAGATAACCTTGTTGTAGACTACAGTGTCCTACTTGACATTACTCAGATTAATGGTAAGAGGTAAATCCCCATCTGGAAATTCTGTCTGTCAACCTGCAGATTCAGGCTTGCCCCAAAGAGTAAGGAGCAGTGGGATGTGATCATTTTCATATTTTTCTGTGACTTTCAACTAAATGAGACTAAGCCAAGAGTATAGGTCCAGGAGGGTATAGTCAAAGTTTCTCATGGAGGTGTTCCTTCTAAAAGTGGGCTGCTAGGATAAATCTGAAGCTGTCTATGCTTTTCAGATCTTATGTGGCAGCATAATTAGAGGTCTATCATCTGCAAGACCACCTTAGCCATAGATGATATACAAGGACCTGACTGTTGTGGAATACCGCACAACTGATGTTCATCATGGGCAATATCCATTAGAAGAGCAGAGGGCTCAAAGCTTACATTAAGGTCCCCTCCCACAATAACAGCGGTCGTATTGCCCATTGTTTCCATGCAATCTCTCAGTAATGATAGCACTGGGGGCTCAAACTATTTTGTTGTACTTCTGTTATAAACAGTGCATAAAATGAGTTTTTCCCATTCTAGGATGAAAATTCTTTCCTTATTATATATGTGGAGTCAATAGTTTTTCACTCTACACGCCAGAACAATTCTAACCCAAATGTCAAGTCCCCTTGATGGTCTGCCAGCCTGAGACCTTATGGTTAGTATACAGCTCGTTTTAAAACCTTGCTTGAGGGACGGGGTTAGTTCCTAGGTTTCCTGAAACATGGTGACATCACCTCTGTCAATGAAAGCCCCTTAGTCTTCTTGGGGGCATTTTGTATTTCAATCCCTATTCACAAGATGTTAGTTTTGAGAGTATCCGTGATCTTCGCTTCCTACTGGGATATAAGGAGCACCTCAGGGGTTACTCATAGCAGTAATTGCATTTGGAATTTTCTTGCAAAAGTACTGATTGCTTGAACCCACTCAGAAGGAGCCAATAACTTGCTTACGTTCATGGTGGCAATATCTGAGGAAATCCCTTGACTAGGTTTTTCTTTAGCCCTTGCTGGTATGTAGGAGATAGGACTCCCAAATGGCTTCAGTCAATCAGCAAGAGACAGATAACAAAGAGGTAGGGTCTTTCAGCTCTTTCATATATGGCTGGGTGAATTGTAAATTGAATTATTGAATTGGATGGTGTAAAAGTGTGAGATTCAAATGATAGGTCACTACTGACAATGGAGGATTGTTTAAATGTCAGCTTGATGGAATCTAGATTATCACCTCCTGCAGATAGATATGTGGCCCATTTGAATGTCAGAATGAATTACACTATGAAGCTGCCGGACATCTCTGATCCAGTGAGTGGCTTTATTAATTTGAGACTCCTCATTTTCTCTAAGATGTGTCTGAAGTTTAGGAACATCTGTCATATACACTGCCCTGATGTGGAGGGAACTGTCACTATCTGGGCCCTCTCCTGGATGCTTCTAGGACACCTTGTCAAGGATTTAGGGTGCAGATGATATTGAAGTGAGGATATTGAAATTAATAGCTGAGGAGGTTCTTGATCAAAGGGAAAAAGGTTCCAAACATGCTAAAGAGTTTATATCTCTTGGGTGTTTCTCCTTATAAGATCTCTTGTGTGTTTCTCCTTGTAGGAATTCAAGAGAGTAGCTGAGGGCCCCCATTGTGTGATGGAAGTTCTGATCTCCTATGGTTGTTAAAATCTGTGGCAACTTGTAACTATTGGTTCTAGCACAATTTGGGGTGCCTGTAGTTGCTTCCTTTTGGTTACTAACAACATTCTTTGTGGGGGATCAGATTGAAAGATAACACCCCGACAGGACCTTTATCTGCCTTGTGTCCTGGCTTCTTTGTCCCAGCTACGGAATGACTCCTAGGCGTTGTGGTCGGAATATGTTGAGGATAATGTTTCAACAGCACATGCACTTTAGTTCTTAGATCTGAGATCTCTGTCCCTATAATTTCCCATAGTTCCTTTATTTGGTCCCTAGTCTTTTCTGACACTATTGTTTGTGCATCAGTAACAAATCTCAAACTAGGCTTCATATTTGGTACATCGCATAATTGCAAGGATGTAAATCGATTTGTACAGAGTATCATTTGTTCTAGCGGGACATAAGGTTCAGTTTGGAGATGTGTTTGGTAAGCTGATACATAATTGCCCTCAGGAATAGGAGCTTGTACATGTAGAACAGAGGGTTTATTGGGCCTGGGGGTTTTGTTCCCTTTTTGTAAATGTTGGTGCTACTTTGGGTTTTTCCACAAGTGTACCTGGAGAGTTGGAAATACAAGGGGATTGAATTTGCTCTACATCTTTGATAACATAATCCATATCTTGCAGAGTACAATTGTTTGTAGATAGTCCAGGGGCTTTCTTATTTATGGACTCTACCAAATATTTTTCATTACATTTCCTTTTTCCCATTTTTGTTTCTTGTTCTTATTATAGCCCTTTTTCTTTAATATACTGAAGGTGTGGAAGAAGGAGCAATAATACCCAAATTAAAAATAGGAGATGGTAATTAGAACATAAAAACACAAAAAACCCTTCATTGTACACTCAAATAGGTAACAGCTATATGACAGTGCAGAAACATTAGGCAGCAATTTACGGCTGTTGAACTTCGTCAGCCTGAAAAATCTTGGTGCTAGTAAGTAGTGCAGTAAAATTGGAGTTACAATACCACAACATTAAAAAGTGAAGTTGCAACAGCTGAAATTTATAATCTTGTGAGGCCTTTGTATTTAGTAAAGATTGGCTACAAACTGTGTCTTTATAATGCTAAGCAGGAGGGAATCTGACACCATGTGCACTTAGATTAAATAGAAAGAACTTAAATTAAAAACATGTGAGCCTCAGAGCAAAGGATATAAAAGCCGGGTCTGTCAGAATGAAGTTGCACACATGCCACTCTCTAGGCCAGTTATCTATGAAATGTAAGCTTGGAGGAAGTTGGGGGTGTGGGTGGCCAAGCCCAGCCTTGGCCAGCCGAGGACGGACTCAGATGAACCCATACTTGGCCCCGTCTTGGCCTGGACGCATCCCACATTTGTCCTGCGGGTCATGGCAAGGTATGCGCTCTTAGTTCAGCTGAAGTCTGGCCCCTCCTCCTGGACAATGTGCATTGTGGGGGCTGTAGTCCCCCTGCTCCTCCAACACGCCCTCTGACTCCCACGTATCGTGAGCAAGGGGCATGCTTTTAGCACAGATGAAGTCTTGGCCCCTCCTCCTGGACAAAGTGCACTGTGGGGGATGCAGTCTCCCAGTTGCCCCAACACGCTCTCAGGGTCCTGCAGATCATGGAAAGGGGTATGCTTTTAGTGCTGATGAGGTCCTGGCCCCTCATCCTGGACAAAGTGCACTGTTGGGGCTGTAGTCACTCTGTTGCTCCAACATGCTCTAAGTGTCCTGGGAGTCGCGCAAGTGGCACTATTTTAGTGGAGATGAAGTCTTGGCCCCTCCTCCTGGACAAAGTGCACTGTTGGGGGATGTAGTCTTTATTTACATTGCGATTTTATTAATTCTTTGACCAATGTAATAAAATATTATATTTGTCATTTAAAAATAGATTTGTTATGTTGATTCAGAGTTTGTCATAGTTTTTGTGGGCTTTGGTAGTTTAATATTTATTTTATAATTTGCTTTTGTATAGTTTTTTGGTTAGATTGCTAAATTTAGGGCCTGTTTGGCTAACAGATTGTTCCATTTGTAGTTCTTGGTAGCTTTGTTCTTTCTGTAATGCTTCTATAAGTTTGTGTAGTGTAGGTTGGGTTCTGACTAGTATGGATCGAAATGCGTTGTGCCACTTTTCCACTGTGTTGCTTTTTTGGCGTCATGTGCCAAGGTGCTGTTATAGACATTCCACAGTGGCTTTTGTAACTTGAGTTTGCATCTGTGTCTAGGAAGTTGCAGTCTGCCAACCCAAATATCTTCAAAATAGTCAATTAAATGTTTGTTGGTAGAAAGGGCTATTAGTAAGATGTAGTTGTTGACCACCCCTGTGACAGAGACATAGGCTAGTGCTATAATTTGTTTTTTATTTCAAAGGCAAATTGGCTGTTTCTGGAGTATTCTGCACTCAGTCCAGATTTTTGGACGTGTCTCCATATATCTTGATTGAAATGATAGTAACAGCCTTGTATTTCTGTGTGGGGGTTTGTTTGTAGATTGCTTTGAGTCATGACTTGCTCAAAGTCTATCATTACGTTTTATATGGTTTAAATGCTGCTTTGCTAAGTTTGTAGTTGAGCATATGTAAAACTGATATTTGTGTTTTAATAATCACCATGTATGGTGTATATGTGAATGAATGGTTTGGGACACATTCTATAATCCAGGTTTTACATATACTACATTTCATGACATTGTTTGCTGTAGGGAATATTTACATTTATTTCTCATTATTTAGGTTATCACGTAAAAGGAAAGGTTCCCTTTTATGTGTAATTGTTAAATGTTCAGGTATGTCTATGTCTTAGTATTTTCCTGTTTTAAAAATGTATTTATACATTTTAGTGAACAGTACCATTATAATTAGCATTATGACATGGCAAAACATGGCCTGATGACTGGGCAGCATAACATGGTAGAAGTGATCATACAGTACACAAGATTAGCAAGATAATGTTTGGGGAATGTAGGTCTGACATAGGTTACTAGTATGCAATGATATCTCAACATATCATAGAGCGGTTACATGGCATCCTTCTGTTATAGGACAATGAAACAGCTCAAGTTATCCTATAAGAGCAAGCAGCATAACAGTGTTGCAGGAATGATGTAATTAATTTTCAATCAGGATTAAATTTTGACAGATAAGATTGCAGTGGGTCTAAAAAATCTTGTGGTCGGGCAGCCGGTGGCAGAGTTTCAGGATAAGTCCATGACCATTCCTCACAAAGGGACTTGTCCTTCAGCCAGTCCTGAAATTTCGGAGCAAGTCTGCTTTCCCATCTCATGTCCACTCTATGTTTCCCTAAAAGCAGACCTGTGGCAGTAAACCTACGAAAAGTTTTCTGAATCTCTTTGACATAGCCCAGCAGAAGCTGAAATACGTGGTTGCACCGCTGGGCAGGACTATGCTAGATGGAGGAAGCCCATTTCTAAGAGACCACATACAACGTATTGGCAGGGGCCCCATGAAATGGGAAGTCCCAGCCCCATACCCGGCAATAAATGTGTTTCCTGCAGATAAATGACATCCACTTTGTGGCAGTTGAGATAAGTAAGAACCCGTCAGCATTTACAGGGATTGTCTAGACCTCGGCCATTCCAAGTGATGAATTTGAATCGCTAACCACCCTGGTCAGGTTTGTGTACCACTGGAAATCAGCAGTATCGAGCTACTCTGATAATGTATGTAAATGCCCAATCATGTACCAAAACAGATCAGTAAGTTGCAGATATAACAAACCTCCCTTTCACCCCCCCCCATCCCTCCCACACCAGGACCCAAAAGATAAAAGCAAACTATGTTGAAAATCATATGGTATATTAAAGAGCATGACCTAAAGCAGGGGGCGGCCAGAGCACTAGTAAGTAGCAACAACCAGCAAAGTATTCATAAAACACATGGATTAAGCAAAGGCTCAGCAGTATCATATATATATATAGCAATTAGGTCAAGCCAGTACAGTATAGCGTTCAATAGTATCTAAGCTATACATAATGACATCTGGGATAGTAATGAACTCAATTTTTAGCGGTATCATGCAAATGATTATCTAATCAGACTTAAGTAACCTTAATGGTATCACGTGGCAAGAATGAACTGTCAATAGGTGTCTTCAGCATTTCCATGAGGCGGGGAAGTCCCATGGGATAGAGGGTGTTTCTGAAGGAAGGACATTTCTGCAAAGGACTTGATGAAAATCGTCTGCTTCCCTTTCTAGGAAAAGCGCAACTTGTCCTGGTAAAGCATGACAAAAGGTATGTCACACTCTTGCAGCTTCTTTTTGACTGGAAATTTCCTACGTGCATCCTGCACCATCTACTTAAAGTCAGGAAAAAAAGATAGATGCATTCCCTCGTGATGGACCTCCTTTGCTTTCTGGGCCCATCAAAGCACTTAGTCTCTGTCCCTGTGGTTTAATAATTTGATACTAAGGGGCCTGGAAGGGGGTTCATGGGCTGGCCGAGGGGCCAAAGACAAATGGACCCTCTCTATTGCACATGAGTGGGAGAAGTGCTCAGCACCAAATAAAGTGAGGAGCAATTTTTCGATGTGGTCTTCTATGTGCCCCACCGTTGTAGTTTCAGGGACTCCAAGAATGCTTACATTATTTCTCCTGGACCTAGCTTCTATATCGTCATTCTTCAGTTGCACTTTATGCAGCTCCACATTCACTTTCTCCAAAGTTTTGGCCTGTTTTATGTGCTTATCTTCCACATCAGAGTTGTGCTGTTCTGCGTTAGTTAGTCATGTGTGTTGTTTGTCCATGCGATCTTTCATATCATCCATGCGTTTGGTTAGGGAATCCAGCTGGTAGTCAATGGCTGTGAGACTTGTTCTCATGTCCATTAGGATTGATTTGATATCTTCAGGGGGAGGGGAGGGCCACCTCCCCTGTCCCCTTCTCCCTCCAGCGGCAGATCAGTAGATGTTCCTGTCAGGCACAATTGTCTTTTGGTTACAAAGGTGAGGCGCTTTTGTTTGATGTATGTTTTGCCCATTTTCAGTGATAAGGAGCCAGTTGTTTAATATATTGCAGGCCAGATTGGGTCAGGGTAGTGTCCCAGCAAGCCAGGCTCAGGGAGTCACAATCAATGATCACGCGGTTGATAGTGGGGGAGTCCCCTTTCACAGCGCTGTATAGTACCCATTGCTGGTTTAATGAGAAGGTAAGTGGAATTTGGGCAGGATGGCACACCCCCAACACTTATGCTGCAAGCCCAGAAAGGTATCATGGGCCGGAAGGGCAGAAAAAAGTTGAGGAAAACCGAACTTATTGGGTTATATTGGTGTGGAGAGGGCAGGCAGAGTACATCCTCATGGTGCAGTCAATGGTGGCCAGCAGCTGGCTCTCCAGCATTGTGGAGGCTTATCCAATCGAGTAGGTTGAGTACACAGAGGTAGGCTGTGGTCAGGCTGCAAACACATGTGGGTACTGCCATGGGAAACTGGAAATAACCAGCCCATCTAGCACCTCCAGTGGCCCACGCCAGCAGTCTAGCAGTACCTGCCGATCCCAGCACAGTACTCCACCCCTGCAATCAAGGGTGCTGGCACACACCTCACTCCGGACACTGGGAGCCCCAGGGGGCAGCCTGGCGATTAATGCCAGTCACGGGTGGTCCTTCTCCAATGCTCTCCTGCAAAATGCCATGGCAGGTTCTGGCTAAAAGCCGGGTAGCTGGTTGTCAGGTCACGTCCCATTGCTGGCTGATGCCATTCGCCAGACTAGGATTAACTGCATGATGCTTGCTTCTTCTGTTATGTTATGTTATTCAATTTATAGAGTGCATGGCTACCCAAAGGCCTCCCAGTGCTAACGGACCGAATCTAAACTAGGAGGAAGGACAGCCAATTCTAGAACAGCCAAGTTTTCAGTGCTTTTTGAAAATTTTATTTGTGACTAATCAGTCGAAGTCTAGGGGGGAGGGAGTTCCACAGTTTGGCTCCCAGGTAAGCCATCGTAGCACCACCCCATCTTACCTTTTTAACTCTAGGTAGGGTGGCCAAGGCTGCGGATGTCGACCTGAGGTCTCCTATTGGAGCCAAGTTAGAATACTACCATCATAGTGCAGTGCCAGGCCATGCCCCCTATGTCTTGTTCTTTCCTAGGTGCAGGTTTAGTATCACTGGTAGCTTTTTTAGATAGGGCAGTTAAACATTTTAAACTGGAGATAGGTGGTAGTTGCCCTGTTATGTGTTTGGTGGCTCTAGGTAGTATACTTTTAAGGATTTTGGTTGTGGTTTCCGGGGAGCTAGTGCTTGCCTGTCTTATGTGCTGCAATATTTCTATAACTTTAACTCCTGTCACACTTAGGGTAGCTGGCTGCATTTACATGACTTACATCATCATCTTTTGCAGTTGCCCTCCCATAGTACACACTAGAGTAATATTTAGTACATTTCCAGTTTATAGTTTCTTTGAATGCATTTTCTTGGCTGTATGTCTAGCACATATGGTTTAGTAACTGCTTTTCTTTCTGTGAAGTGATAAAATTGGTGACCTCTGCCATCGTCTCTGTAAGCAGTGTAATAGTATAAATATAGATTATATTTTCCCTTTTGCACATTTGTTAGTAACATGTTAAAAAATGCATTTCCTTTTATTTTGCATACGTACATGTATTTTCTGTTGAGATGTTTTACATGGTTTTGCAGCTTTTTCATTTGGAGTGTTTTAATGTGGAACAAGTGCTTTCTTTTCTGTTGAATAAAAAAAGTTTGATAATAGTTACATCTTAGATTAAATAAAAGTATTAGTTAATTCATTATGTAGTTGTTGAAATGTATTTATTTCTTTTTTAAATGGTTTGTTGAGAGATTACAGCATTTCCTTGCCTTGCAGCATTTGTTGTTTCTGAAGTATTTAGGGGCATAGTTATACTTTTTCATGCAAAACTGCGCTAACGCAGTTTTGCATGAAAAAGTATACCACCGACTAGCGCCATTCCAAGACGCTGGCCGGGTGTCATATTTATGGAATGACGGTGGCCCGCAGTAAGGCCCGGCTAGCGTCTTAAAAAAGGGCGCTAGCCGGGTGGGGGAGGCGTAGGGGGAACAGAAGGTTGTGCGTCAAAGGATGATGCTAGTATGGGCAGAGGCATAAAAATGTCTCTAACCAGACGAGCGTCATTGTTTGATGTAAAACCCCCATGGATATGACTCCAGTCTTAGTAAAGACAGGAGTCATGCCCACCACCCCAATGGCCATGCCCAGGGGACATATGTCTCCTGGGCATGGCCATTGGGCAAAGTGCCATGTAGGGGGCCCCAAGTTAGGCCCCCCATGGCACTTTTCAGAAAAATAAACAATACTTACCTTTACTTACCTTACTTATCTGGGATGGCATCCCCCCATCCTCTGGTGTCCCTCATATGTGGGTGGGAGTGTCTCTGGGGATAGGGAAGGGCTCCTGTGGGCCCATTCCATGGTATCTGACCATGGAAATATGCTCACAGATCCCCTAACACCTGTCCTGACCCATCCATTAAATAATGGCGCTAAGCAAGCGTAGCTTTAAGGCCCCCTTCCCACCATGCTTGATTTTAGCATGGGAGGATAAATATGGCACTAAGAGCATATCGTCATTTTTTGCCCAGGAACGCCTACCTCGCATCTCATTGACGAGAGGTACTTTCCCGCTAGCAAAAAATTATTTTAACTCCAAAACCTTGGCATTAGACAGGTCCAGCTCCAAAGTATAAATTTGGAGTTAGATTTGCGCTGATTTTGTGTTAAAAAAAAAGACGCAAATTTGGTGCAAAGCAAGTATAAATCTGGGTCTTAATTTTTAAATGAGTGTGTTTTTTTTATTTTGTTGATTTAATTATTTGTTTGATTTTATTGGTTAAAGTTGTTTGTGGTTTTATTTTATTGGTTGGTTTAATATAGTTTGATTTTTTTTATCAGTTGAGTCCTTCCATGATAAACACTAATTTAGGTTTTATTTTTGATGTATAATATGTAATTTGATATTTTTGGATATAATTTTATTTATGTATACATGTTTATTAATATTTAGGTTGTTGTTCAAATGTTTGTAGTTTATTTTTCAAAACATATCTTTATTGGTACTTAGTAACATTAGGAAGCATTGCAAAAAGGATCCTATTACAGTTGTACTCACCCCTGTATTGCCCAGACATTTATGTACAGATTGATGCCATATTAGACCCAAATATGCACATTGTTTTGTCTGCGGACTCCCCCCTTCCCCATGGCATATGTGTCAGTAAATCTATTAGTTATATATGCAGAGGGGTTTACTGCTTACGGAAACATTACATTTTTAAATATACTCATCTTCATGAGGTTATAAGGAATGTTACTCCCCGGATTTGTCTGAAAGAACGTCTGTATGATGTGCAGGGGTTTCTGAATGTGCTCCAGCTACAGGAGTGAATCAGGAGAGTTGATAAGTAGATAAGTATAAACAAATATAAACAAACATAGCATACAAACTAATGGTCCCTGGGGATTGAGCCTTGATTACTGCAACATAGCATGTCTCTGGGGGGACCAGTTTGGTGATTTTGGAAATACGTCTGGTTTATACATAGCTAGTCTCTAGGGGGAGGTAATGGCTCAAACAGTAATACAGTGCATCCCTCAGGTAAGGCCAGTGTATTGCTTACAGTTCGTACTTAAAGTTGGGCTAATCGTCTCATTCTGTGGTTAGTCCCGGACCTGTGACGTGTACCTCTTAACTGTACCCAGCTCTGTGGTACTCCTGTTGCTGTCTATATCTACAGCATCTAAAGCAGTTTGGTCCAAACCTGAGTCTCCGTCTGAGTGTGCCCAGTGCTTTAAAGCCTCAACCCACAATCCCACCACAGAATGTCTCTGAAGGCACCGGGCATCCACCCTGCAGAGTATGGTTTCCTCAGCTCTAGCCCATGTAATGACATTCATTGCCCATGCCTTGACAACTGGTCCTGTCTGTGATTTCCATGTTAGTGCAATTCTTTGCCTGGCCAGCGCCAAGGCCAGATCTAGGAATCCTGTGCCTATTTTGCATGCTGTAGGTCTGGCAAAACTACCCAAGAGGCAAGTTTCTATTGTATATGGCAGTGTGCGCCCTACAGCTGTGTGGAGGCGAAGCAAGATTATAGTTCAATAAAGTTGCAGTAACTGGCATCTCCACATCATGTGACAAAGTTCTGCATTGAGTGTTGACATCGCGGACATCCTCAAGCATCTCCTCCATAAATAACTCGCAGTCTGTATGGAGTAAGATATGTCATGTGTAAGAGGTTGAATTGCAGATATTTCAACCTTGAGATACGGTAAATTGTCTTCGGGTAGGCTAACATTCTGTCCCAGTCCCTGTCTGGTATGTCACACCCCAGAATGTCTGTTCATCGATCCCTGAGGGTCCCCAATTTTTTCTGTCCCATGTCATTTAGGGCCTTATAAATCCAGGTAACCTCGCTGAATCAAAGGAAAGCAGTAACTGAAGAAGTGGGTGCTTCGAGGGCTCCTCTCTGCCCGGACCCGAGAGACTTGCGTAAGACCACATCAATGCCTTGTAATTAAGAAAATGGCCACTGGGTAGGCCATAATCCTCATGTAACTCCTCCCTGGGCAGGAGGAAGCCAGCTTCATAGCAATCCCCTATGCGGTCACGCAGGCCAAGGTCCAGGATCAAAGACAAGCTGAAGTGAAGCATCTGATTGGTGTTCCATGAGGAAGTCCAATCAGTTGTATAGCTGGTGCATACAGCTGAGCCCTGTCAGACTACATGATGCCCCGATGCCAACTGTGTAATGCTACCTGCAACAAAACACTTGGCCTGGGTATCTGCACCTCAGGTCCCAACAGTTTAGCAAGTAGGAGCCTCTGATGCGGTGCCAGCTCTAAAGTGCCCAAGATGCCCTGGTCAGTGTCATCTAGCCACCTGGTCACCTACTGCAACTGTGCTGCTCTGTAGTATTGTTCAAAATCAGGGACCCCAAGCCCCCTTGTTCAGCACCTCAGGGAACACCCTATGCCGGCCTCCATCCCACAACAACTCCCTAAGCAGACTGTCTAACTATCAAAACCATGCCCATGAGATCCTAACTGGTAGATTGACAAAGAAGTATAATAACCATTGGGACATCACCATCTTGGAGATGGACACCTGGGCCAGCAGCGACAAGCATAGATGTCTCCAGAAGGTAAAACAGGATCACAATGATCATACGTCTTATCCAAGTTCCCTTTGCTCATGTCCTCTAGTTGATGATACACTTAAAAGCCCAAATATTTAAATGTCACTGAGGACCAAGTAAGCCATACTGGGAGGCCCATTGGTTCTGGAGTGTATTGATTACAGGGGAATAGGCATGTTTTTAATCTAATAATCAGCAGTACTGATATCTACCCAAAGTTGTTCAAATGCCTTATCGCCTCACCTGCCCCCGCCTAACCTTCTTACAGGTAAAGGAGGAGGTCGTCTGCAGAGAAATAATATGTTCCTGGCTGTTTCTCACTATGCCGCCCCTCTTTCCTCTCTTCCAAAGTATTCAGCCAATGGCTCAATGGCCAGCTTAAAGAGAATGAGTAACAGTGTTGTCTGGTACCCCGATAAATAGCATAGGAAGCAGAGGTGGTAGTGCGGGACCTAACCTGTGCAGGGTTACCTATCAGATCCAGGCCTCACCCATAACCAGCTTGCGCATAACCTCTGTGAAGTTGTCCTATTGCACCAAGTCGAATGCCTTCTCAAGGTCTACCAAACTAAGTAGTGCCCCTGTAGGTTGTGGATCTCTGGGTGGTATATGAGGTGACATAATCTCCTCAGATTAAGAGATGTGCTACAGAGCGTAATAAAGCCGTTCTGGTCCCCATGAATTAGCCCGACTTATAGGGGAGCAGCCTGCTCATGAGTGTTTTACTCAAGATTTTAAAATCTAAATTAAGCATTGACAATGGGCAAAAAGCAGTAATTGGTGCCCCAGGGTTCTTGGGGAGAGGAATGACAGTCTCTCTGTGTGGTTCATCTGGTAGGTAGCCCCCGCCCCTTAAAGATTCAGTGTATAGCAATTCTAATTTAGGAGTCAATAATTCAGCATATGTTGCATAAAATTCAGTTGGCAGTCCATCAGGGCCAGGGGTCTAGCCTGTGGCCATGTCTTTAAAAGCTCGCGTACTCTTGTGGACAGTCACTGGACTCCCTATGCTTTCCCATGCTTCATGCTTCAGTGTCCAGAGGGGGAGGCAAATCAGGAACTCTGATAAGGAATCATGTAGAGTAGCTGCTGGACTGCTATACAGATATTTGTAATAATGTCCGAATTCCTCGTTTATCTTCCATGGAGAATAAATTTAATAATTGTAGATTTATATAGCGAGGCTTATCTTCCATGAGGGTCTCAAGGTGCTGTCCCTGGGCACAGGGAGATTAAGTGATTTTCCCAGAATCACAGGACATTGAGCCGACACCAAAGCTCGAACCTAGATCTACAGTTCCTGAGGGGGTCTCTTGAACCACTGTGCTACATCCTCTCCCTGTGGAGTTCCTGTGGCCAATGTCAGGTGAGTTATGGGTGCACAGATTCAGTGTGGATCAACAATGCTAAAAGCCTCCCTGACTTGCCTTCCACGAACCATGTGGTACCTGTAGGAAGGTAGCCTCTTTCTAGCCTTGTTACCCCCACTTTTTGCCTGTTTGTGAGTATATATCAGGGTGTTTTTACTGCCTCACTGGGATCCTGCTAGCCAGGGCCCAGTGCTCATAGTGAAAACCCTATGTTGTCAGTGTGTTTGATATGTGTCACTGGGATCCTGCTAGCCAGGACCCCAGTGCTCATACGTTTGTGGCCTGTATGTGTTCCCTGTGTGGTGCCTAACTGTATCACTGAGGCTCTGCTAACTAGAACCTCAGTGTTTATGCTCTCTCCCTGCTTTAAAATTGTCACTGCAGGCTAGTGACTAATTTTACCAATTCTCACACTGGAACACCCTTATATATTGATACCTAGGTACCCAGGGTATTGGGGTTCCAGGAGATCCCTAAGGGCTGCAGCATTTCTTTTGCCACCCATAGGGAGCTCAGACAATTCTTACACAGGACTGCCACTGCAGCCTGAGTGAAATAACGTCCACGTTATTTAACAGCCATTTTCACTGCACATAAGTAACTTATAAGTCACCTATATGTCTAACCCTCACTTGGTGAAGGTTAGGTGTCAAGTTACTTAGGGGGTCATTCCTAGATCGACCGCCGCCCGCCAAGCGGGAACCGACAGAAGACCGTACCGCGGTCAAAAGACCGCGGCGGTCATTCCGAGTTTCCCGCTGGGCTGGCGGGCGACCGCCAGAAGGCCGCCCGCCCGCCCAGCGGGAAACCCCCTTCCACGAGGATGCCGGCTCCGAATGGAGCCAGCGGAGTCGAATGAGTGAGACGGGTGCAGTTGCACCCGTCGCGATTTTCAGTGTATGCCACGCAGACACTGAAAATCTATGTGGGGCCCTGTTAGGGGGCCCCACAACACCCGTTTCCGCCAGCCAGGTTCTGGCGGTGAAAACCGCCAGAACCAGGCTGGCGGGAAGGGGGTCGGAATCCCCATGGCGGCGCTGCTTCCTCCGTCACCTACCCTGGCGGTCATAGACCGCCAGGGTAGGAATGACCCCCTTAGTGTGTGGGCACCCTGGCACTAGCCAAGGTGCCCCCACATTGTTCAGAGCAAATTCCCCGGACTTTGTGAGTGCGAGGACACCATTACACACGTGCACTACACATAGGTCACTACCTATGTGTAGTGTCACAATTGTAACTCCGAACATGGCCATGTAACATGTTTAAGATCATGGAATTTCACCCCAATACCATTCTGGTATTGGGGGGACAATTCCATGATCCCCCGGGTCTCTAGCACAGAACCCGGGTACTGCCAAACTGCCTTTCCGGGGGTTTCCACTGCAGCTGCTGCTGCTGCTGCTGCCAACCCCTCAGACAGGTTTCTGCCCCCCTGGGGCCTGGGCAGCCCAGTCCCAGGAAGGCAGAACAAAGGATTTCATCTGAGAGAGGGTGTTAGACCCTCTCCCTTTGGAAATAGGTGTGATAGGCTGGGGAGGAGTAGCCTCCCCCAGCCTCTGGAAATGCTTTAATGGGCACAGATGGTGCCCATCTCTGCATAAGCCAGTCTACACCGGTTCAGGGATCCCCCAGCCCTGATCTGGCGCGCAACTGGAAAAGGAAAGGGACGTGACCATTCTCCTGACCAGTACCTCCCAGGGGAGGTGCCCAGAGTTCCTCCAGTGTGTCCCAGACCTCTGCCATCTTGGATTCAGAGGTGTTGGGGCACAATGGACTGCTCCGAGTGGCCAGTGCCAGCAGGTGACGTCAGAGACCCCTCCTGATAGGTGCTAACCTCTTTTAGTAACCAAGCCTCCTTTCTTGGTAGCCAAAACCTAATTTTCTGGCTATTTAGGGTCTCTCCTCTGGGCTATTCCTTAGATAACGAATGCAAGAGCTCACCAGATTTCCTCTGCACTTCCCTCTTCGACTTCTGCCAAGGATCGACCACTGACTGCTCCAGGACGCCTGCAAAACCACAACAAAGTAGCAAGACGACTACCAGCAACATTGTAGCGCCTCATCCTGCCGGCTTTCTCGACTGTTTCCTGGTGGTGCATGTTCTGAGGGCTTTCTGCCTTCACCCTGCACTGGAAGCGAAGAAGAAATCTCCTGTGGGTCGACAGAATCTTCCCCCTGCTAACGCAGGCACCAAAAGACTGCATCACTGGACATCTGGGTCCCCTCTCATCCTGACGAGCGTGGTTCCTGGAACACAGGAGCTGGGTCCAAGTGTCTCCCACAGTCCAGTGGCCCTTCTGTCCAAATTTGGTGGAGGTAAGCCCTTGCCTCCCCACGCCAGACAGCAAACCTGTGTACTGTGTGATTTGCAGCTGCTCTGACTTCTGTGATTTCTCCAAGGATTCCTTTGTGCACAGCCTAGCCTGGGTCCCCAGCACTCCGTCCTGCAGTACTCAACCCGCTGAGTTGGACTCCGACATCATGGGACCCTCCTTTTGTGACTCTGAGTTCACAGATCTTCTAAGTGCCAGCTCCGGTACTTCTGCTGGTGCTGCCTGCTTCTGCGGGGGCTCTCTGAGTTGCTGAGCGAACCCTCTGTCTCCTCCTCCAAGGGGCGACATTCTGGTCTTTCCTGGTCCCCAGCAGCACCCAAAAACCTCTACCGCGACTCTTACAGCTAGCAAAGCTTGTTGGCAGTATTTCTGCGTGGAAGCACGTCTGTAACATCCAGCACGCTGTGGGACATCTTCCTTCCAAAGGAGAAGTTCCTAGCCCTTTTCGTTGTTGAGAATCTTTGGCTTCTTCCACCTGGAGGCAGCCCTTTTGCACCTTCATCCGGGGTTTCCTGGGCTCCTGCCCCCCTGGACACTATTGCGACTCTTGGACTTGGTCCCCTTGCTTTACATGTCCTCAGGTCCAGGAATCCATCTTCAGTGTTTTGCTGGTGCTTGTGGTTCTTGCAGAGTCCTGTCTCACAGCTATTGTGTCTTTCTCGGGTAGAAGGGTAACTTTACTCCTACTTTCTAGGGTCTTGGGGTGGGGTATCTTGGACACCCTTACTGTTTTCTTACAGTCCCAGCGACCCTCTACAACCTCCCATAGGCCTGGGGTCCATTTGTGATTCGCATTCCACTTTTGGAGTATATGGTTTGTGTTGCCCCTAGACCTATGCCTACCTATTGCATCCTATTGTGATTCTACATTGTTTGCCCTTCTTTTCTTACTGTTACTTACCTGTTTTGGGTTTGTGTACATGTAATTTGTGTATATTACTTACCTACTTAGTGAGGGTATCCTCTGAGATACTTTTGGCATATTGTCACTGTTAGAAATGGGGTTTTTGGTTGGCAGTCAGGTTACCTCCTGTCCAAGAAAATGCCCTCACTCTAGTCAGGGTAAGTCACACACAATCCAAGATTATCCTGTGCCCACCCTCTGGTAGCTTGGCACGAGCAGTCAGGCTTAACTTAGAAGGCAATGTGTAAAGTATTTGTGCAATAAATCATACAATACCACCATATAGCACCACAAAAATACACCACACAGTGTTTAGAAAAATATATGATATTTATCAGGATAATTGTAGGTCAAAAAGAATAAAGTTGCAATGGGAAATTGTAGAGATATCACTGAAAAGTGATGTAAAGTGTCTTAAGTCTTTAGAATAAAAACAAAGGCCCTCATTCTGACCTTGGCGGTCTTTTCGCAAGACCGCTGAGTTACCGCCGCGGTGAAGACCGCCGACCGCGGCGGTGTGCCGCTGTGCGCATTCTGACCGCTGGGAGCGTTCCGCCGGAAAACCGCCAGCAGCCACACTGGCGGTCGGCGGGAAAGTGGAGACTGGTCAACCTCCACCGCCACGCCAGCAGAACACCGCCCACAGAATTACGACCCACATTTCTGTGTGGCGGTCTTCTGTTGGCGGTCTTCTGTTGGCGGTCACCTCCCCATGGCTCCTGTCACCTCCCGGAGGACCAACGCACAAGGTAAGTTGATCGTCCGTGAGGGGAGGGGGTGGGGGGGTGTTGTGTGATGTGTGCGTGCATGGGGGTGTGCGTGTGAGTGTGTAGAGGGGGTGTGTGAGTGCGTGCATGCGGGCGGGGAGTGCTGCTGTGCCTATGGGCAATGTGTGTAGTTCGGCGGGTGCGCATGTCGGCATGTATGTGTGCGGGTATGTGTCCCCGTTGTGTATGTGTGTGTAGGGGGCGTGTATATGTGCATGTTGGGGGTGTGTGCATGTCGGGGTACATGTATGTGCATGTCGGGGTGGGGGTGGGGAGGGGGTTCGTACCACCTCTGGGGGGTGGCAGGGGGGTGGAGGGTGTGGGGGGAGGACTCGGGTGGGTAGTGGGGGGTGGGGGAGACCCCTATCAGTGCCAGGGAAGGAATTCCCTGGCCCCGATAGTGCTTACCGCCATGGTTCGCACGGCGGTTCCCGCCCGCAAGAAACCGCGGCGGTAGGCAGGGTCATAATACCCTTGGCGGTCTTGGGACGACCGCCGGGCCGGAGTGCGCAAACTCCAGCCCCGCGGTCATGACCGCCGTGGCGGTCGGAGTGGAGAAGTAGCGGTCGGTCGCGGCGGGGACCGCCGCGGTCAGAATGCCATTTTTAATACCGCCGGTCTGTTCGCGGTCCGACCGCCGTCTCTCCGCCGACCGCCAGGGTCAGAATGAGGGCCAAAGTCTTTTTCAGGCACAAGTACCTGGTTTAGAGTGGAAAAATCTCCTCAGAGGGCCACAAAAGGAGAGGTGCATGGAAAAAGAGTGTGTGCGTTGATTTCTCCCCAGCACACACAGACTTGCGTCGTTATTTTCCACGCGGGGAAGTCGTGCGTCGTTTTCCGGCGCACGGACAGTCTCTTTTCGTGGATCGCGGGGATTACCAGATGTCCCGGGTCTGTGCGTGGATTTTCCTGCTTGTTTTCCGGCTGCGCGTCGTTCTGCGGGGCTGCGCGTCGAAATTACGATCTCACGGCAGGCATCGCGTCGATTTCTCCTCTAGAGGTCGGGCGGCGTTGTCCTTGCGAAGCCGTGCGTCGGATTTTTGGTCGTCCCAAGAGCATTGCGTCGATCAGCGTCGGTGTGCGGTGTTTTTCTCGCCGCGGAACAAGCTGTGCGTCGAAATTTTCAGCGCACGGAGCGTCCAAGTGAAAGAGAGAAGTCTTTTTGGTCCTGAGACTTCAGGGAACAGGAGGCAAGCTCTATCCAAGCCCTTGGAGAGCACTTTCACAGCCAGACAAGAGTTCAGCAAGGCAGCAGGCCAACAGCAAGGCAGCAGTCCTTTGTAGAAAGCAGACAGGTGAGTCCTTTGAGCAGCCAGGCAGTTCCTCTTGGCAGGATGTAGTTTCTGGTTCAGGTTTCTTCTCCAGCAAGTGTCTGATGAGGTAGGGCAGAGGCCCTGTTTTATACCCAAATGTGCCTTTGAAGTGGGGGAGACTTCAAAGAGTGGCTAAGAAGTGCACCAGGTCCCCTTTCAGTTCAATCCTGTCTGCCAGGGTCCCAGTAGGGGGTGTGGCAGTCCTTTGTGTGAGAGCAGGCCCTCCACCCTCCCAGCCCAGGAAGACCCATTCAAAATGCAGATGTATGCAAGTGAGGCTGAGTACCCTGTGTTTGGGGTGTGTCTGAGTGAATGCACAAGGAGCTGTCAACCAAGCCCAGGCAGACGTGGATTGCAAGGCACAGAAGGATTTAAGTGCAAAGAAATGCTCACTTTCTAAAAGTGGCATTTCTAGAATAGTAATATTAAATCCGACTTCACCAGTCAGCAGGATTTTGTATTACCATTCTGGCCATACTAAATATGACCTTCCTGCTCCTTTCAGATCAGAAGCTGCCACTTCAACAGTGTATGAGGGCAGCCCCAATGTTAGCCTATGAAGGGAGCAGGCCTCACAGTAGTGTAAAAACGAATTTAGGAGTTTTACACTACCAGGACATATAACTACACAGGTACATGTCCTGCCTTTTACCTACACAGCACCCTGCTCTAGGGGTTACCTAGGGCACACATTAAGGGTGACATATGTAGAAAAAGGGGAGTTCTAGGCTTGGCAAGTACTTTTAAATGCCAAGTCGAGGTGGCAGTGAAACTGCACACACAGGCCTTGTAAGGGCAAGCCTGAGACAAGGTTAAGGGGGCTACTTAAGTGGGTGGCACAACCAGTGCTGCAGGTCCACTAGTAGCATTTAATCTAGAGGCCCTAGGCACATGTAGTGCACATTACTAGGGACTTATAAGTCGATTAAATAGTCCAATCAGGTATGATCCAAAGTTACCATGTTTAAAGGGAGAGAGCATATGTACTTTAGCACTGGTTAGCAGTGGTAAAGTGCGCAGAGTCTAAAAACCAGCAAAAATGAGGTCAGAAAAAGAAAAGGAGGAAGGCAAAAAGTTTGGGGATGACCCTGTCAAAAAGCCAGGTCCAACAGTCACTAAAATAAAGTACCTTTATTTTTAGTAACTCTGAGTATTGTGTTTTCTTATGATATTGTGCTATATGATATAAGAGGTATAGTAGGAGCTTTGCATGTCTCCTAGTTCAGCCTAAGCTGCTTTGCCATAGCTACCTTCTATCAGCCTAAGCTGCTAGAAACACCTCTATTCTACTAAAAGGGATAACTGGACCTGGCACAGGGTGTAAGTACCACAAGGTTCCCACTATAAGCCAGGCCAGCCTCCTACAGTACCACTCTTTGGTGTCGAGCAGAAGCTGGGTGTTGGCTGGGTCTAGCCCTAAAGTGTTATCAGTCTTATGCAGTGTTGTGTCCAATGTGCGTAATTCTGTATTAGGGACCCTACTAATTTCTACAGACTGCCCTATGTAATGTCCTCGGACAACAACCTTAAAGGCCTCCCACTCCAAAACGGTGTACAATGCAGTACCCTGATTTTTATTAAAAAATTCTACAATGGCTCCCCGCAGTATTTCCTTATAATATAGATCCTCCAGTACTGCTGGCTGGAGGCACCGCATCTGGATTTGCCTTAGCACCTGTTTTACTTCAGCATGAGAAGCCCTTTTAGCCTGAATGGCAGTAGTGTAGTCTGGGAATAACGTTACTTTGTTGCTTTCAATTGTGTAAGGGCCATCTTCTCAAGGCCTCTTTAGGAGAGTATCTCTATCCTGGAAATGAAGGAGTTTGGCCACCACCGGATGGGGTGGGTGGCCTGGAGCCAGCGACCAGGCAAGCACTCTATGCACCTGTTCAAGGGTGCAAAACTGTGTCAGGTGATTCAGTGCAACCTCTGTCTGCAGCCATTTCTCGAGGTAGGCCACCATGCCTGTCCCTTCGATGCCCTCCGGCAACCCCCTATGCGGACATTGTTTCGCCGATTGCAGCCTTCTGCACCTTCGCTCCTGTATTCCAAAATGAGTACTCAGTCCATCAGTGCTGTCAACTATTCCGCCAAGTCGGCCTGTGCCAGCTGCACCTCTCCTAGCCCCATTTCTACCTCCTTCACGCTACCTGGCAGTTTGTGATGTTCGGCTCTCAAAAGGCCCAGCCCTACTGAGACAGTTGTAATATCCTCTTGAAGTGTGGCCTTTGTGTCGGCAATGGCGGCCAAGATCCCGTCAAATTGCAGCTGCAGGGACAGGGTCGCATCCTCCAGGTTTCCAGTGTCCTCTCATTTAGCCTGGTATGGCTCTGGCACCCCTCCCATGGCATTTGTCTGCTTGGTCTTAAGTTTCCCCATATCTGCCTAGCAGCTCACCAGTGAGCACTGCCTTCAGCCGCGCAGGCACTCATGTCCAAGCAGGCTCTGCCCTGCTGTCTATGATTATATGGTTGTACTGTGGGTAATGTCTTCACTGCAGATCAGTTGCTATCATGAGTGTCTGGTGCCCAGAGGGGAGGCACCCTCTTATATTCAGAGTCCTTATACTATAGCCCTAAAGTGGTCTTTGAGGTATCAACCACCCGAGGAAGGGTGCACTCACAGCATCCATCCATAGTTGAGGTCAGTCCAGCCCATCTTCAGTTCAAGACTCAGAGCTCCTGCCTCCTTGTCCAGAACCTTCTCCATGTCAGTGGTGTTGCAGTACATCCCCGACTGTCTCCCTACCCTCCCTTGCCCTGGCAGTCTCTCAGTATCCCATTCCTGGCCACAAATTGTATGTAGGTCCACTGAGGGGGCAGCCTCAAGCACCAGCACAGGGTACCACTAGCGTTCCCTAGCTCCACTGGGACACGTTCCCATGAGGAACATCGCTACGCGGCAGAGAGCGAGGGGGAGCTCACCTTCTTACTATCTTCCCATTGTGCCCAGGTGTTTAGCATTACATATCCGTGTCCCCAGCCAATGCTCCAATCGACTGCAGCAGGGCACTCATGCTGTCTTCCAGGGCAGGTAGGTCTCTCCTTTTGTATGTCCCCAGCCAGTGGCAGCCTAAACCATTAGCCACAGGTCTTAGCGTGGTCCAGGCCTGTGTCTCCGACCTTTCTCAAGTCCACACACTGTAGCAGTCAGGCACTCATGTCTGCTAGTCGAGGGGATTACATCATTAGGACACTCAGATGTCCCCGCTAAGCATTTCAGCTGTTGCCGCCACCTAATTTCACTAATGGCCACCTCTGGCCTGCTCACTTCTTCACACCTCTGGTGGCCCAGGCGTGCTTGAAGGCGCTCATCGCGTGGGTTGAATTACAGCCGTCCATTGGCCCGCCGGACCCCCCCACCCAGCACCACTGTGCTCAGGGCAGCCAGAGAGTCATCCAGCCTCCGTTAGATTGCTCTTCACGCTGGTCGGTCAGCCACGCACTCAGTGTCCTGGGGAAGCAGAACAAGCAGGCCAGGCTGCGGCCTCCTTCAGTGGTGTAGACCAGTTGTTTCCCTGGAGCTGCACACTTCTGAGCTCCTTCACCTCAGGCTCAGCAGGTGTTGCTCATGGGAGTGTTCACGGCTCCAGTCCAATCCTCGGCAAGCAATGTGGGGCATCTGTCCGGCGCTAATCTTCACCTGCCCCCGGGGAACGTTTACTCTCTATCATGGCTCAATGGCGGCCATGACTCGGACCATTCCTCTTCACCGCCTCTGCTTGCCCCCTCCCCTCTCAGCTGTCCCTGATATCACCGCCTAGTGCAGTGCCACCATGCCCATCTGTTTTGCTAGGTCATATGGGCCCCCGGTGTAGTGATTTTACAGAATTAGGTAGGCCAGAGTGGAGAGATATGATTACGCGTCAGCCATATTGGCTGGCTGGCCATGGCCATGAAATATTTGTAGTTAATGCACATTTTTTTGGTGTTTATATTATATATTTTATACAGATATATTTTTTGGGGGATGAATGGTCGATATTTTGTGGATGTAATATCTATCTATCTATCTATCTATCTATCTATCTATCTATCTATCTATCTATCTATCTATCTATATATATATTTATATATATTTATTTATTTAAATATGTGTATAACATGTTTGAAGTTTATTTGAAGTCATTGTTTTATGTGAACTCCATTTTTTATCTTTCAATTGATAATTATTCAATTATTTTACCGATAATATTGCAGTCGATATTGCGTGAATAGATATTTTTGACATATTGGTGGTCATTACAACCCTGGCGGACGGTGTTAAAGTGGCGGTAAGACCGCCAACAGGCCAGCGGCCAAAAAATTTGAATTATGACCATGGCGGAAACCGCCAACAAAGACAGCCACTTTAACACTCCGACCGCCACGGCGGTACAAACAAACAGCATGGCGGTCACCGCCAACAGACAGGCGGAAGACAATGTACCGCCCACAGTATCACAACCTACCAATCCGCCACCTTTTCCGGGGCGGATTCTCCGCGGATAAAAACACAGCGGAAACAGCCATTTCAAAGGGAAAACGCTCACCTCTACACACTCCACGAGGAAGGAGGGCACCATGGACCCAGAACTCCATATTCTGCCAGCGCTAGTCTTCCTGCTCCTCTACGAGGATCATCAACGCCGGTGGCGAAGACCACGGTGAGTACTGCACCTACGACATAGGGGAGGGGGGAGGCAAAAACACAGGGACACACACAACCAACATCCCAACCCCCACCCCGACCCTCACCCACTACAACACACACACCAATGCATATCTATACATTACAGTAACACCCCCGACCCCCCCGGAAGAATGCAAAGACAAAAGGAAATCAGTGGAACCATTGTAATATCTCAAAATACAGTAAGCAAATATATACACATATATATACACAATAAACAAAATATACACCACGATTAGTAGTGCAGGTATTGCACCATTCATAGTCCGTGGACCACTGGGCCCAAAATGCATGGGCGAGGCCCTCACAAGATTCCCGATCCAAACGGAGAGAACACTACAGGGGCATCAGATAGAAATACAACAGGCACCTCAGGGGGAGGGGAAGGGGGGCACCTCAGCCGGATGAGTGCACCACACCAGATCCACGGGGGGCTCCATGCCCATAGATGTATCCTGGGGAGTGCAAAGCCACAGTCTCTCAAGTCTCACAAGTGGGTGGGTTGCCCTCTGCCATATCCTGGGGAGTGCAAAGCCACAGTCTCTCACGTCTCTACAGTGGGTGGGTTGCCCACTGTTCAATCCTGGGGAGTGCAAAGCCACAGTCTCTCAAGTCTCACAAGTGGGTGGGTTGCCCACTGCCATATCCTGGGGAGTGCAAAGCCACAGTCTCTCAAGTCTAATCAGTGGGTGGTTTGCCCACTGTAACATCCTGGGGAGTGCAAAGCCACAGTCTCTCAAGTCTCACAAGTGGGTGGGTTGCCCACTGCCATATCCTGGGGAGTGCAAAGCCACAGTCTCTCAAGTCTCACAAGTGGGTGGGTTGCCCACTGCCATATCCTGGGGAGTTCAAAGCCACAGTCTCTCAAGTCTATACAGTGGGTGGTTTGCCCACTGTTCAATCCTGGGGAGTGCAAAGCCACAGTCTCTCAAGTCTCACAAGTGGGTGGGTTGCCCACTGCCATATCCTGGGGAGTGCAAAACCACAGTCTCTCAAGTCTATACAGTGGGTGGTTTACCCACTGTTCAATCCTGGGGAGTGCAAAGCCACAGTCTCTCAAGTCTCTACAGTGGGTGGCTTGCCCACTGCCATATCCTGGGGAATGCAAAGCCACAGTCTCTCAAGTCTCACAAGTGGGTGGGTTGCCCACTGCCATATCCTGGGGAGTGCAAAGCCACAGTCTCTCAAGTCTATACAGTGGGTGGTTTGCCCACTGTAACAGTCTCTCAAGTGGATGCTGTTCTACACTGGTTCTGGAGGGGGACTGGTGCCCAGAGTGCTTCATCCTGCCAAGGACAGACGGAGTGGATGCTGTTCTCCACTGGTTCTGGAGGGGGACTGGTGCCCAAGTGCAGCACACACCCTGTGACGGTCCCAGTTGCATCACTGCCCCTGCCGCTAATGGGCTAGCGGTGCTTTCCATGGCGGTCTTTGCCCTGTTCAGCGGTGCTTGAGTTGCCAGTGTCAGACCTGTTCAGCGGTGCTTTCCATGGCGGTCTTTGCCCTGTTCAGCGGTCCTTGGCCTGTTCAGCGGTGCTTGAGTGGCCAGTGTCAGACCTGTTCAGCGGTGCTTTCCATGGCGGTCTTTGCCCTGTTCAGCGGTCCTTGCCAAGGTGGTCCTTCAATGCCCAGCAGGGCTGTGGCTGCCAGTCCTTCATGGGTCAGCTGGGCTGTGGCTTGCGGGGCCCTCCTGGCCAGCTGGGCTGTGGCTGGCGGTGGCCTCCTGGGCAGTGACTCTGGCGGTGGCCTCCTGGGCAGTGACTCTGGCGGTGGCCTCCTGGCCAGTGACAATGGGGCTGGCGGTGGCCTCCTGGGCAGTGACTCTGGCGGTGGCCTCCTGGGCAGTGACTCTGGCGGTGGCCTCCTGGCCAGTGACGATGGGGCTGGCCTCCTGGCCAGTGACGATGGGGCTGGCGGTGGCCTCCTGGCCAGTGACTCTTGGGCTGGTGGTGGCCTCCTGGCCAGTGAGTCTGGAGGTGGCCTCCTGGCCAGTGACGATGGGGCTGGCGGTGGCCTCCAGGCCAGTGACAATGGGGCTGGCGGTGGCCTCCTGGCCAGTGACTCTGGGGCTGGCGGTGGCCTCCTGGGCAGTGACTCTGGGGCTGGTGGTGGCCTCCTGGGCAGTGACGATGGGGCTGGCGGTGGCCTCCTGGCCAGTGACGATGGTGCTGGCGGTGGCCTCCTGGCCAGTGACTATGGGGCTGGTGGTGGCCTCCTGCGCAGCAGGGATGATAGCGGTCTTCTCCGCCGTGCTGCTCCTCCCAGAGTTTGGAGATTTCTTCTGCACCTTCCCCACTTGAGAGGAGTCACAGCTGAGTCGACACTCCCCCCGGGACCCCTGTGAGCGGCTTTGCTGGCTGGAGTCTTCCCTCTCTCCCGCCGGGCACTGTCCAACTTTTCGTGCTTCACAGGGGGGGGACTGGCTGTGCTGTGGCTCCGTGACACACTGGCTTGCCTGGTGGCCGGTGCACTCCACATACCTGTAACAACAGGCACCACAGGTCCCGGAGATTTTTTGGCTGTGGTGCTAGTATGGGACCTATGAGTTGGACGGGGGGGAATAGGTTGAGGATGGACAGGAAAAGTTTTTAGAGACACTGGGACGAGTAGCTGGAGGGGTTTTGGGAGTGGAGGAAGAGGTGGTGGTTGTAGAAGGTGTAACCTTTGTGGATTTCGGTGCAGGTGCATGGGCTGGAGGCTGTTGTGAGGTGGATGGCAGTTGGGTGGGTGTGTGCCTGCGTTTGTGTATCTTGGGAGGGGGCGTCACAGACACACTGGGAGAGGACACAGGGGACGTGGAAATGGTAGTGGGGGTGGTGACTGCACGTGAGCGGGGTGTGGTGGTGGGTGTGCTGGAAAGGGACATAGTGGCTGTAGTGGTAGTGCATGCAGGTGTGAGTGTAGACGAGACTGGGAGGAAGGAGGGAGACAAGGAGGAGGGGGACACAGTGAGGCGTGGATGTTGGTGTGTCTGTATGTGTGTGATGCTTGCGTGAGTGCCTGTGGTATGTGTGGTACTTATGTTTGCCTGAGCTTCCCTTTTGTGGTGAGGTGTGTGCAGGCTGGTCTGATGGTGTGCTTGGGATAGGCTGGGGTACAGGGGATTGGGTCTGGGTGGAGGAAGTTGGAGGGGGGAGGCTAGACACAGGGACAATGGCTGCCCTCAGTGCTGAGGCTAGAGTTTGCAGGGTTCGATGAAGGGCAGCCTGACCAGAATGAATGCCCTCCAGGAATGCATTTGTGTGTTGCAACTCCCTTTCTACACCCTGTATGGCATTTAAAATGGTAGACTGCCAACAGTGAGGGACCTGAGGAGGTCAATGGCCTCCTCACTGAGGGCAGCAGAGGTGACAGGGGCAGGGGCTGAGGTGCCTGGGGCGAAGGTGATGCCCACCCTCCTGGGTGAGCGGGCACGGGGCGAAGGCTTAGGGGCTACTGGGAGGGCGGTGCTGGTAGGGGGGGTGGCGGCTGTACCTGTAAAAGTGGGGGGCACAGATGTTGCCGCCACCACAAGGGAGCTCCCATCGGAGGACGAGTCCGTGTCGCTGGTTGCAGATCCTGTGACCGCTGTGGTGCTTCCCTCGCCCTCCGTCCCACTGGTGTATTCTGAGTCCGTGGTGAGGCCCTCCATGGCCATGTGGGATGCAGCTCCCTCGTGCTCCGGTGACACTCTACCTCTGCCTGATGATGCTAATGCACACAAGAACAGGGAGACCACAAAAAGGGGGGACGACGACAAAAGAAAGACAGGTTGAGTGCATGGCTTACCGCTACCGTTGGCGGACAATACAGACACAGCAGCCCCCTGCACTACGTCGCGCTGTTGGGCTCTACAGACGCAATTCCTGGGAAATGGCCTACATGGCTATGGCCGACATCTGCACACATAGATGACACAGGGGCATGAAAACCTGTACTCGGCACTCTACAGAGGTGGGGTGGGGTGCCACATGGCCTGCATTACGGAGGGGCCTAGCCTACGGAAATCGCCCTGGCCTAGGGAAACCCACAGCCCTCCTCCCCCACCCAGACACCTTCACTGCGCGCAAAGTCCGCTGAATGAGAGTGTACTCACCCCCTTGTGTCTGCTGTGATGCCCTCAAGCGCACATCCAACTCAGGGTAGGCCACCGCCAGGATCCGGAACATCAGGGGGGTCATGGTTTGACGGGCACCCCTCCCACGTTGGGTGGCCATCCCCAGCTGAGCCTCCGCCGTCTTCTTGCTCCAGCGGCGAATGGTGGACCCCCAGGGTCCGGACGTCCTTGGCAATGGCACGCCAAATATCCTTCTTCTGTTGGGCGCTGACCTACATGACATGTACAGGGGAAGAAGAGAAGTCATTATCAACTGCACCGTCAAAGTCAGTGGCCCACATCCCTACCCTTGCCATGTGGCACATGCATTCACAATCCTTCATGCACGCAGAACTGTGCCCCCTTCCTTCTTACAACCAGCCCTCTCCTCACAGGCATAGCTCCCTGTGTACTTACCTGTTGGTCTGGAGGACCGTAGAGTAGCGTGTACTGGGGGAGGACCCCTTCGATGAGCTTCTCCAACTCCTCTGCAGTTAAGGCAGGCGCCCTTTCCCCAGACGCACGACCATTGTCTCTTCCAGACCAAGGTCACAGCAGCACTTGCAGTGTAGGTCCTCTCCTGTCGAAGATCAGGTATCGAGTGATTCAACAGATAGAAAATGGCGGTCACATCCGCGGCGGTGATGTCCGCAGCGGTGCGTACCATCACTGCTGGCGTACATCGTCATTGGCTCCTGGGACCCATAGGGTCCAATGTTAACCAATGCAGCATTGTGCCGCGGTCTTCGACCGCCTACCGCGACGGTGTACAACGCCAGCGCAGTTACCTCACATCCCATTGTCCCAGTTTAGAGGTCAGGCAGCCGCCATTTCAGGGGCCCACATGGCCTAATTACCAACTGCATCACACATACCTAGGCCTTGTCTCACAACACGAATACAGGCCACATTTTGTGTATGAATGGTGTTCTGTGTAGACTGTGGGTACTACTGAGTTGTTTGACTCTGTGGTCGCTGTTGTCCTTCATAGGCACAGTCCGCTGGGACATGTGAGGAGATGGCAGAATCCTCCGGTGTACCGACCACTGGTGGACCTGTCGACAATGGAGGAAAGAAGTTTGATCATCACCTACAGGTTTGACCGTGCCACAATCCAGGAACTGTGTACCCAGTTGGAGCCTGACCTGATGTCAGCAATCCGCCATCCCACATGAATCCCCCCTCAAGTGCAGGTGCTATCAGTGCTTCATTTCCTGGCAAGTGGGTCATTTCAAACAACAGTGGCCATGGCATCAGGGATGTCCCAGCCTATGTTTTCCAACGTGTTGTCCAGAGTGTTGTCTGCCCTTCTGAAACACATGCGGAGCTACATCGTTTTCCCTCAGGTGGAGGACTTGCCTACAGTGAAAGGTGACTTCCATGCCCTTGGACATATCCCCAACATCATAGGTGCCATTGATGGGACCCATGCAGCTCTGGTCCCCCCCCACAGGAGTGAACAGGTGTACAGGAATCGGAAGAGTTATCATTCGATGAATGTACAGATGTATGTTTGGCAGACCAGTACATCTCCCAGGTAAATGCAATGTCCCTGGCTCTGTGCATGACGCATACATCCTGCGGAATAGCAGCATCCCTTATGTGATGGGTCAACTCCAGAGGCACCGGGTGTGGCTATTAGGGGACTCTGGTTACCCCAACCTGTCATGGCTACTGACCCCAGTGAGGAATCCCAGGACCAGGACAGAGGAACGCTACAATGAGGCCCATGGGCAGACTAGGAGGGTGATCGAACGCACCTTCGGCCTCCTGAAGGCCAGGTTCAGGTGCCTCCATATGACAGGTGGTTCCCTATTCTACTCACCAAAGAAGGTGTGCCAGATCATCGTCTCCTGCTGTATGCTTCACAACTTGGCTTTGCGACGACAGGTGCCTTTTCTGCAGGAGGATGGTCCAGATGGCGGTGTTGTGGCAGCTGTGGAGCCTGTGGACAGTGATGAGGAGGAAAAATACATTGACAACAGGTACTCAGTCATCCAGCAATAATTCCAGTGACACACAGGTGAGAAAACATTCCTGCCTACTACAAGTACTTTAACACTTCTACCTCTATCCTGTCGATTTCAACCAGTATATGATCACTGAGTTGTACATTTCCCTTACGGTTTCACAGGTGTGGTTTCCAACGTGTGTCATCTGCTTAGATTCCTCATGGACCTGAGATGTGTGACATAGGTATGTTGACATTAAATTAGAAAAAGCATTTTGTCATTGTCATTGCTAATACACAATTTCGAAATCACAGACTGACTCCAGATTGCTTTGTGCTTCAAGGGTGTTTATTGAAGTGCTCAATATTGGAGGGGGTTGTAAAATGGGGAGGGGTGATGGTGGAGGAATGTCCATGGCAGAGTCCAGTCTATTCGTCTCACAGGTGCATTGCCCATAAGGGCATAGGAATTGGAGCTGGGGCAGTTCCAATATGGACAGGGTTACAAAGTGGGACAGTGGTTTGACAATCAGGGTGGTCTCATTTCTTGGCGGGGGTCTTGGCATCGTGCTCTGTCTTGTTCCTGGATCTCAGGGACCGCTTGCGGGGTGGTTCTCCGTCTGGGGGGGGGGGTGCTGGTGTGGTGGTCCTGTGGCGGTGCCTCTTGTCCACTAGCGCCGGCGGAGGTGGTGGGCAGTTCATCGTCCATGCTAGTGTCAGGGGCCCCTTGTTGTGAAACAGTGTCCCTCCTGGTGTTAAGTATTTCCTTCAGCACCCATACGATGGTGCCCAGGGCGGAGCTGATGGTTCTGAGTTCCTCCCTGAACCCCAAATACTGTTCCTTCTGCAGGCGCTGGGTCTCCTGAAACTTGGCCAGGACCGTTGCCATCGTCTCCTGGGAGTGGTGGTATGCTCCCATGATGGAGGAGAGGGCCTCGTGGAGAGTGGGTTCCCTTGGCCTGTCCGCCCCCTGTCGCACGGCAGCCCTCCCATTTCCCCTGTGTTCCTGTGCCTCCATCCCCTGGACCGTCTGCCCACTGCCCCCAGGTCCCTGTTGTTGTTGGGGTGGTGGGTTATCCTGGGTTCCCTGTAGTGGTGGACACACAGCTGATTGACGTGTCCTGGGAACGGAGGTATGGGCCCGCTGGGTGGGTGCTGTGCTGTTGTTACCAGAGGGTGGAAGGTCTGTGGTGGGCTGTGACTGTGTGAGGGGAACCGACTGTCCCGAGGCCCACGGTGGTCCGGGCTGGTCATCTGGATCCAGTTGGACAGAGCTGCTGTCATCACTGTGGGCCTCTTCTGTGGGTGGGGTGGAGATGTCTGGACCCTCCTGTCTGGTGACGTTGGGTAGTGGTCCTGCAGGGGTGTAAAAGCATGATTATTGCATCTGTGTGTGTCATGGTGTGCAATGGGTGGGTGACCGTGTACCCCAGTGCTAGCATTCCTGTGTGGGGGCTTGTGTGATGATGGTTGAGGGTAGTGTTATGGCTATGTGCAGTGGGCATGCTTTAGTGATGGGTGTCCATGCTTTGTTGTGTCATGCAGGGCTTGGTCAGGGGATGTGTGGTTTGTGTTATTAGTACATTTGTGAGGAGTTGGATTGATAGGGAAGGGGGCGAGGGTGGGGGTCTGTCATAGAATGCAGGTAGGGTGGGGGATATGATAGTTAAAGGTTTGACTTACCAGAGTCCATTCCTCCACCGACTCCTGCGTGGCCCTCAGGATGCAGAATCCCAAGACCTGCTCCTCCCATGTTGTTAGTTGTGGGTGAGGAGGTGGGGGTCTGCCGCCACTCTGCTGTACCGCCAGGTGGTGTCTTGAGACCACGGAACGCACCTTCCCCCGTAGGTCATTCCACCTCTTCCTGATTTCGTCCCAATTTCTTGGGTGCTGTCCCACTGCGTTGACCCTGTTGACTATTCTTCGCCATAGCTCCATCTTCCTAGCTATGGAGGTGTGCTGCACCTATGATCCGAATAGCTGTGGCTCTACCCAGACGATTTCCTCCACCATGACCCTGCGCTCCTCCTCCGAGAACCTGGGGTGTCTTTTCCGTGCCATGGGGTGTTGTGGGTGATGTGTGGGGTGGTGTGTGTGGTGATAAGTGTGGTGATATGTAGTGGTGTGTGGTGTTTTGTGCATGGAAGTTGTGTGGGTGATGGTGTTGAGTGCCTGTGGCAGCTAGTTTGTGGATGGTGGAGTCTCTCTCTGGCCTTCTTTCGGAATTTTCGGTAGTAGGGGTTTGTGGGTGATGTGGGTGTGTGTTTTCTATTGTATTGAGTGTGTGGGAGTGGTGTGTGTATGTGTATCAGGTGTGTATATTTGGAATTGTCCAATGTGGCGGTGTTTTGTATGTGTGTGTGTATTTTGAGCGCGGCGGTGTGTGCCGCCAATGGAATACCGCGGTTGAAAGACCGCCGAGTGGATTCGTGGGTTGTGATAGCATGGGTGTATTTCTGTTGGCGTGACGGTGGATGTTTTGTTTTCACCAGTTTATCACTGACCTTTGGTGTGGCAGACTTGTGTGGGTGTCTGAATTTTGTCGGATTTCGAGATGTGGGTCATAATAGCTGTGGCAGAATTCCGCGGCCACGGCGGTGTGTTGGCGGTCTTCCTCATCTCTTGATTTTGAAGCTAAAAAAAATGCTGAAATAGAGCAAAGAATAAAATCCCAAATACTTATTTAAAACAGTTTTGAAGTAGCTTTAGGCGCTTATTTAGGATGGTTAATGATTTTGTTAATGTTTCTTCATATCCAGAAAGACCTCACTGTGCCAGAGTTATAAAGCAGCTATTGGCCACTGTTGATCCTTTTTTGAGAACCTTCATATTGACACAGCTCATTATATGTATGACAGAGTGTGTGATCTGCATCTATCATTTACAGGCACAGATGTCATGAATTGTATAGCTGTTTGTTGTACAAAATATCACTCAGAAATGCAAAAGGTATTGTCAATTGGGCCCTAAACATTTATAGTAAGTTCACAAAAGGTATATAACTCAACATTCGTAGATGGCCCGTGCTTTGCTCTTGCTTCTTCAACACACATAATCACATTGGGTCGTGTTGTTCTGAATATTATCAGTGCTTTACGACTGCAAGCTTACCCATGTCTACGTTATTTGAGAACTTCAAACTCCACTGCCAGATACATCAGGAACAAAGCCAAATATTTCTACAACTCTGGAAATATATAAGAAATGCATCTGCTGCTGCTGGGCACCTCAACAGTGTACAAAAGTGACTGAAGTACATTTGGTATTGCCACTAAATTGGTGGTTGGGCTAATACCTTTTGATTGGCATTGCCAGTGGCCTGCCACTTAAGTTGCCCAGATTAAGGGCCATATTTATACTTTTTGACGCAAAACTGCGCTAACGCAGTTTTGCGGCAAAAAAATTTGCGCCGGCTAACGCCATTCTGAAGCGCCATGCGGGCGCCGTATTTATTGAATGGCGTTAGCCGGCGTTAGCCGACCGGCGCTGCCAGGTGTGCGTGAAAAAAAACAACGTACACCAGGCAGCGCCGGCGTAGGGAAAAATGGCGTTTGGGCATCCCAAAATGGGGCAAGTGAGGCTGAGGCAAAAAAATCGTCTTAACCCGATTTGCGCCATTTTTTTTGGGCGCCCAGACGCCATTAACATGACTCCTGTCTTAGCAAAGACAGGAGTCATGCCCCCTTGCCCAATGGCCATGCCCAGGTGACTTCTGTCCCCTGGGCATGGTCATTGGGCATAGTGGCATGTAGGGGGGCACAAATCAGGCCCCCGTATGCCATTTTTTTTTTTTTTTTTAAATACTTACCACAACTTACCTTTTCTTCCCTGGGATGGGTCCCTCCATCCTTGGGTGTCCTCCTGGGGGGGGCAAGGGTGGCAGGGGGTGTCCCTGGGGGCAGGGGAGGGCACCTCTGGGCTCATTCTGAGCCCACAGGTCCCTTAACGCCTGCCCTGACCCAGGCGTTAAAAAGAGGCGCAAATGCGGGGTTTTTTGCCCCGCCCACTCCCAGGCGTCATTTTTGCCCGGGAGTATAAATACCACGCACATGCCTGGGAGTCATTTTTTAAGACGGGAACGCCTACCTTGCATCTCATTAACGCAAGGAAGGTGTTCATGCCAAAAAATTACGCTAACTCCATGAACTTTGGCGCTAGACGCGTCTAACGCCAAAGTATAAATATGGAGTTAGTTTTGCGTCGAAAAAAACTACGCAAATTTGGCGCAAACGGAGTATAAATATGCCCCTGTATGTGTAGGAAATTTCCCTTTTCTGCATTGTCACTCTAGATTTATTGCCTTTGGCTGGATCATATTTTCCCGTGCTTTTAGAATTCTGTGCACCTTACCCATACTAACCAGGAGAAAAGTGATGTGCTCCCTGTTCACATGGTTTTAATTGGCATATTCCTAAATGACACATTTAACTTGCCTATATGTCCCTAGTACATGGTGTAGAGAGTGCCCTTAGAGCCTGGAAGTTGAATGTCACTTGTGGACGTCATCACCTATTGTGCCATCAACTACAGCTGCAGTGCAAATAAGGCTACAGCTCTTCACTGTGTATCATGGTTACTGCAAAGTAAAACCTACAGTGCAACCTATCAAAATAACCCTTTTGACAGATAAATACCTCCTTTTTAAATATGAATAAGTCACCACTGTGTAGGCTTTGTAGACCAAATTGTCCAGAGGCTAATTCCCATTAACACTCCAGCAGCTCCCCGTCTGTGCTCAGCCCAGGAGGAGGCATGAAAAGGGTGTGAAATTCCTTCCAGGGGGACACAGTAGACTGACATAAGTGATCAGAGATGACTCCACTGCGTTCAATGGAATATGCAGAATGGGGGTTGCGGGCATTCTGTTGACACTATAGTGTCAAATCCCGACAGGCCTGTTAAGCCACAGAAAAGAATGCCAGGACAGTTCTTGTGTATCCCATGCCTGGTTGCTGAAGGACCTGCATTTGACCTGTCACACTTCTGTCTCTGGATTTGTTGTGGGTACATTACCTGCTTCACACTGGAATTTAGTGTTAGATGTGGGAGGACACTAGTGATTACCATAGTGCACTCCCCTACTTACCCATAATACACAGAGCCCAAGTTTAGTGTGGCTGCAGACTTTCGCCATCATGAAAATGCCCTGATAGGCAGTACTTTGGGACGGTTTACAATAAGGCAAACAAAAACCACTTAGGAAGTGGGTAGGCTTTCCCAGGGAACATTTATCCTATTGTTTAGGGAGTACCTGGACTAAACATTTCTGGTGCCCTTGCTGGAGTTAGTCAGGGCCCCTAAGTGTTGCCCCTGTTGTCCTGAGCAACTTAGAAGTGACCGAGAGGAGCTGCTCCAGGTACCCTAAAAAGATGTGACTTAAAGGCTAAATCAGAAGGTCAAATCCTTAACCAGAATTAACCTGTGTGGTGTATCAGACCAGTGCTCCATTGCTGTCAGCCTGAAATTGTGCCCAGGTCCCAGTTTACCTCGACCCTAGACTATCATTGGTGCTTAGTTCTTTTTGGGGCTTTTGCTACTTAAACTTTAAAAATGTGTATGCCCACTTCCTTTATTGGATTTATTTTGTTTTTGAGTCGTTTTGTGCATGACAATTTTCTGTATTTTTCTAATAATATTAAGGATATTTATTGCTTTGTGTTTTTACCTCATTACTGTTTTACTGCATAAAGTCTTCACACATTGATCTAAGTTAGTGATTTTAAGGGTTCACACAGACAAGAGTTGTGATTATTCGTAGAGGTGATCAGTTGCGCATCCAAGAAATATACAGCCTGATAGTTTGGACAGACTCTTGCAATTGCAATAACAAAGTATAATTCACGCCAGTGGTCAGTCATTTGTATGACACAAGTTAAATCTTGCTTAAAGAGGTAGAAGTTTTCCTAACCCTGGCATGGTATTATAACCATCCTGTTCAATAAGAGGTGCTTGAGGCCTCCTTCTGTAACTGCAATCAAAGGGATGCATTTGTTAGAGTGCATAAGGGATCTTCACCTTGCCTGCCTTCAAATATATCCAACCTCTGTATTGTTGCACCTGTGTTATTTGCTATTTGCACTGTATCATTATGAACTCCTAGGAAATATATATAGTGCTAAATTTTAAATTATCCTTATTTGCAAACAATCAGAAGTTAGAAACTGTAAAAGTGTTTTGGTACTTGAAACTCGTGTGTGCATGTAAAATGGATGCATTTACACTAACTACAGTAAAGGACAGCTTCTGCTTTTTCACTTGGAAATGGCCTTCATAGGTTCTGTGCACTTGGAAGCAAAAGGTTGATTGGCTCCTTAAAAAGAAAAGGAGACACAAATTCCCTCGTCACTCTTAAATGCTTTAGAGAGCCTGCCAATTACAAATCTGCGAATACTACAGAATGTTGCATTGAACATTTTAAGCAAAATCTGTGGTTCATTAGTAAAGGCCCTTCACTGAAGCTTTATACCTCGACCTTGCACTAAGAAGTGTTGGATCGAAGGTCTTGGATCTTTTTGTAAAGAAATGCTATACCATATGTGTTGCTTCTCAAGAAATTAAGACCCAAATGTATTAATATTTGTTCACATAAACGCAGAATGATAAAAACCCTTTATACATCAGGCCCAAAGTATGCTCAAATGTACACAAAATATACAGCAAAGTTTCACCGTGTTAAGCAAGCGTTTAAAAATAATTGCAAAGCATTCTTTCCCTTAAACCTTACCTAGGATTGCTTTGACATTTGGAAGACAAAGTCAGAAATGCATGCAGCAATGAAACAGAGACAAAAATAATGTTCTGCTCTGACTTAATTCACTGGCAGAATATAGATATATCGAGCCTAGTTTGTTTATCAGCACAAGGAGCCAGAATGTCAAAGTATTTTGAAGTGCTGCAGGAGGAACATTTTCTGTATTAGCCTTAGAACCTGAAAGAAAATGCAGGTAATTGGAATGGAATTTATTTAAATGCACTGGAAATCATAGCCATATAATTGTTAAATGTAAAAATTTTGAAAATCTTGGACTTTATTTTCGAAAAATGTTTAACTGCTAAGGGAAAGGGAAGGAAGCACATGATTTTGTTAATGGCACTAACAGTGAGGGGTGCTATAATTGTTAAATTTATATATATATTTTATTAGTTGCATACATTCTGTTTTCTCAGTTTTTGTTTAAAGCAACAACAAAACTAAATGCACTTTCCTTTTTTTCTTGCAAATATTAATAATAATATTAAATGTTAATAACAAGGAACTCTAGTTTTGTACCGTGGAAGTTGCTCCGTTAAATTTCCAGGGGTAGCGGAAGTTGCATCACACGCTCGTTGTCCTTGCTAACATCATAGGAAGTGATGTTATATGACATTTGACCATGAATCTGCCCAGGAAGTGAGGTCACCTCCGCTAGCCCTGATGAGTTCGCCATCATTGACATCGCTGATTGCCTTGAATTGTAGTGAGCAATCCCAGAAAGCAGACCTCTTCTAGGGGCATTTTGGGTTGGGAGGCGAGGGCTTCTGCCCCTGAGAAAATGTAGAAAGTAATTAGGGCTAATATTGCATATTAAAGCATAATTCTCATATACATTTCCTAAAACGCCGTAGGCTCTGAAAAGGGCACCTATTAAGTATTCAAGTCCCTTAAAGGTATGGCAAGTCAGTGAAACCTGACAATCCCAAGGAGGTACCCTCCTTTTTGTTTTACAAAATGTGCTACAGGTGCAACCAATATTTAAAAAATGACCTTGATAGTGCTTGGGCCCGCATTGTGTTGTGCCCATCCCCATATGCTACAGAAATCCCCTTATACCAACATTTATACACAATATGCTAGTGCCAGAATGTTTTCATTAAATGCCATCTACATCATTGGTAACCCTTATGTCATAAATTACCTCTTAGTATGCTATGTACAGCATTTTGTCAAGCTTGTTGTCTTTTTGTATGCCAAGTTTGTCCTTACTTAGGCCAAGAACCACATCCCATGTGCTAGAGCCAGCATTCTGCCATGTGTGCCCCCTGTCAAGGATTTCCCCGAGAATTCCAGTGCCAGCTTTTTTCCATTTTACATTATGCTGATCAGTACGTTTGTGTGCTTGTTATCATTTGACCTCTATTCGTACTGCAAATATATTTATATTTCTAAAAGATTTTAAAAGTTAAGTGTATTTACTAAAACCCACAACGCTGACTGGATATTTGCATTTTATTTTTATTGTAATACGAGTGTTGTACTCTACCTTCATTATTTATCCACATTTACCAGGAGAGTCGCAGAGCTATGGAAGACCATCTTTCCATCACACAGTGAATTCCAAGTGCCCTGGTTATCTGGGAACATCAGCCCCCCTTATCTTTACAGTGCATAGTTGTCTGTACAAGAGCACGGATTGGGGAAAAACCCTGACTTCACTGATTTATATGGTGTGTGTGGGTAGACTCAGATGATATTGACATCCTGTTTGCACCAGTAGAGCAGTAACTGTGGGTTGACTAAAAAACATTTCACAAAATCCCCGCTTTTGTTGTCTGTATATATCCAAGAATCACAATGATTGTTCGTCCAGTGCCTGGTTCCCCAGCACTCCAAAAATAACTATCAGTTCTTTAATTAATTCAAAGATAGAAATAATGCAATTTTTCTAGTGCTCTTGGCAAAGTACCATGCACAGACGTTTCTGATCTTTTATAGCAAATTGGTCCTTGGTGTGTTAAGTGATAACTAATGTTAATATGGCTAATTGTAAGCTTTTCAGAAAAGATTGTTGAATGACCACAAGGAACAGGCTGTTGCTGCACAGCTAGTCTGGAATGCCTCTTCAAAACAAAGGACAATTATAATTTATGCACGACTTCTCTCTTTTTAGTTGAGAGACTACCAACTACTTACAAACAAATATGGACATGTCACAACTTTTTGTTTGCTCAACCTAAAATGCCCCTCAATTGAACGTGAGCCAATTGTCTTATAACATTCGTACACTATTGGCTGAAAATAACCCCTCTTAGAAGTTCCTAAATATTATCATGTATGATAGTGCTCAAATAATGGATTGGGATGAGGCCCGGGCGATTGCTTGTGTTCCCTTTCAGAGGAGGCTTGGATTTGCAGATTGGGAAGGCGTATTCCTATTGTGGCAGGGCCAAACTGGTTTGAATACATACGCCTTGCCTCTGTCTGGAGTGACCACAGGCCTGATGCACAAAGGTAAACTTACACTTTTGTGTAAGTTTACTTTTTTTGTAATTCACAAAGGAATTTTATTATAGCATCTGTACGACTGCCTATCTTTGTATGTGCAGAATCTTTGTCACGAGGGCAGAGACTCCGCACTCGTAGAGATACTACTCATAAAATTCATTTGTGAATAACAGAAACAACGTAGGCTTATCTTTGTGAATCAGGCTCAATCTGTTAGAAAAATGTTGGACTGAGATGATGTCCACAAACAATTGCTAATGATTGAGGCGTTGGAAACATTCCTATGTATGATAGTCACAGAAATAGGACCAACAAGGATTGGCTGATTGGAAGGAACCAGCAAAAATATCAAAAGAACTGTGGAATCGTTGTCTGCCTAATGGAGCTCTTATGCCATAGACTAATTCTAAGCTTCTAATTCTTAACGTTGTTAATTCACTGAGTCAAAGGGATCTTAACCCTAACATCCGTTTCATTTTTCAGATGTCATCTTCCATTTTAGTGCAGGATTTATTAACTCACTATTTTATTAGCCAACCCAAAAATATTATACATGATGATTCTCTTTGGTAAAGGTCACACTTACTCATTGAAGTTACCTTTAAGCTCATACAATCCTTAATTGATTCAGACCAATGGAGGCGCTGGAAGTATTTTCAGAGTAGGGGTACTGCCACCAGTGTTATGTCAATAAAGGCTTCGGGTTGTGAAAAATCCAGGTGTTACACATAGAGTAGCAACTGAGCCACACCCATTCACCAGGAGAATAGTGGAGGAATAGTGTGTATCTAGTGGTGTATTTAGGAGCACATTGTCCCAAATATACTACTGTTAGCGCATCTGACCTTAATAAGTAAACTTACTAGGGGACGCTAATAGGTCTATGAACCTTGTGACTCACAATTAAGATGTTCTCACCATAGATCCACTACATAACCAATAATCAATACACAATAATCAATTAGTAATCAATAACATCAATAATCAATGGAAGCAGTAATTGTCACGCACCATGACCGTTCAGTCATGAATTACCACACCTTTAGTAAAAGTTTAGAATGTTTATTTCCCTCTATTAACAATGTTAAGGTCATGTAGATTTATTTCAAAATCAAATAAAACACTGACAGAAACAACACTGGTTGTCCAAAGCAGCAGAAGAAACATAATTTAATGAAAGCTTGAACTACAACACATTCTAAGTTATGGTGCAAATCAATAGCAAAGTCAACTGCGTCAATGTTATGCATGAAATTCAGCAGAGAAATTCATCAAGCATTAGTCCCTGTTATCGTAAGTCATTAGTGAGAATCCTTAACTAACATCAGATTAGCATCAGCATGTTGGGCTTCATGCAAAACAATTTAGTAACACCAATTTGGAAAAACATCTAACTATGGCTCTATCAAAACAGCGCAGTTGGTACCTAGAAAGAAAAAGCAAATATGCATAATAATCACAGTCTGGATATACCTATCCTCAGGGTGGATGAGCAAAGCAGAATCAGTCTTCATCCTCAGGACATCAGCCGATCAGAAAAGCATCAGGATTCATCATCAGAATTTAAAAAGTGTAAGGTCCTCAAGCATTAAAGTTAAGCACGTCTCTTGTCAAGATGCATAAGAAAATAGTAACCTCTCGGTCAGGAAAAATGGTCAGTAAGCTGTCTTCACTCAGAATGACTCTCTTCCCTTCAGGGCAGTGTCGTTAGGTCAAAGTTAACTAAACTACCCACCAAATCCCTATTTGTCAGTTAATCGTATGTTCGCACTCTGTCCAATAAAACAAAAATCCCAAATCTCTGAATTCTAATATTACTCCTTTCACATGCCTTTGATTGGTTTGTCTTGCGATGTCTTCATCATCTGGCTTGTCGGGTAACAATATTGTTGCAGCTTCTACTCTAGAGAGTCAGGCCCATATTTATACTATTTTAGTGCCACGTTTGTGCCACTTTTGTACGCACAAGCGGCGCAAACTTACAAAATAAATTGTATTTTGTAAGTTTGCTCTGCTTTTGCGTCAAAAAGCTGCACAAACATGGCGCTAAAAAAGTATAAATATGGGCCTCAGTATCTTCATTGTTCTTGTCCTGGGAAAGTCAGTCTCACACACATTACACATAAACGTTGCAGCAGTCGGTTCACACATTTAAACAATACAATAGACATTACCACTTTAATTTAGTTGGTCAGTATTTTCATTAAACGCTAAGAAATACAGCTTTTACATTGAGGCCTGGCAAGTAGGCCAAGATACTCGCTAAGTTAAGGCCTACAATTAATAAAGCTAAAGCTTAATTCATAATCCTTAATATGTCATATTACTGCATTAGTTAAACATATATTCAACATTTCATAATATTTAATCGTTGATTAGTACACTTCGTTAGCATTGGTGGCCGATGGTCGTAATCACATTTTCAAATGCGTGAATTATTTTCTACGTTATTACATTTTCTACATAAACTTATTATTCAAAATACATGAACACTCATTAATAATTTTTAATAAGGCACTACTAAAACATGGTATGGCCTTTTACACAGAGCACATTACCTATTGACATGGCCTCGTATGGAGTTGTTTTAATCCGATTAAAATCTTTGTTTCCATTAAACTTCAGAATTACAAAAACACAATGTGTCTCATTGGAACATTTCTTGTTGCTGATATATTTTGCAATATGTTTAAAACTCATTTTAAAAGTATTCACATTTTCTACAAAACAATTTACATCCTGCAAGCTTTCCTTTTTTATTCTGCCCGTGCCCCAGCAACATTGTCACTTGATTTACATTACAAAATTCCCTCACTTCTCAATCAATGAAGGGGAGGGTAAACGTCAATCTCCATGCTAAATAGGTAACAGTTTGCATGGCATTTGACCACTGTTTTGATCTCACAGCAAGTGTCACCAGATAAAAACAAAATATAAAGGCCTCTTTATTGTTCTTTCCCCTTCTGAACCCCTGCAGTGTTATCTTGGGGGTGTTCCAGCACCTGCCCATCCCTACTTCCAGCGACCATATACACCACTGCTACTTTTTGCTCAGCACTGACATAATGACTGCTTAAGTAAAACACATAATGAAATGCAATAGGCTTTGGGATACTGTCTTCATTAAAATAAGAAAAAAAATGTGCGATGTATCATCAACAGAGATTATTCTCTGTTAGCATTAATAATGGTTTATTGCAGGGAATCTTTAGCATGACACCTTTCCAGAGCCAAGTACAATAACAGACACTTATACTCACTAAATGGTCCTCGATTGGGAGCCAGGAATACAAATTGGAAATCAGATTCTGTTATTTTGCTACAGCCTGAAAAAGCTTTGCTTCTCATATCTCATCCCTAATCACATTTCCTTTCCCTTCTCTGTTTTATATTAATATCATATTTCATATTTCTCAGCCTGCATGCTGTTAGTGCACTAGTTTAACTCCCTCTCAGAAAGGAACATTATTGATCTAACCTGATTTGGAAAATAACGCTTGCTATTGTAGATTCTCATGGGCAGCTCTTGCAAAAGCTTCTCCTGCAGTGGAAGTGTGCCTTTCAGAGACATTTATTCAGGGCAGAACAGCATAGTTGATGAATGATGTGCCAAGCCTGCAAAATTGCTCAGTAAGGTGAACAACCACCACTAAAACATGTGGTGATCAGAAAGTCATGAGTTCAAATAAAGGGGAACCCAAATCATCCTTCCATCCTTCTGAGGTTGGTTAACTGAGTACAATTAAGTTGGATAATTGGAACAGTTCATATTTACAGCACTTCTAAATGGTTAAATAGATGAATATTGGGAGACAAATGGTCTTCAGCATGGCTCTGCATAGCATGTAACAACTGCTTTGAGTTCCTCTCAGCAAAACATTTGTGATTTTGTTTGGCTGCAGAGCACATGACAATCCTATGTGTCGGCCGAAGGGCCATTATGGCATGGACTGCAACCCAGAGCTGTGTTTCTGTTGTCCAGAGGGGCATGCAATATGTACCACCTTTACTGAGTGAGACTTCTTTTAGCCTACTCAACTGTTAAGGACTGGCAATGGTGGCATCTACTGGTGCAGGACAGTCCTTTCTACCTTTTGTCTGCACAGGGTGAGTTGCCTACTGGGCTCTGTTGTTTACATTTGTCTGCCAGTCCCCTGCAATTGGGTCTTTTGCCTCTGGCATCCCAAGAATCTGTAAGATGGATATTGGATACAGGTTGCCAGGCAGCAACGTGAATTGCAGGTGTTGTCACATCATTGGCAAGGTCCTTTGCAGTGGACCAGACTCGAAGTTGGGTGGGGAGGAGAGAAGAGGTCCTCTGGAGATTACGGACAGACCTGGTACCATTGTTGACTGATTTTTCCTTGTAGCAATAAACTCTGAGTTCTGAGTGAGGACATCTGTCCCTCTTTTGTGCCTTTGTTTTGGATCTCCATGACGGGTAGCTTTCTTGCCCCATCCCTCTTTCCTGCTGACACTAGCGGACAAAAACGAGTGGTTTACCATTCTGCAAGAAACATGCAAAAATCTGAGACTGTTTGTAACAATTTCTAGAGCTGGATCTGTGGACAACACAATTTCTGTCTGCACCCTTGGTTCAGGTATGGTGCAGAAACCTCCAATCAGGATGCCAAGAGCTCTCATTGGCCACCACGAAGGGTGCCACCCCAGTAGAGTCCAAGAAAAACTTCTGTGTTACAGGGTTGGGATTCCAGATTGCCAACTTTCCTATGCCTACGGCTTGAAAGTTCTGTACCTGCTAAGAAGAGGTGCCTTCAAAGTACCTTGAGGGTTGAAGCCCACCAACTTTTAAGGGGAAATTACTTCTTAGACAAAGATGGGAAGTACTTAAGCTGCACTTCCAAGGTGTGTGGTAATACCAAACAGACGTTGCTGTCCTACAGTGTGTGACTGAATGAGGACACTTGTTCACCAATATTGTGCTTGCATTGGGCACTCGTGAACTAACTTGCTCTGTCTGTAAAGCAGCATGGGAATGAGACTGGGGTCAGCAGATGTACTGTAACAATCAGAGTTGTCAAGAGAAACATCTTGATGATGTGGTGACATGAAAACCTCATTATTGCAATTAGCTATTTGATTTCTACAAGAATTAGTACCTCTGATGGGTGGTGTTATACCGAATCACAAACACCTTTGTTGGTTCTTGACCTCTGCAAAATTATCATGGTGATTAGGGATGGGCTCATTCTTTGTTTTTCTAGTGTGCTTAAGCATTGAGGTTAAAGAAGATTTTGCAAAGAAGATTTCATGATATAATGAAGATATGATAACAATTTGAAAAGCATACAAATACTGTCTTCTATAGGTCGTGCAGAATGTATTTAATTTTTTTTTAGTATTCCAAGAATGTAGAAGGAAGAGGAAATGTCCCAATTGACTTGATCTTCAAAGGTCAATTTGTCATCAACTATGACACCTAGGTTTTCTACCTTCCTGACTGGAGGTGGAAGGGCCCCTGAGACTTGAGGCCACCACGAAGGGGACAGGAATCGCAGTTTAGTTTCAGACAACCTTGAGTTGTTATTCATTCAATCACTGACCACACTCATACAGTTTGGAAATCTATTTTCTGTGTTGTTATCTCTGCTGGAGAGCAAGATGACAAGTTGTGTGTTGTTGACATATTCTACCAAAGAGAAACCAAAAATGTTGGTCATACCAGCCAAGATGGTGACGTAGGTGTTAAATAACGTTGGGCACAGTGATGAGCCTGAGGGATCCCGCATGGCAGGGAGAAGGGATTAGATGTGAACTCCTTTAAAGCCACAGAGCCTTTGTGATCGGATAGGAAAGAAAGTAACAGGGTCAGTGCTGCACCTTTAATAACAATGTGCTGTAGACGATTAATCAACGAATTGCGACTGACCGTATCAAATGTCGCTGATAGGTCAAGTAAGATAAGGGCTGCTTTACCTCCCTTATCGAGTGTTGTCCTGGTTTCCTTGGTGGCCACAACTAGAGAAGTTTCATTGCTGTGGCCACTCCTGAACCTGAACTGCATGGCATCCAATAGCTGGTTATTTCAGAAAGGTGGACAATTGTTGGTTCATAGCTTTTTCCTCAAACTTAGCTAGAAAGGAGAGCAAAGAGATTGGGGGATAGCTATTTGGATCATGTGGATTGAGGGTAGGTTTTTTAAGTGGGACCACCAAAGCTATTTTCCACTGTCTGGGAAAGTAGCCTGATCTAAACGTTTCATTAAAAACCTGGTAAGGTGGGAGGCAACGATGTCTGGTACTAGCTGGACCATTGCCGGTGGGCAAGGATCTAATGGTGCCCAATTCAGTAGTTGAAATAAAATATTTTACCTGTTTGACTGTGAGGAAGGTAAAATCACTGAATGTTTCTATTACTTGGGTTGAGGAAGGAGTTTTTCACAGGGACGATTATGGTATTCGCAGAAAACCTATTATAGACCTCTCCTATTTTATTTTAGAAACGTTTTGCAAGGGAATTGCAGAAAGATTTATTGCACCCTGCTGAATTTCCAGTGGGTACTGTGGTGAGTTTGGTGACTGTCTGGAAAAGTTCCTTAATAGAATACTTAGAGGATTTGATTTGCTTGATAACGAAAGCAGATTTCTCTTTCTGTACCAGAATCTTATATTCCGCAATACATTGCTTATATTTTTCTTTGCTCAGGTTGTAAGACTCTTTTCTCCATTTTCGCTCGTGTCTCTGACAACATTGGTCTTGAGCCCTTAATTTGTCTGTGAACCTCGGTGCAGATGGTTTACTTCTGTGATGCCCTCAAGTTTTAGCGGGCGCAAGTGTGTTTCCTGCTGAGCTTAGTCAGTATGAATAGCCCAGAGACATTTGGTGCCTAATTACGAGTATGACGGATCTATGGACTATTGTGTCAAAATAATGTACTAAAATATTGAGTTTAAATACTTTGCATTTCATATACAAAAATATTGTGTCAAAAATATTGTTGGACAGCATATTGTCAAAAAGGTATGAATATCGAACTTTTAACGTATGTAGCAGTGTAAGTAATTTATTTAAAATACTAAATTGAAACTATAATTAAAATACTTTTATCAAGAAATGTACATAAAATATAGACATATATATTTCAAAAATATGAAAACAACAATAAATATTTTTTTTAAATACATTAAATTAAATGTATCAACAGTATCTTAAAAGTAAAAATTATCTAACATATCCATAGCCAAAACATACATGTAACCTAATTTAAAAAATATAATTAATGTAAAAACTAGTTTGATTTAATACTTTGATCTAAATGAATATATAATATTATATATAAACTACATACAAGCACTTTAAAAATATATTATCAATACTAAATATAACTTAAAAATAAACTTAGGAAACATGTTTTAACAATATTATAGAACACAATTAATTAAAAAAGAATAATATTAAAAATAAAAAATAACAAATTACATCATTTTTTGAAAATAATATACATTTTAGAGTAAGCAATACACTACGTTATTTCACAACAAACAAAGATAAACAAGCAAAATAGCTATTCTAACTCTAGTTTAAATAAATGTGGGAACACTGTTACATTTTGGATGGGTTAGATTTACTATGCCTACTCCAATGTAAAAAAAAAGTTGGGAAAGTGTTAGACTTTGGAGGGGTTAGATTTACTAGTCCCACTCCAAAGTAATTAAAAGCAAAATCAGGTAAATGCTTGGACTTTAGAGGAATTAGATTTACTATTCCCACTCCAGCATTAGCAGAAGAAAGGTAAGTGTTAGACAATGAAGGGTTTAGATGTACTATTCTTACTCAAATGTAAGCAACAGTCAGAAAAAGAGTTTTGGGAAAGTGGTGGACATTGAACAGATTAGTTTACTATTCCCAATCCAATCTAAATAGCAGTAGGGAAAGTGTTGGACTTTGGAGGGGTAGAGTTTTGGATGCTGGAGGGTATAGATTTACTTTTCCCATTTTAATCTTAGGAAGGGAAAGTGTTGGATTTGGAAGGATAACATTTAATATTCTTAACAACAGTAGGAAAAGTCTTTAACTTTGGAGGAGTTAGATATACTGTTCCAACTTAAACATATTTAACTGTAACCTAAGCAACATGAGATAATGTTTTGCACTTTGGGAGGCGGGTTAGGTTTAATATTCTCATGTCAATTTATTGAAACAGTAGGAAATGTATCGGACTTTGGAAACATTTAAATATCTAACAACATAACCATTTTGAAACATTATTGAATATGAAAAACATATATTAACCTATAAACTAAATGTAGAAAACAATTAATAACAATAATAGTTTAACAAACAAAATACATGTAAAAGAATGAGCTTCCCTACATAATCCCCCAAAAACATTCTCAAAAAGTGTAACACTTTTTACATAAAACAATAACATTAAATTATTAATAAAAAAACAAAATTAAAACCAACAATAAATATACAATTTCTTTTACATTTTTTTTGATACATATTAATCAATTATGAATTCATAAAAACAAATTAATAAACATAAAACAATTACATAATAAATACTGAAATAAGAAAAATAACATAAATAACAATTCAATATTTAATTAAATAAAAAAAAATATTGAATAAAGCTAAAAATTCAAATCACTCCCCACTCTATTCTCCTCCAAATCCAACAACCAACAATGGAATATGAATCACTAATTTAATAATAGAAAAATAAAATATACATAAAAAAATCATAAAATACACATGGATAATTTACAATCAATCAATCAATCGAATCGATGATTCAATTAACATTATTCAATAATTAAATATTTAATCACCATAAAAATTAATTAAAAATAAAAAACAATAATTTAGAATTTAAAAAACTTCTCAGGATATCTCCCTACAAACCAAACAACATACCGCTATTAAAAATTAATATTTAAATGTAAAACAAAACTTCACATTCAATATTACAAACTATACTTGAAAACATTACGAACAATTACATTTATAATATTAACACCGAACCATAGTGTAATAACTTATATTAAATTAGAATAATAAATAATATTAAACTAACTTTAATGCAACTCCTTTAAAGTGAACCATATTCAATACAATATTTTTTAACACAATATTAAGGACTTAAACTATATTTTTAGCATTTTTATTGTATTACTCAATATTTTGGTAGTGACAATATTTTTAACATGATATTCATTTCACATGATATTTTTTATTCAAAATTGTTGTCATTCACCCCAGCCAAACTGACTCTACATTCCAGGAAGTGCCCATGCACAAAACAGACACAACAAGGACTGTGGAGTATACAAATTCATAAAGAAACATTGGCACCCACACTAGGAAAATGAAAAGTAACAATACTTTGACCACTTTTTTAATATAGTACTACTGCACATGGGTAAGTAAAAATAAATTATGCCCTCCAACCCATGAGCTCCTCCTGGATATGTTTCTCACCCTGACATTGATAAAATTTGAGCCAGTACCCTCTGATTGCTTAGGAACTGCTGATAGATTTCCAACAACAAATTAATATATGCATGCATGAATGAGTGAGTGACTGAGTACATGGATTATTAGTGGGTAACTGCTGCATTCTTCTAAACCAACAAAGTTGTGTGACTGCATACCAACACTCCATAATACCCAATGAAAATAAAGATCAAACAGACTAAACATAGATGAATAATGAGCAAATAGAAAGTAAGTGACACTGGCTGTGGATGGAATCAGACCTGGACATCAGTGTAAAAAAAAAACAAAGTCAAGACAATATGGTTGTTTTTTTTCCCAATGAAGAAACTCTTCTCACTGTGTTGAACAAAAAACAAACACTAGACACTATGGTCCTCATTACTATCTCAGTGGTCTGACGCCAGACTGCCAATACGACGGTGAGGAGGCTGCTGCCAAGCAGGTGGCCTCCCCACTGCCATATTATGATGTTTCTGCCAGGCTGGCCGGCGGAAACAGTGCAACGACATTGGCTTCGGCTTGGCTCATGCTGCTTCACACAGCACACTCAGAATGCGCATTATCTGCCAGGCAGACAGTGTGCATTCCAAGTGTGCTCACATGGGGGCCCCTACACTGCCCATGACATTGTCCTGGGCAGTGCAGGGCCCCCCCTGTGGCCCCAACTCTGACTTTTCATCAGCTTTTTCATGGCAGTGACACTGCCATGAAAAGACTGGCAGAAAGAAAAATTGTGATCAGCACGGCGATGCCGAAGTTGGCACCGCTGTGGCTGACCGTGACTTGTACCCTCACCATAACGTAGGGATCACTGATCCTGGCGATGGTGGCGGTGTGCTGGCAATCCAACCGCCAGCATAGTAATGTGAAGGTCGGACCACCAAGGTTGCGGTGGTTCAACCGCCACCATGGGTACAGTGGTCCATGGACTGCTGTTCTCGTGATGAAGCCTTAAGTCAAAGTTCTTGCAACAAAATAAGACTTTTAAAAAAGTGTAAGCCTTGCTACATGCAAACTATGAGATGAAAGAAAAAGCTACCAAACATAAAGCAATCTGCAACAATGCAAGAACACAAAAAAATAAATAAATATATATATATATAAATATCCACGTTAAGGCTGGACACTACCAGGACAAAAGAGTTGTTTGGACACTAGACATGCACCTGACACTCTCAAGGGAGGAGGCTGACCCTGAGAGAGATGCCTTGGAACCTACAGGAGAGGTTGTTGCTGACCTGAGGAAACTACTTGTGCTGTCCAACTGGCAGAAGGAAGGGGCGCCACTATGGAGGAATTCTGCAAGGTGTAGAGGGAATACCTTACTCTTGTGGCTCTATAGCAGCAAGTCGAGGCCCAGGCAGCTGGAGACACCCCTAGTGATCAAGAGATTTACTAGGAGAATGGACTGTTACACCAAGCAGCTTGTAACAATTCAAGTAAACAAAAAAAATATTCACAATAAGGCTGGACACCACCAGGACCAAAGAGTTGCTTGCACAAGAGACAGTCACTTCAACATAATCATTTAGTTTAATTTCTTTTTATCTGAAATATAGAAGTGAAATACCCTAAAAACAAGCTTCAACAATATTTGAATTCTTTGTCATACCAATAAAGCATTATTGTGGTACCAGGCTGCTGAACATCAGCTAAAAACAAATCTGTCATTCTATTATTGTTCTAATGCAGCACTGATTGCAGGTAAGAAACTATTTGCATGTTCTCTTAACATTACTCTTAGACTTGGCATTCTTGGCATAGTTCCTGCCTAACGTTTTGTCTTCAGACCTCTGATTTTTGATGACTTTGTCTTTGATTACTTCATTTTCGCTGGCCTGATGATTCTGCGCCTCTTACCACTGCTGACCAGTGCCAGTGCTTGTTCCCTAAAACATGGCAACAGCTGTCAGATGACATCTGGTGACCTCAGAACAAGTAGTCTCCAATGCATTCCACCATGTTGTTGCAGCTGGTTACATTGCACAACTGCAGTGCATGATATTAGGAGACATTTTTTAAATCCTGAGCTTAAGACACCTAAAGTCTTGTCTCAATGATAAATATTCTAGATAACATTTTTCAACAGTATTTCACCTAATGACCTTAAAGACAAGTTAGAGATGGTTTGTTTTTATTAACACATTCAGATTCACCTACATTTTTATAGCACAGCCTTTCAGTACATAAGCATGTGATGTTAACGTTGTTTGACCTGTTCATACGAAGTTGTATGAAATTGTATGACCAAAAAGCAAATGTATGTTCAAATTTACCAAATATTTATTTTCTGGTTGGGTATATTTGCGTTGATCTCAACTTAAGTTTATTTTTTATTCCCTGACAAGTTAGTTTTGATTGTACATAACTAAGTTTGTTACAGTTTTTAGTTACGCATGTTCAACCTACTTTGAAAAAAGAAGATGTTTTGTTCTTACCAAACATCAGCATAAATTTGTTGAACACAAGCTTCACAGTATTATGTTCATTAATGGACATTCACTGTTTTACTATTTGACGTGTTGCACGAATATCTACACATTGCCTTCAAGTTAAGTCTGACTGCTCTGTGCCAAGATACCAGGGGTGAGCGCAGATTATTTTGGGGTTTGCTTGTGCCTTACCCTGGCAAGACTTGTTGTTGCTGCCTGACAACAACAAGCTCCACTTAGCAGCTTCATTGTTTATCAGAACTAATGCATCGCCTTAAATGTGCGACGCATCCCTGACACCGTCCTCCAGATCGTAAGCCCCATCGATGGATTCCTTGATGCTGATGCAACAGGACCTCGCACAGCAGCCTCTCCGTTTCTCGGAACCAACGCATCCCTTCGGCTTTGAGACTTATCTTTGACGCGGATCCACGCAATGTTCTTGTAAGACTTGGCAGCCTTAGGGTGGTCACCCCTACCTTTTTGCCTGCCTCCCTCCACTTTTTAGATACTTTGTTTGCTGGTTTTTAGACTCTGCGAAATGTACCACTGCTATCCAGTGCTAAAGTGCATCTGCTATCTCCCTTTACACATGGTAACATTGGATCATACCCAATTGGACTATTTAATTGACTTATAAATCCCTAGTAGAGTGCACTATATGTGCCCATGGCATGTAGATTAATTGCTACTAGTGGGCCTGCAGCACTGATTGTGCCTCTCACTTAAGTAGCCCCTTAACCTTGTCTCAGGATTGCCATTGCAAGGCCTGTGTGTGCAGTTTCACTGCCAATTCGACTTGGCATTCAAAAGTACTTGCCAAGCCTAAAACTCCCTGTTTTCTACATATAGGTCACCCCTAAGGTATGCCCTAGGTAACCCATAGGGCAGGGTGCTGTGTAGGCAAAAGGCAGGACATATACCTGTGCAGTTTGCATGTCCTGGTAGTGTAAAACTCCTAAATTTGTTTTTACACTGCTGTGAGGCCTGCTCCCTTCATAGGCTAACATTGGGGCTGCCCTCATATATTGTTTGAGTGGTTGCTGCTGATCTGAAAGGAGTAGGAAGGTCATATTTAGTATGGCCAGAATGGTGATACGAAATCCTGCTGACTGGTGTAGATGGATTTAATATTACTATTTTAGAAATGCCACTTTTAGAAAGTGAGCATTTCTCTGCACTTAAATCTTTCTGTGCCTTACAATCCATGTCTGGCTGGGTTTAGTTGACAGCTCCCTTGTGCATTCACTCAGACACACCCCAAACACAGGATACTCAGCCTTACTTGCATACATCTGCATTTTGACTGAGTCTTCCTGGGCTGGGAGGGTGGCGAGCCTGACACTTACTTGTCAAAGGACTGTAGCCTGGCCACACACAAAGGAATGACACATCCCCTACTGGGACCCTGGCAGACAGGTTTGAACTGAAAGGTGACCTGGTGCACTTCTAAGCCACTCTTTGAAGTCTCCCCCACTTCAGAGGCACATTTGGTTATTTAAACAGGGCCTCTGCACCTACCAACTCAGACACTTCCTGGAGAAGAAACTGGAACCAGAACCTGCATCCTGCCAAGAAGAACTGCCTGGCTGCCCAAAGGACTCACCTGTCTGCTTTCTGTGAAGGACTGCTACCTTGCTGTTGCCCTGCTGCCTTGCTGCTCTCTGGCTGTGGTGAAGAAGTGCTTGGATAGAGCTTGCCTCCTGTTTCCTGAAGTCTCAGCACTAAAACGACTCCATCTCTACAAGAAGGACTCCTTGTGCAGCAAGATTCGACGCACAGCCTGGCAGAAACGACGCACAGCCTGTACCGCGGTGAAAAATTGACTGCACGCCGAACTGGAACGACGCAGCCCGACTTTGCATCGAGAAAATCGACGCATCGCCAGCGTAGCAACTGGAAATTCGATGCACGGGCCACCGGATCGATGCACTGCCGAGCCAGAATGACGCAGCACGACTTCCAGAGAGGAATCAACGTGGCGCCTGACGTGCAGTAGAAAATTCGACGCAACACCCACCAAATCAACGCAGCCCCTGTGACTTCGTCCTGCCAGCGCAGGAAATCTACGCATTGTCCCCGGGTGTCCAAAAACCCCGCAACCCGAAGAGGATCCATGACCGAGCGCCAGAAATCAGCACACAGCCATCCCTGTGTGAAAACTAAACAACGCATTGTGTGTGCGGTCCAAGAAATCAATGCACACCTCCTTTGTTTCCATGCATCTCCTCCTCTGCAGATTTCTAACAGCTCTGGACCCAGATTTAAGATACTTTGTTCTGCTGGCCTAACTGGCTCCATCGCAGTCAGCCTAAACTTGTGACTTTGTCCTAGTCCGGCACAACTAGAAATTCCCCTATAGTGCTCTGTGCTTATCAGCACTATTTATACTTAAAACTTTAAAATGCAGTATCTCCAGATCTACTAATTGAATGTTTGTTATTTTAGTCTTGTTTTATTTATTATATCTACTGTATTTAAATAACCTGGCATGGGATCTTTTTTGTAGTTGCTTTCACTGTTTGAAGTGTTGCACGAATACTCTACACATTGCCTTCAAGTTAAGTCTGACTGCTCTGTGCCAAGCTGCCAGGGGTGAGCTCAGATTAATTTAGGATTTGCTTGTGCCTTACCCTGGCAAGACTTCTTGTTTTTGCCTGACAGGGGCTTCCACCCCAGTCAACCAACAAGCCAATTTCTCACAATTACTGTAATAGCTAACACTTTATTGCTTGCCCATGTTAACCATTGGGCTGTGCCTATTCGGATGTATTTAGTTTCACTCCCATACTGAGATGCTCTAAGCAGCCATTCAAAAGTTGTCTACTCAGCACCTGGAAGTTACATTTTTTTATCTTTTCTGAAGGCCATTTATGCCTTCCTCATAAGAACGCTGTACACCTGCAATAATCTAATTGTTTCGAGTTCTATTGTGTTTGTTATGTTTGTCCTTGTTTACAAAATTCTCTAACTCCATGCATTGTAGAGGTGTTCAGCCCTAGGTGCTCACTGTGATCAAATGGGGAGCCTTTGTCGCTCTATTTTGTCATGATAACTTTTTTATTTTTGCTAAATAAACATGCTCAAAATTCAAGCAGGATGTAAGCATATTCTTCGTCAACACAGGCTGCAAAGCACAACCTAGTAATGACATGTTCTATTGAATCCTTGAAATTCAGTGATGTTACTGGCAGAAGGTGCTGCGATCTCCGCTTCAAGTTCCACTCAAGGGGTGGTGATATGTTTGTTTTCAAGCATTCCAAGGTGTGGTTGTCGTACGTGAGTTAACGTACGAGACGCGGACGGCAAAATGTGGTCCTTCCTCTATGTTATATCGCCTACTGACGTCACGTCCAATCCGGATCGAGGACGGACGTGATGTCGGTGGGCGGCGGGAAGGCGAGAGAAGCGGAGCGCGCGAGAGGCGGCTGGTTGTGCTCTCGGCGGCTCCTCGTGGGCTTTATTGTTTATGACTGGAAAGAAAATAAAGAGCGATATACGCTAACGCAACTGCCTCGCTTCTTTTATTCCTGCCACTACAAATGGCGACGAGGGTCACAGTTTCTAATATGGCCCACGAGTGTAGCCCAACGTGCGTGATGTTCCCAGATGCTGATGGAGCGCGTTGATGTCTCCCTCCTGATCACCACGTGCACTGCCTCCGGTGAGCTGATGCAGGGGGGCCCCATGCGAATGATCCTTGACGACCCCTGCCACGTGAGGACAAGGCAGTAGGCCCGTGCCCCGGGTTTCCTATCGACGTGTGTACACCCCATCGAAGTGGCCGGTGTTCTGGTGGTCCCCGGCTATCCGGAGTGCTGGGGTATCCTTCCGCGCCGCCTAGGAGCCTTCCATAGTTGCTGCTGCAACTGTGTCACGCGGTCTCTCCGGGTGTGGTGCCCACTTTCCGGTCATGTCGCAGACCGGTAATATCTGCGTGCCTCCTCTCTTCCTGGACTCTCCTGGTAAGCCATGCATGAAATGGAAGGGATGGCTGCGCGCATTTGAGAACTATATTGTCTCCATTGATGGTAAGGGGTATAGCCCCGAGCGGAAAAAGTCGCTGTTATTCGGACTGTTGGGGAAGGCTGGCCAGGAGGTTTTTGATAGCTTGCCTGTTTATGCGAATCCTCCCGGGGCTACAGCTCCCCTGAATGAATTCCAGGAGGCCGTTAAGCGACTTGAGCTGCAGTATGCTGGGGAATGTAACATCATGGTGGGGCGCCATAAATTCGCACTGCGGAAACAGGAGGAAGGAGAGACTATCGAAGAGTACATTGCATGCCTACGAGTTTTGGCCCAAGATTGTGAATTTGCGGAGATGACTGATACTTACATCATAGACCAGGTGGTGTTCTACAGCCATTCTAAGAAAGTGCAGGAACGGTTGCTTTCATGCAGGAACCCGTCACTGAAGGAAGTGATGGCCATTGCAAAGGCAGTGGAACGCTCCATGATGTCTTCTAAGGAACTGGCGAGCAATAGTCAGGCTTCAAATGTGTTCTATGTGCAGGACAGACATAAACATGCGCCCAAGACTCCAGACAGGGCGGCGAGTGATAGAGGGGGTGGCAGGAGGCCGCTCGTTTGTTTTAGATGTGGGTCAAGGGACCACTTAGCGGACAGCAGGACCTGCCCCGCCTTGTACAAAAGCTGTTCTAAATGCAGGAAGGTGGGCCACTTTGCGGCAGTGTGTAAGGCCAAGAAATATAGTACGGGCATGAAAGTGAGCTCGGTGAGCGAGCGTGACATGGATGCTGATGCGGACATTGTGCTGTCCATTGATGAAGAGGACGGAAGAGTGAAGGGGCCTATTGGCTCCGTCATAATTGGTGCTGTAGCATTGCCATTTACGGCTGATTCTGGTTCCCCTCTTACCCTGATCTCTGATAGGACGTTTGATTTGAAATGGCAGAATGTGCGACTGCATGAGACGGATGTAAATCCTAAGGCCTTCGGGGAACACGACATATTGATGAGGGGGTACTTCTGGGACTCTCTCACCTTTCGAGGGCGCACGGTGAGAACAAAGATATATGTGGCTGAAAAAGGGAGGAGCCTTGTGGGATGGAAGGACCTGGCGAAGCTGGGTGTGATGCTAGTACCTGGGGCGGAAGATCCCATGGTTCTGAGGGATGATTGGGTCAATTACGTGCAGCCTGAGGATTTGCATGAAGGATTAGCTGAGGTTCTCGATAAATTTGATTCCGTTTTTGAAAACAAGGTAGGGTGTGTAAGAGGATTTGTGCATGCCATACGCTTGAAAGAGGGTGCCATGTCAATTAAGCACAAGGTCAGAACGATCCCTCTTTCGGTAAGGGGGGAGCTGAAGGCCGTTCTGGATAGGCTGAAAACGGAAGGAGTAATAGAGGAAGCAGGAGCATCAGAGTGGGTGTCCGCAATCGTGGTGTCCAAAAAGAAGAGGACAGGGGACATCCGGCTGTGTGTAGACCTGCGATCCTTGAACAGAAATATTCTGGTGAACTGCCATCCTCTGCCCAACATTCAGGAGATATTATCTTCCACATCAGGATCGAGGTTCTTCACCCTGATAGACCTGAAGTCTGCATACCACCAGGTATGTCTCACAGAGGATTCCAAGGAACTGACCACCTTTATTACCCCGTTTGGGGCATACAGGTACGTCCGTCTTCCGTTTGGCCTTGCATCGGCCTCAGGCGTCTTCCAAAAGCTGATGGACTTTCTCTTCTGCGATATGAAGGGAGTTGAAGCCTTCCAGGATGACATTCTGATACACACGGAAGATGAGGAAGGGCACCTGGAACTGCTAGGCAGAGTGCTAGAGGTGTTAAAAAAAAAGGGGATGACAGTCTCCAAGGACAAATGCAAGTTCATGGAAGGGAAGATTGAATACTTAGGGCATGTGCTTACCCCAAATGGCATTGCGCCTAAAGATGACTTAGTGAGGGCCATACGAGATGCTCCTTGCCCAGGAGACAAAGATGCCTTGCGGTCGTTCCTGGGACTCAGCGAATGCTATTCCAAGTTCATGCAAGGATATGCGACCACCGTGGAGCCCCTAAGGAAACTGCTGCGGAAGAACGAAAAATACACGTGGACACAGGAACAAAGTGCTGCCTTTGAATCCGTCAAGCAGGCAATTGCTGAGGCCCCAGTATTACAACCATACAGCAAAGATCTCCGGAACGTAATAACGGTTGACGCTAGTGCCAAGGGTATCGGTGCAGTGTTTTGCCAATTCCAAGGGAAGAAGGAGAACACAGTCGCATTCATATCCCGGTCATTGAATGAAGCAGAGAAGCACTACAGCACCATCGAGCGGGAGACGCTCGCGTGCGTTTGGGCCGTGGAGAAACTGAGGAACTATCTATGGGGCAGGGAGTTCGAACTGGTCACTGACCACAAACCCTTGATATACATGATGGACGGTGAAGGACGTGGCAATGGCAGAGCCAGTTCGAGGCTCCTACGTTTACTGTCCAAGTTGCAAGAATATCACTTCATCATCAGACACATCAAGGGCGGCCTCAATTGCAGGGCGGATTGCCTATCTCGCATACCGGTCACGGGTGAGGAGGACGGTTCCCTGGATGACACGGAATGCGTGGTAGCTATGGTTGACGCAACAGCTATGTGCGAGGGATCCATATCTGAGGAAGAGTGGTTGACGGCTCAGGAGAAGGACACGACTATCCGAAAGGTGATGGACCACATGACGGCTCGTTGGCCCCCGGTCCGGAATTTGCACGGAGCACTCAGGAGTTTCCAACAGGTGAGCTCTGAACTCACCATTGAGGGCGGCTTTGTGAAAAGACACGAGTTGTTTGTGCCTCCGGAAGGTTTGAGAGACAAGTTAATCAGGATTGCCCATAAGGGCCACCAGGGCAGTACCGCTACCAAAAATCTCCTCAAGCAGTACTACTGGTGGCCAGGGATGTGCAGCGACGTCGGCAGCTTCATTGATCGGTGCGGACCGTGTTTAAGGGCCGACAAGCACTGGAAGACGGCGAAAGGGGAGCTGCAGCTGGTGGACATTCCTGCTGGCCCATGGAACAAGATTGCCATTGATTTCGCAGGCCCATTTACCCTGCTACCAGACGATTGTAGACATCTCATCGTCATCACGGATTACTTCTCCAAATGGATCCACTACAAGTTTGTCAGGGAAGTTACCACTGAACGAGTGATCAAGGCACTGACGAAAATTTTCGCGATTGAGGGGCAGCTGAAGATCATGGTATCCGACAATGGCACACAGCTGGTATCCAGGCAGATGACGGATTTTCTGTCCAGATTAGGGATAAAGCAGGAGAAGACCCCATTGTACAGCCCGAAGAGCAACGGGCAGGTTGAGCGTATGAATAGATTCCTCAAAGAGGGCGTGCAACAGGCAGTCGCCTCCAACATGGATGTGAAAGCGTTTCTGGCAGACAAGGTGCACACTTTTCATAACACGCCCAATGAAGTTACGGGACACACTCCGTTCTACTTGATGAGAGGGAGAAGGTGCATGAGCGAGCTTACCCCCAAATTCAATAAGTGGTATGACATGAGGGAGAAAATTGAGGTGGTATCTGATGAAAGTTTGAGAATCAGAGAAAGAATACTGGCTAAACAGGAAAGCAAGAAGCGGTATGCTGACATCGTGAACAGAGCCAAAACTAAAAATATAACGCAGGGGGATTGGGTATTGGTGAAGAAACCTAACAAGGTGATGAAAGGAGAGTCTGTGTTTCAAACCCCTGTACGTGTGCAAGGAGTGACAAGAGGGGCAGTCTGTTTGGAAGGAGGGGGGTGGCGAAGTAAGGACGACATCGTCAGGCTCAAAGCTGGGCAAGAGGAAATCATCATGAGAGGTAGTCGTGTGTGTGGGGCCGAGAGCACGGACGACGTGGATGAGTGCCAAAGTCACGAAGCCAGGGATGTAGTCACTGATGATAAGGAGTATGTGAATACGCCCCCTATGCGAGGGCGGATTGGACACGGAAGTGCAGATCGGTGTGAGAAAGCATGGCGCGGCTTGCTGGATGCCGAAGGTCAAAATGTTAGCAGGCCCGAATCTGCGAAGAGCGACAGTCTCGACGTAAATAGTTCAGGCCAAGAGGGTGCAGGCGCCGGCAGGGTGGGTTCACCCCCGCATATTACTCCGAGCAGGCCAATGAGGCATATCCGAGCTCCCAAGAGGTTCGAAGATTTTGTCATGAGATGAAGCCATAAGGTTCTTGTTCTGTTAAGAGGGGAGATGTCGTACGTGAGTTAACGTACGAGACGCGGACGGCAAAATGTGGTCCTTCCTCTATGTTATATCGCCTACTGACGTCACGTCCAATCCGGATCGAGGACGGACGTGACGTCGGTGGGCGGCGGGAAGGCGAGAGAAGCGGAGCGCGCGAGAGGCGGCTGGTTGTGCTCTCGGCGGCTCCTCGTGGGCTTTATTGTTTATGACTGGAAAGAAAATAAAGAGCGATATACGCTAACGCAACTGCCTCGCTTCTTTTATTCCTGCCACTACAGTGGTTAACATTGGAAGTTTGGGAAAGTCCACAAACAACTGCATTTAAACCATTCACAAGCTTCTCATATTCCCCTTTCAAGCCTGTAATGAGTCAGGTTTGTATTCCACTACAGAGCTACCATAAATCACTTCCCAGGCCAGAAAGGTAAATTAATCACTCCAAGATTTGTTGGGATCTAGGCGAAGGGATTTTTTCAATGAGAAAAACATTCCCCCTGCACCCCTCCAAGAAAAAAAATCACGTTGGCACAAGAGATCTTTATACTTTTTTTAGCGCCGCATTTGCGCCGCTATTTGACGCAAAACGGCGCAAACCTACAAAATACAATGGTATTTTGCAAGTTTGTGCCGTTTTTGCGTAAAAAAACGACGCAAATGCGGCGCAAAAAAAGTATAAATACGGGCCCTAATTTCCCCTGTATGAATTTCTCTGCTATAGAGAACTCGGCACAACGGAAATGGGATCCCAGTAGCAATAACACATGACCTTCCCAGGAATCTGTATACAAATCTGCAACTAGCTCAGCTTTCCAAGTGAATGTTTGGGAGTTTTTGTGAATTCCAGAAAGTAGTAAATCTACATTTCGATGTGACTCGAACACAGTGTTATTCTTGCAACAGTTTAAAAATCACAGTATTTCTCTTTTCAGTGCATGGAAAATGTTCACGCATCTGCATTCCAATGTTTTCTTGTTGCCTAGGAAATGAAGGCTGTCTAAGACAGCATGGACGAAGCAGCACTCACAGGCCTATTCAAGTATAACAAAATGCTTTCATTTGTGCAGGCAAATCTGTGCTTGATCAAAAGAGCCAGAGGCTTTACTGGTGAAACTTTGAGCACTGCAGAAGACAAACTATGTTTCAGATGCGAGTGACCCTGGTTCATGCGGGATAATTTCAGCCAGTCCTGTTTATATATCCCGAAGTATGTTGAATTCTGGGACATGTTGTTTTAAAATTTGGTCTCCGAAATCCCAGAAAGCAAAGAGCTAAGATCTGCTGGTTGAAAAGCGATGACTTGCTGAGGGTGTTACAATTACATAGGTACACACACCAGTTATAGAGTTAAACCTACATATCACAGGCATGGCCACTGGAATTATGTGATTTTGTGACTGTGGCAATGTTTGCATAATTGAAGATTTACTGCATTTGCCACATAATCCATCATCTGCTGCATAAACTTCAGATTTTAATAAAATAAAATGTTTTGAGTTCAAATGGTTCAAAAAGTTACTAAAAACACAGTGACACTTGTTGCCACATAGTGAAAGGCCCTTTGCAAAGGTTGACCGGTGAGGTTTTTGTAGCTTATTGCTATATATGGGTGTTAAACTGGTACCAGCGAGGTGCAACTAATGCCCAGACAGTGTTAACAACTTTGAAAATAACAAAATAATAAAGTGAGACTGTCACACAATGTGCAGCATAAAGCCGCATAATTTGCCTTTTCTGGCTGCATAATTTACTCAACCCTGCAGCATACCTTGGCCTCACCTCCACATAATTTCTATGACCCTTACAATAGGGGATAAAAAACACCCTACTTTACAAGAAGATTATTAGAAGGATATAAGAAGGATATTTCAAGTCACCGTTGAGGCCCATGACCATTAAAGGCACTGGGTTGCAGCCTAATTTTTGAAAGATGGTCCCGGAACCAATCAATTACAATTCAATACCCTAAATAATGATCATTGGAGGATACTTTATCCCATAGATAAGAAATGAAAACATGCAATCCCTATATAAATACGCCTCTGTCATCATTATTGTAGTATTTATTGTGATCAGTAGTCGCCTCCAGCAAGAGCTGCATCATTCTAAAAAGTTATCGCATTTAGGTGAATATTTATAATCTGTTTGCACCGAATTAGCGTCATTTTTTTTTTTTACTCTAATTCGGTGCAAAACTAACTCCATATTTATACTTTGGCGCTAGACCCATCTAGTGACAAATGTATGGAGTTAAAGTCATTTTTTGGATGTGGAAACCTACCTTGCCTTAATGAAATGCAAGGTAGACGTTCCCGTGCAACAAATGACTCTATGTCCTTATCGCCATATTTATACTCCCGTGCAAAAATGGTGCACGGGAGGGGTTAAAAAACGGTGCAAAGGTTGCTTTACCCCATTTTTTAACGCCTGGGTCAGGACAGGTGTTAGGGGACCTGTGGTTCTATGTCCATGGTGGAACACCATGGAATAAGTCCCGAGGTGCCCTCCCCAGGCCCCAGGGACACCCCCACCCACACCAGAGGGACAGCAGAGGATTGGGGACCCCATTCCAGGTAAGTATTTTATTTTATTTTTTAAAGTGCCATAGGGGGGCCTGAAATGGGCCCCCATAGATGGCACAGGGTGCAATGGCCATGCCCAGGGGACCCTGGTCCCCTGTGCTGGCCATTGGGGTGGTGGGCATGACTCCTGTCTTTTCTAAGATAGGAGTCATGTGATATGAATGGTTTTGTGTCAGAAAATGACTCTAGGTAGGATAGAGTCATTTTTACTTTACTCTAACCTGCCTAACGTCATTTTTTGGTGCAAAACCCCTTCTCTCATACCGCTAGCCCCACCCGACAAACATCATTTTTTTTACACTAGCCTACCCTTTGCACCGGCTTGCATCATTCCATAAATATGGTGCCCAGCTGGTGCACAGAAATGGTGCAAGCTGGTGCTAAACTTTTTGGTGCAAAACTGCGCTAGTGCGTTTTGCACCAAAAAGTATAAATTAGGGCCTTGATTTGTGAAGTCATAATGGTGCACAGCAATCAGCAGACAGTGTGAAAGGTAGGTCGAGGAGCAGGATTGCAACTGCTGCTTAAATAATATAAATGAGAAGCAGTTTTTATATAGTTTCTGAACTGTTTTCTGAAATTGTCTGTGGTTAGCAGAAGTTAGCATACGTTAGCCATTTATAGCAGTATGTTTATTTGTTGCACAGAATTACCTCGCCAAAGGAGATCAGGAATCTCTCTGCATGGCACTACACATTTTGAACTGTGTTTGAAAGTGACCTACAATAAACCTAATATAAAATGTTTTTGCAACTAATTACTAATTGTTTAATGTTGTATTTAATTTCTTAACACATTAATTTTATGTTTGCACCGCACTACTACACATGGAGGATAAAGTATTATAGGGTTATCATGTATTGCACAGAACACAGTTGTGCATGTTAAAAGAATATTGTAAGTCACATTGTAGTGCCAGTAACTTTTGAATTACCTCCCCTGTGACTTGCAATATCTTTATAATGTATAGCAAATGGTGTTTTAAACCGAATAGTCCACTGAGTGACATCACATCACTTTAATGAATAAGGAACTATCCCAATTTTTTAAATTATGTTTCCTTTACAAATCCACAGCATTGCGTCGCTTAAAGAATTGCCATTGAGAGAGGTCAAAAAAATTATGTCTTGCAATGCTTGTAAACCGGTTTTCACTGAATGTGTTAGTTGTTATGCCTCCACTATTTACACATTTCACACCTGGGCTACTGACGAGCCCTCAGAAACAATTAATTTAATAATTTATTCAAAGATATCTCAAATCTATGGACTTGTCTTTAGGCATGGTTCTTCACAACCATCAGCGACCACTAAGCATACGTCTTGTGCAAAGCGGTTGCAAGTTTAGAGGCCTATTATCTCATTTGTGATGTCCTAAAACGGCTGACACAGTGGCATTGCACTAAACGCTAAAAGCCCTCCAAAAGAACCTGTGGGCATTCATTTACTAATTAGACCCATAGTATGCTGAGCTGGCTCTGACTGTGACAAATCGTGTTAATGCGAGAGATAATCACAGTGGCATAACAAAACCTTTGGGGCCCCTCTGCAAGGAATTGAGAGAAAGGCCCCCCATAAATGGCCATACCTCCAGTCGCCAACCACTCTGTAGAAGTACTTCACCTTTGCTGCCTGCATCCACAGGACAGGCACTAATTTCCATGATGCATTCAGCTGCAAAGAGAAGCAAGCATTTGCAATGCCTGTCACTCTCTCTTGAGCAACAGCTATTGGCTTTGCCATTAGGTTTAATCATGTTGTACACCACCATGGCTGCTGTTCAGCATGGCTAAAAGTTAGTGAGGTGGAGGAGATTGGCATGGAGTAGAGTGAAATGTAGTAGACTAAAGTGTTGTAGAGTTGAGTGTTGTGGAGTGTCATGGAGTGAAATACAGTGTTGTGGTGTGGCATAGAGTGTCATGGAGTGGCAAGAGTGGAGTGGAGTGTCGTGGAGTGTTGTGGCCCAGAGTGTCATAGAGTGGCATAGAGTGTTGTGGAATGGCATAGAGTGGTGTACTGTGGAATGGCGTAGAGCGTCATGGAGGGAGTAGAGTGTAGTGGTGTACAGTGGAAGGGCATAGAGTAGAGGGACGTAGAGTGTTCTGGAATGGTATAGAGTGGAGCAGTGTGTTGTAGAGTGGAGTGGCCATAAAGTGTTATAAAGTGGACTGGTGTAGAGTGGCATAAAATGTCATAAGGCGGAGTCGAGTAGAGTGGACTGGCAGAGCATAGAATTGAGTAAAGTGTCGCAGAGTGGAGCAGCATAGAGTGCAGCAGCATAGAATGGTGTGGCATGGAGTGATGTGGGGTAAAGTGTCGGGCAGAAGATTAGACGGGTGTAGAGTGGACGGGCGTGTCATAGTGTGTCATAAAGTAGAATGGCATAGAGTGGTTTGGTGTGTCGTAAAGTAGAGTGGCGTAGCATACAGTGGAGTAGCATTTCCAGTTGTCTAAAGACCGTGGGTAACGATGGAGAAAGTGTTAGGAGGTCTTGTGGTCACTTTCCTAAAGTTATTGAAGAATGAGTGTGAAATGTACCAAGTGCGTTGATGGAGAGATCTGGAATATTTCAAAGTTTGGAGGTAAGAATGTTGTTTGCATTTGTATTCTACAATATCTTGTAATGCTACTTGTGACTCTACAGTAGGTTTCTTGAACACAGGCTGATTTGGTGTCACTAAAATTTTGGTAGGGCTGGGACAGAATAAGCTATATGCTTGGAGGGTCTACTAGACTAGACTGACTCGGGTCCAACCGTACGAGTATTTGAGAGACGCCAGCATGCTGTGAAAAGTCTCTGGATTTCCATAAAGGTCAGTGCACCTGCAGCTAAGGCCTGTACTGAAGTCAGCCATAATTTGTGTAGTGTGCAACTCATTTCTCTGAGCACCATAAGTGCACCCAGGGCACCTCTGTGGTTACAGGTCTTTCAGTTCCTATCTGTATTCCTCACCTCTTTCCTTTCTTTCACTTTCTCTCCGCACTCAAATGCTTTCACTCTCTCTCCTTTCCATAATCCCTCTCACCCATCCTTATGTTTTTCCTGCCCCTTTTCACCTTTCTACCTCACCTACAAAGCTTAGCTCCATCTCTTTCTGTTTGTCCTCTCCATTTCGTCCCTCACCTACTCTATGTTCAAATATCCCCTCTCCCTTTCTCAATATCTTATTTCTGTCTTTCACGTCCTATCCTCTTCCTTTCTTAATGTGTCCGTCATGTTTTTTCTCTTTTCATCTCTAGTCCCTTCTCATTTTTCAACTCTCTCATTCCAATTTATCTTCTTTTCCTTTTCTATTCTCTCCCATCTCATTTTGTTCTTTTTCTCTTTGCCCTTTCTACTTATGCAATTTTCACTGTATACTCAAATTTCTACACTTTATTGAGCTATCTCTTTCTTATTGCTTTCCTCCCTTTCAGTTCCCATCTCTTTCCTTTCCATTATTTCTGACCATCTTACGTTCTTCTCCCATTCTCTCTGTCATTCATGACTTCTACTTTTTCTCTCTAACCCTGTTGCTACCTTTCCATTATGTTATATTTCTCTTGCTCTCTCTGCTCTTCCTTTATGATAATCATGAGTATCGCCTCAGTCTATTTTATCACTCTTCTGTTTATCCACACCCTCCCTATCACTTTTCCAGGTGCCCTGATCCTTATAGCACCTCATGACCTCTATTATTTGCATGAATCTCCTTCATACCTTTTTGCCATTTTCCTTTTCTTTCCCCCGCTGCTTCCCTTTTCCGTCCTCTATTGTTCACCATGCTTTATTTGACTTTTTACTTTCTTTCAAGTGTAGAAACTACTGCAAACCACTTGGTGTCCTTACATATTCTGTAGTGATTAAGGCCCTCATTACAACCCTGGCGGTCGGTGATAAAGCGGCGGTAATACCGCCAACTAGCCAAACAAAATGGAATTATGACCACAGTGGAAACCGCCACTTTAACACACTGACTGCCACGGCGGTAGCAACAAACACTGCAGCGGTAACCGCCAACAGCCAGGCGGAAGACAATGTACTACCCACAGTATAACAAGAGGCCTATCTGCCAGCTTTTCCGGAGTGGTACCAACGACATCAAAAGCACGGCAGAAACAGTATACGGAAGGCAAATGACTCACCTCTGGAGGCTCAGGGAAGAACCACGACGCCATGGAGCCCAAACTGCAGGTGTTCCCCATGCTGGTCTACCTCCTCCTACACCAGGAATACCAACGCCGGCGACGACGATCACGGTGAGTACTGCCGCCTAGCACATAGGGGAAGGTGGAGGAAAAAGAGAGTGACACACACATGCAATATGCAACACCCCCACCCCCAACAGCATACACACAAACAGATGCAACAACATTACACATCCACCCCGTACCCCTCAGGAATAATGCAAGGACAAAAGGAATTTATTGAAGTGAGTGTAATAAGATAAAATACTAGAAATACGTCCTCAAAAACAAAACAGTATTTACAGATATACAAATGGAGGGACACTGTCCAGTCCATAATGTCTGTGGGCCACAGGGCCACATCACATAGACCAAGGCCCCATCTTACTCCTGCATCAACACAGAGAGAACACCGCAGGGGCATCAGGTCAAAAACACACAGGCACCTCAGAGGGACGGGGCATGGGGGGGCACCTCAGCCGGAAGATGGTACAACACCACTGGTCCTGGAGGGGGCAACATGCCTTGTGCGATGTCCTGGGGAGTGCAAAGCCACAGTCTCTCTAGTGGGTGGTTTGCCCACTGCTTCGTCCTGGGGAGTGCAAAGCCACAGTCTCTCTAGTGGGTGGTTTGCCCACTGCTTGGTCCTGGAGAGTGCAAAGCCACAGTCTCTCTAGTGGGTGGTTTGCCCACTGCTTCGTCCTGGGGAATGCAAACCACAGTCTCTCTAGTGGGTGGTTTGCCCACTGCATCGTCCTGGGGAGTGCAAAGCCACAGTCTCTCTAGTGGGTGGTTTGCCCACTGCTTCGTCCTGGGGAGTGCAAAGCCACAGTCTCTCTAGTGGGTGGTTTGCCCACTGCTTGGTTCTGGGGAATGTAAGGCCACAGTCTCTCAAGTGGATGGCTTCTCCACTGGTTCTGGAGGGGGCTTTGTGCCCAGTGTGCTTCATCCTGGCAAGGATGGGGTGAGTGGATGCCTTCTTCTACTGGTTCTGGAGGGGGCTTTGTGCCCAGTGTGCTTCATCCTGGCAAGGATGGGGTGGGTGGATGCCTTATTCCCCTGGTTCTGGAGGAGGCTTTGAGCCCTGTGATGCAGCACTTGGGGAGTGCAAGATCACAGACACTCACCTGGGTGTCAGACCCACACGATTTGCAGTGGTCAGGATGCACTACAATCCATGGAGGCAGGACTACACACTGCCCGCCGGTGGCGACGGCTGCTCAGTGGTGGCCCTGCTGGTGCTGGTGTTGGTGCTGCCAGTGTTGGGGGAGGTTCCAGCCCTTCCCCTGCAACCTTGGACGGCTGCCCACTATGGCTGCTGCTGCTGGCAGTGGTGCTGGTGGGGGTGCAGGGAGTAGTGGGGGGAGGCTCCAGCCCTTCCCCTGCAGCTTCGGACAGCTGAAGCGCCATGGTTGGTGTTGGGGGCTCAGATTCAGTCCCAGGACCACGCCTCCTGTCCTTCCTGCCTGCAGGGACAGGCTCTTTGCCCTTGCCATCTGGTGGTACCTCCTTGCCCTTGCCAGCTGGTGGTGCCTCCTCGCCCTTGACCCTGCCAGCTGTTGGTGCCTCCTTGCCATTACCATCTGGTGGATCCTCCTTGCCCTTGACAGCTGGTGGCACATCCTTGCCCTTCCCCGTGGCAGCTGGTTTTACATCCTTGCCCTTCCCCTTGGCAGCTGGTGCAGGCACACTGCCAGTGCTGATGGGTGGTTCCTTGGATCCTTTCACATCTGCAGTAGCTGCCGGAACTACTGTGGCCCTGGACTGGGTGGCTGAGGTGCTAGCCTGGGTTCTGCCCACCCTGGCTTGACATGTAGGATGGGGGGAGGGGTAGGGAAGAGGTCAACGGCGGAGAGGAAAAGCTTCTTAGGGACACTGGGCGGAAAGAGGGTGAAGGTTTGGGAGTGGAGGAAGAGGGAGTGGTTGTTGGAGGTGTCTGCTGTGTTTGGGTGCAGGTGCATGGGCTGGATGCTGTTGTGAGGTGGATGGCTGTTGGGTGTCTGAGTGCTTGCATTTGTGTACTTTGTGAAGAGGGGGCACAGACACAGTGGGAGAGGACACAGGGGACATGTGCATGGATGTTGGGGTGGTGACTGCAAGTGAGGGGTGTGTAGTGATAGGCATGATGGTAATGGAGGCACTGGGTGTGGATGTAGTGCAAGCAGGTGTGAGTGGAGATGCTACTGGGAGGGATGTGGACGAGGAGGAGGGGGGACACAGTGGAGGCAGTGGATGCTGGTGTGTCTGCATCTGGATGGTGTTTGTGTGAGTGTCGGTGGAATGATGTGTGGTGCTTGTGTTTGCCTGAACCACTCCTGTGTGTTGTCGTGGGTGCATGCTGGTCTGAATGTGTGCTTGGGAAAGGTTGGGGTTCAGAGGAATAGGACTGGGCAGAGGAAGTTGGAGGGGGGGGACTAGAAACAGGGACAATGGCTGTAATCAGGGAGGAGGCCAGAGCCTGGATTGTTCTCTGTTGGGCAGCCATGCCAGTGTGAATGCCCTCCAGGAATGCATTTGTTTGTTGCAAATGCCCTGCCAGCCCCTGGATGGCATTCACAATGGTTGACTGCCCAACAGAGAGGGATCTCAGGAGGTCAATAGCCTCCTCACTGAGTGCAGCAGAGCTAACTGGAGCAGGGCCTGAGGTGCCTGGGGTGAAGGTGATGTCCACCCTCCTGGGTGAGCGGGCACGGGAAATTCGCGGAGGGGCTGCTGGGAGGGCGGTGCTGGTACGGGGTGGCAGCTGCACGTGTAGTTGGGGTGGCCATATAGCTGCCTGCCACCACTAGGGAGCTATCACTTTCAGAACTGTCCCCTCCTGTCTCCGCCGTGGTGCTCCCCTCGCCCTCTGTCCCACTTGTGCCCTCACCGTCGGTGGATTCGGACTCATGGGCCTTGTGGGATGCAGCTCCCTCCATCGCCGGTGCCTCCGCTCCTCCGCCAGATGATGCTAATGCACATGAGGACAGGATGACAAAATAAAAAGGGGGAGGAAGAGACAGAGGATACACTTGGTCAATGGCAGCAACAACACCACTGTTGGCATAGAAAATACACAGGGAACTTCCCTAGCACTTCGCAATGCACTACCAGTCACAGTGCTAGTCACCATTCCATGGACAGTAATACCTAACACCAATTGCAGTATGTCTGCTTATTGTTTTGCCCCCTAGATTACAACCGCTGAAGATGAATAGGAGATGGAGACATCCCCCCATGTACAGACCCCTTGTGGATTTGGCAACAATGGAGGGCAGGCACATTATCCTCACCTACAGACTTGACAGGGTCACAATCTAAGAGCTCTGTGCCCAATTGGAGCCAGACCTGATATCTGCTATCTATCACCCCACTGGGATCCCTCCTCTTGTGCAAGTCCTATCTGTGCTCCAATTCCTGGCAAGTGGCTCCTTCCAAGTGACAGTGGGCTTTGCAGCAAGAATGTCTTAACCAATGTTCTCAATAGTGCTGACCAGAGTGTTGTCTGCCCTGATGGGAAACATGCACAGCTACATTGTTTTCACTCAGGTGGAGGATTTGGCCACAGTGAAAGCTGACTTCTATGCAATGGGACATATCCCCAACATCATGGGGCAATTGATGGTACACATATTGCATTTGCCCCCCCCGAGAAATGAACAGGATGTTCAGAAATTGAAAGAGCTTTCACTCGATGAATGTGCAGATAGTGTGCCTGGTGGACCAGTATATCTCCCATGTCAATGCAAAGTATCCTGGGTCTGTGCATGATGCCTTTATCCTGAGGAATAGCAGCATCCCATATGTAATGGCTCAACTCCAGAAGCACAGGGTGTGGCTAATAGGTGAGCCCATGGTCCCCACCCAGTATATATTGTTGTTTGGGTATGGAGTTGGCCCTAAGGGTTAGTGTCTGGCTAACAGGTATCCCTCGGTATTTGCAGGTGACTCTGGTTACCCCAACCTCTCATGGCTAATGACCCCAGTGAGGAATCCCAGGACAAGGGCAGAGGAATGTTACAATGAGACACATGGACGAACAAGAAGAATTATGGAGCGAACCTTCGGCCTCCTGAAGGCCAGGTTTCAGTGCCTCCATCTAACAGGTTGTTCCTTGTACTACTCACCCAAGAAGGTGTGCCAGATCATCGTGGCATGTTGCATGTTGCACAACCTTGCCTTACATCGCCAGGTGCATTTTCTGCAGGAGGATGAGGCTGGAGATGGGCGTGTGGCAAGGGTGGAGCCTATGGACAGTGACAAAGATGAGGCAGAGGATGAGGATGTGGACAATAGAACATCAATCATACAACAGTACTTCCAGTGACACACAGGTAAGACACTGTAACTTCACCTTCCATTGCATTTTTGTATTGTAAATTTTCACTGGCAGGCTGATATTCCCACCACCATGGCCACTTATTGTACACTTTGACATGTCTATTTATAGATATCTGTGCCCCACTCTTGCACCTGATGTATTGACTGCAGCCAACTACAGGTCATACCTATGTATACATTGCTGTACAGTTGAATTACAATGTCTACATAATGTTAAACAAAAACAAAAACATAGTTCAATCACTTGACAGGCTGAATACTTGTATTTTTTACAAGGATGTTTATTTATGTGCTAATAAGTGGATGGGGTATTGCTATAGGCTGGAGGGTGGTGGAGGAGAGTCCAGGTAAGAGTTCCAGTCTATTTGTATCGCAGGTGCATTGTCCAAGGGGGCATAGGAATGGGAGCAATGGCAGTTGAAGGTGGACAGGGTGACAGAGTCGGACACAAGGGTGACAATCAGGAGAGCCTTATTTCCTGGGGGGGGGGGTCTTGGCAATGTTCTCTGCCTTCTGTCTGGATCGCAGGGACCGTTTGTGGGGTGGTTCTCCTTCTGCAGGGGGTGGGGTGCTTGTTGCCTGTTGTTCCTCCTGTCCACTAGCGTCAGCGGAGGTGGAGGGCTGTTCATCGTTTTGGCTAATGTCAGGAACCCGTTGGTGTGCCACTGCCTCCCTCATGGTGTTGGCCATGTCTGCCAGCACCCCTGCAATGGTGACCAGGGTGGTGTGGATGTCCTTCAGGTCCTTCCTGATTCCCAGATACTGTACCTCCTGCAGCCGCTGGGTCTCCTGCAACTTGGCTAGTATCTGGCCCATCGTCTCCTGGGAATGGTGGTATGCTCCCAGGATGTTGGTGAGTGCCTCGTGGACAGTCGGTTCCCTGGGTCTGTCCTCCCCCTGTTGCACAACAGTCCTCCCAGCTATCCTGTTGTCCTGTGACTCTGTCCTCTGAACCGTGTGCCCACTGCCACTGACCCCAGGTCCCTGATTGTCCTGTGTTTGTGGGTTGCCCTGGGGTCCCTGAAGTGGTGGACACACTGCTGTTTGACATGTCTTGGGGACAGAGGTATGGGCCCGCTGGGTCGGTACTGTGGTGGTGTTTCCCGAGGGGGGAAGTTCTGTGGTGGTATGGGACTGTGCCTGGGTAACCGACTGTCCGGAGGTCCCTGATGGGCCAGGTTGGTCATCCAGATCCAGGCATACAGAGCTGCTGTCATCACTGTGGGTCTCTTTTGTGGGGGGACTGGATGTTGCTGGCACCTCCTCTCCAGTGACGTTGTGTGGGGGACCTGTGGGGATGTAAATGCAGTGTTATTGTTTCTGCATTTGCCGTCTTGTGCATGGGTGCGGTGCCCTGAATGGTTGTGATTGCCCTGGCAGCTTAGGCTTGTGTTAGTGGTGATTTGGTTGGATAAGTGATTGTCTCAAGTGTGCATGCTTTGGTGATGGGTGTCCATGCAGGTCTGTGATGGGTGTCCATGCATTGGTGTTGCATGCAGAGCTTGGTAGTGGGAGGGGTGGGTTGTGATGGTGGGGTGTATGTGAGGTGGTGGAGTGATTGGAGTGAGGGTGAGGGTGGGGGTATGTAATGTCATGCAGGTAGGGGGTGATGGTAATAGAGATTTGACTTACCAGAGTCCAGTCCTCCTTCTACTCCTGCCAGGCCCTCAGGATGCAGTATTGCCAAGACTTGCCCCTCCCATATTGTTAGTTGTGAGGGAGGAGGTGGGGGTCCTCGCCAGTCCTCTGTACAGGTATCTGGTGCCTTGCAACCACGGAGCGCACCTTCCCCCGTAGGTTGTTCCACCTGTTCCTGATGTCATCCCTTGTTTTTGGGTGCTGTCCCACAGCATTGACCCTGTCCACGATTCTCCACCATAGCTCCATCTTCCTAGCAATGGATGTCTGCTGCACCTGTGATCTGAATAGCTGTGTCTCTTCCCGGATGATTTCCTCCACCATGACCCTTAGCTCCTCCTCTGAGAACCTGGGTTGTCTTTGTGATGCCATGGGTGTAGTGAGAGTGGTGTGTGTGGGGTAATGTGTTGGGGTGTGTGCTGTGAGGTTTGTGGATGGTGTGTGGGTGATGGTGTTCTGTGGCTCTGGTTGTGTGGGTGCTCTTGCTGGATCCCTCTCTAGTGGCAATTTTTTTGAGTCGTAAAGGGTTGTGGGTAATGTTTGTGTATGTTTTATAGTGGTATGGGTGTGTGGGTGTGGTGTGTGTATGGGTGTCAGGTGTGTGTTATTCAAATTGTCCAATGTGGTGTTGTTTTGTATGTGTGTGTGTATTTTGAGCGCTGCGGTATGTACCATCAATGGTTTACCGCGGTTGAATGTCCGCTGCGGTGATTCATGGGTCATAATGCTGTGGGCGTAGTTCTGTTGCCGTAACGGTGTGGGTTTTGGTACCGCCAGTTTATCACTGACCTTTGGGCTGGTGGACTTGTGTGTGTGTCTGTATAGTGACAGATTGCTATGTATGTGTCATAATATGGGTAGCAGTAAACTGCTGTGGTGACAGTATGTTGACGGTAGTCAGCATGGCGGTAAGCGGGACTTACCGCCAATGTCATAATGAGGGCCTAAAAGCTTTAGTCACTGCAGAGTATGCAAGGGTGCCAAGTGGTATTTGGTCATGCTATTTTCTTAGGCAAAATGCAACTGTGCATCCATTTTTGAACTAAGAAAATAGTGCCAAATGCCCACTCTGCCCAGTCATGGAATTCCACAGAATCTGGAAGAATTTTATCGTAATTCCCTATGATTCCATGGAATCAAAGTCTGAGACCTCAGCCCACCACTACTTACTAGCACATTTAACACGCACAGTGGAAATTGGACGCTGATGCAGAGGAGGCTGGTGCAGAATGGCTCACGGCAAGAGAAATGGGACAGGATGAGGGAAGTGCTGCACATCCAAGGTCGCGATGCAAGTGGGGCAGCGGTGCTTCAGGGTCTTGGCCATGATCACTGCCACAGTGTAGGCGAACCGGTGACCCTGCTGTTGCCAATTTCCCACCGGCCCACTAGCACTAGTAGACACAGCAGACGCTCTTCACCTGGCCCCTGCCTCCCTGCTCCAGTTGCTCCTGCTGTGGTGGCAGCCTGAGCTGCCGCCCTGTGTGTGGCCAGTTAGCCAGAGTCAGCCTCTCGGTGGGGGAAGGACTGAGGACACGCCCACGTAGTGCTGCCTGACTACTTCAGGCAAATGCACCAACCGTCCTGACTTTGTTCCAGCTACACAAGGCACCCTCAACTCAGATGTCGGACCTTGGGGGTTGTTGAGATTGTTGAGGCTCATGAGGTGTGCGTGGACTACATCGAGCACATAGAGGAGTCGGAGGCGGACAGCAGGTGACAGGCACAAAAGCAAGTAAAGCAACTCAAGTAAAGTAAGTTATGTGAGAGAGTGACAGCAGGAGGGGAGGAGGAGTAACACGTTAAGGAAATTAGTCACCTTGCTGCAAAAATCTGTCAAACTGTTGCAAAGTAGTGAGAATTTAACAAAGAACTCGTAAGGAACCAAGGAAAGGTTACGTTCCCCCAATATGTATGGAACAAGGGGAAAATCGAAGAGGGCCAAGGAAGTGTTAACTCACACAACAAAAACCCTATGCGCTAAGCAGGAACTAGAGCAGGATCCTGGAATCACACAACTAACACCAGTGAAACCTGCAAGAAAAATAGTGGCTGCTTCAAGGGTGTCCAAATTCAGAAGCCTAGGTGACGAAAGCGAGGTAGTGGAGAAGGAGGCTGGGATGTCCAGTCTGAAACTCTTGTTGCCAATTCGTGCTGATACTGATGACACTGATGATAAGGTGTCTAGTGGGAAAACAGGCCAGGGCGCAACCAACGACATCGGAATGTTAACATTGAACCAGGGCAAAACATGAGGGAAGCACTACAACCCCTGTCTATCCTGCAAATGCACCAAGCAGGAAGTAACAGAATATAATGGTGCATCTAGAACTGGTTGGAACTAAGGAGACAAGAAAAATCAAGCAAATATCATATTATCAGAGATTAAAGGCTCCTCTATCCCTTACAGGCAAACACACCGGCCGGGCAAACACAAATGCAAACACTATAATTAACTACTACAATTATCTTAATTAAAGTGCTGATAGGTTGCAGGCGCAGGCGCAATATTCCATGAATTGTGCTGCCCCAGTGCAGTCAGTGTCGGAAAAAGGTGATGCTAAGGAGATGGGGTCTGAACCAGAGCAATCAGAGGCCTGGCAGTTAGAAACATTCCCACTGCAATACCTTCAACTAATGTATAATTCCTCAAAGGATTGTGAATCAGAAGCAATTACGCCACCAGAACGGGAAGTGCCACCCCCAGGGGATCTATCTCCAGGAGAGCAAACTAAGAGCCATGAACTAAATAGGAATTATTCCCGGGCCCAACTAGGATCACAAGAACCCAGGAATTCCTTTCAAACAACTTTAACGGAATGATTCAAGTGGAGGCAATAGCATATCAGAATACAAACATGAAGGGGCCTGAATTAGGACAACCATCAATGAAGCAGGCCTCCAAGCCCTCAGAGCCACAGTCCTCTCCCAGAGGCCAAGTAGGAAAAAACAATTCCACATTATGTAGACAGGATTTTAGCTCATTTAGTTTGGAGCTCTCCTCACTTGACAACTTTGTAATTGGTAACGTAGAACCCCGATTATATAGCATAACATCAGATTACCTAAATGTCTTGGATGGTAACCCTATAAAAGCCTTCAGGGATTAGGAGGACAAGCAATTGGAAGGACAAACAATCAATAATCAAAATGGGCCTGGACAAACTGGGCAAGTGAGGATCCATCTAATGGAATGTACAAACAGAATACAGAGACATCAAAACCAGTGCAAAGTCTCAACAAAGACGCACATCCTGAAGGTGGGATAGTCACCAAAATAGAACATCTAGCCCAAGTACACTATCTAAATGCAGTGGAAAATCATAATGAAAACTGTCAACAAAAGTTTAACACCACTATTGAGGGTACACCGCAAACAGAAAATAAAAGAAAAATGAGAACGTCGAAGTGTACTGAGGCTGAGGACAGTGAACAAAGCACAAAAATAACCACCTATTTGGAAACTAATGACAATCTAATATCTCCGGCTCCTGCCCCCATTAACAAAAATAAAATAATGTCATCAGGCCTGGCCAGAAGAACATAGTAGCCAGATGAGGCATTTCCAGCAATCGAATGATAGTGCTGCGTGGCGTCGCCACGGCTCGCACTCGACGTTAAAAGCAAAGTAAAAGAGGAATTCTGGCACTCAAGAAGTCAAATACAAGAAGGATGTAAGAACACTGAGATGCATTAGGGAAGGAGTAAAGATCAGGCAGGGCCAGCATCCATATGGCCTGCAATTAATGCTAACAGTAAAGAGAAAGATGAAAGCCGGCATCAAAGAAGTCAGACACAGGAAAGCTGCGAGCATACCTAGATGCACTCTGAAAGAAACAAAGATCAGGAAGATACGATCATGTTCACCCCCAAGTACTCTTCAAAGGGGAGTCAAGATATTCTAAACAGGAGCAATATCTTATACCTTGTCAACTCCCTGCCAGGCTTGCATAATGTAACAACTAATGGTTTGCTTTCAGTAAGATTCATACAAAGAAAAGGGTCAAATAGCGGGGAATCAGCAGAAACAGACTGGCCTCATCATGGACAGTAAACCAGATCCTAAATCAGTCCAATCTGATAAAGACTTGGGGAATAACAATTGACACTCAACAAAAGGAACTATGGGCCTCATTATGACCCTGGCGGGCGGCGGAGGCCGCCCGCCAGGATCCCGCCCTCCAAATTACCGCGCCGCGGTCAAAAGACCGCGGCGGGTATTACGAGTTTTCCCCTGGGCTGGCGGGCGGTTCCAGTTAAACCGCCCGCCAGCCCAGGGGAAAACGACCTTCCCACGAGGATGCCGGCTCGTAATCGAGCCGGCGGAGTGGGAAGGTGCGACGGGTGCTACTGCACCCGTCGCGTATTTCACTGTCTGCAAGGCAGACAGTGAAATACATTTTGGGGCCCTCTTACGGGGGCCCCTGCCGTGCCCATGCCATTGGCATGGGCACGGCAGGGGCCCCCAGGGGCCCCGTGACCCCCCCTACCGCCATCCTGTTCATGGCGGCTTTCCCGCCATGAACTGGATGGCGGTAGGGGGGGTCAGAATCCTCATGGCTGCGGAGCGCGCTCCGCAGCCATGGAGGATTCCAATGAGCAGCGGAAAGTCAGCGGGAGACCGCTGACTTTCCGCTTCTGACCGCGGCTGAACCGCCACGGTCAGAATGCTCATTGGAGCACCGCCAGCCTGTCGGCGGTGCTCCCGTGGTCGGTGGCCCTGGCGGCCACCGGCCGCCAGGGTCAGAATGACCCTCCATATCCATCAATTTGTCTTAAAAAAGCTCCAACAAAATTTACAAAGTAAGTGCGAGCCTAAAGATAACTTCAGCTCGATATTGCAGGGAGCAATTAGCTCAAACCGACAACTACCTAAATGGATAAATCTGAGTAACATGAGGTTCCGTCTATTAGTTGACACCCCAAGGAATATCCCTGGTATAACATCACAGCCGCAGATATGCGAAGAACAGTCATATAGAAGCCTGTAGCAAAAAATTGATCTTCCGAATATAAAAGATGGAACTAGACCACCACTAAAAATCTTAAGCTGGAATTTTGCAGGCCTACCTTTAAGGTTAACAAAAAGTCTTTGGACCAAGTAGCGACCTATGACTAGTTAGGTTCCTGGATGGATGATAAATTGTCTTGGAACCCGCAGGTATATAAAAGCAATATCTCCTTCGCCCAATAGGCCGGTGCTGTACTCAGATTTGCAAAATCCACGGGGAGTAACTCGGTGAGCTCCGCACTGCTTGCATACAAAATGAAAGCGAGGGATGCTGCACTGTAAACTTTGCACTTGTATAGCACACTACTCACCCATTAGAGTCCCAAGGAACTGTACTCATACCGCTATGGAACCCCTCCTGGCTTTTCCCTGTGAGGTGCCCACTCCTGGGCACCCCCAGGCATCCAAGTGCTGTTGGGCCGATTAAGCAAGTTATTGCCCAGAGTTGGACCCATTAATTAAATTAGGCACTGAGGTGAGAATTATCTGGTCCAAGGGAATTGAGCCCAAGACCTGCCGAAGCAGGAATTGAACACTGGTCTTGAGCCAGATCTCTGCTTCAGGGTCTGCCGCTCTAACCATTGTGCCACACTTCTCCACTGTATGGTGCGGAGATCTGGGGATTTAAAAAGATCCCAGCAACACAAATAACTGAAAACAAATGTATACAATGACTATTCTGCCTAGGTAGTGCTACACCTATGGACGCCATAAGAATAGACTTGCTAATGAGAAATTTAGGATTATACAGCATTGGCTCCCATAAGAGACTGGGACGCGCACAGGAAGGCGGGGGAAGGAGGCGGCAACCCTCGGCAACCCTTGTTTTGGGCAGGAGCCCTTTAACTTTGTTCCAGCGCTCCCGCCTCGCGGGATGCGCACAGGAAGGCGGGGGAAGGAGGCGGCAACCCTCGTTTTGGGCAGGAGCCCTTTAACTTTGTTTCAGCGCTCCCGCCTCGCGGGACGCGCACAGGAAGGCGGGGGAAGGAGGCGGCAACCCTCGGCATCCCTCGTTTTGGGCAGGAGCCCTTTAACTTTGTTCCAGCGCTCCCGCCTCGCGGGACGCGCACAGGAAGGCGGGGGAAGGAAGCGGCAACCCTCGGCAACCCTCGTTTTGGGCAGGAGCCCTTTAACTTTGTTTCAGCGCTCCCGCCTCGCGGGACGCACACAGGAAGGCGGGGGAAGGAGGCAGCAACCCTCGGCAACCCTCGTTTTGGGCAGGAGCCCTTTAACTTTGCTTCAGCTCTCCCGTCAGCGACCGGAGGAGGCCGGGCTGGGCCACACCATTTTCATCCTGACTTCCGAGGTTGGTGACCAGCGGACGAACATACTTTAGCCACCCGGATACCTTCCCAATATAGGTGAGCAGTACTTTAGGCCCTCCTGGCGTTTCAGCTTTTCTAAACAAAGCCCCAGTAGAGCAAAAACAGGGTGGGATCAGGAGAGGAAGAGCACCTACGGAAATAGACTGTCAAACTTTGGGGCTGGACTTAAGTGTCTTATTAAAGCAAGATGGGTAGACGGAAGGGGGGGATGCCTTTGGAAAAAGCCGGCAACAACAAGATTCTAGATGGTTTCCTCCAAAAAGCGGTAGGGGCATTAGAAAAAGAAATTGAATTGGTGGAGCGCCGTCTGACTGCCCGCCCACCAACGGAGGCTCCATCGAAAACTCCACCACAACCTTTTCACCCAACCGCTTTTCAGCCTGCCCCGGCAACTCCACCTCCAACTACCCAAACTACCCGAATGTCTGTTGCAGAGCCTCTGGACAAGGTTATATATCCTCCAGAAATTACACAGCCTATGCCAGATAGGCCTGCACCCTCCCCAGAGCATAGCTCAAAGGGCAAAAGGAAATGAGGGGAGGTAAACTTAAAGAATAAACGGGCCCGTGTTTCGAACTCCTCCAATCATGCCGTGCCTGCTCGGACCAAGGACTGCACACCTGCCCAAGCTACTAATAATGGCAGCCTAGACATAACCTTCATAATAGATTTTATAAAAGACGAGCTCTCCAAAAAACTATACCCTATAACAACTCGCCTATCAGCAATTGAGGAGAAACTTGACGTTCTCATTAAACTTAATCAGCCAACCATCTCTTCCTCACTAGATTTACAATATTCGCAACAACATTTTCCCCCATGCCCTCCAGTCAACAGTGCCAGTAGCCTTCCTCTATCATCAAGCACGGTCCACAATTCTCAATCACTTTGCCCTGATTCTTCGCATCAACCAGTGAAGGCTTCTACTGCTAGACTGGCCAATCCCCCTAAAACTTGGCACTTAAAGAGTGATCCCCTCTTCCCAAGGCGGACTGATGAAATTGCTTCTTCCATGAATATGGGCACAAAACTGCACAAGGCTCATACCCACCCTTCAGCAGACCGGATGCATAGGGATCTAGGAACCAATATGAGAACTTTACACCTACCACCGGAAGCTTGCCCTTATGTGCTTGTTATCACGAATGTTCCTAAGCTTAAGCCTAATATCTCCGAATCATTTACAGAACTGAAAAATAAGGTCATCCACTGGCTACATAGATACGCTAGATTTGCTTTTTATATGATACCCTCAATATTAATGGTGAGGAGGGTGGGTTGGGTGGGTCCACTCAAAAACCCCGGTACAGGGGACTGTATTGTTATTAACTTCGATGCGCCTTCCCTTGTCCAACAGCTTTCCTTGAATGTGTGTCATTCTAACCCTCTAGGGGGAGTAACCTCACTTTGTAGGCTCCATGCTTTCTACCCTCACAAAGCTGTACCAGCTACTAAGGGGGTAACAATGTCACCCAGAGGTCCCACTAGGGTACAGATGCAGCCTGACTCTCAGCTGAGATGCAGCCCTTTTTCGCTCTCGCTTTCTGAAATTGATTGACTAAAAGCCAGCACTGAGTACAGTTCATTTCAGCCTCAAGGTTCAAATAATTGGGATAAAGAGTATCCTATAGTCGGAAATATTGAAACTCACGAAATAGGGCAAGGCAATCCTGAGGTCGAACAAACCCCTACTGCACACACCAGAGACCCTACGCCAATTTCCGCACTTGCTCAGCCAGATCTTTCTAAGATGGAAATTAGTGTTTGGCTTTCCTCCTGTGCCCAGAGCTTGGAAATCTGTATTGGGGGTGCAAATAAGAAGCACAAGGTGATTGAGACCAATTTAGCCACAGATTTATTAGACCTCAGTAAACTTGGATATTCACCACCATCTCAGACACCCGAACTGCTCACGCCCCCCCCCGATCTAGACGGGGCAAGAAATATTTTGGGCAATATTGTAGTGGGAAATCCAAACGTGGCTGGTATAGATATGACTGAAAAGGGTATAAAACTTCCCCACGGTACTCCATTTGCTAGAGAGAACCCTGTGGCTGAAGCTCCCCAAGACAAAACAGATGGCCTAGATACCATCCTTAGTTGGAATATTGCAGGGTTGGAGTATAAAATGAACAACCCTGAATGGGGCAAATTCATACAGTAGACGAACATAAAATATGTCTTTTCCAAGAAACATGGGCACTGGAGCCCAAATACAGAATTGGTTACAAAAGCTACTGGGTCCCAGCAACTAAGGTGAATTCAGGGAGACCCTCAGGTGGGCTGCTTATATGGCTTAGCTGTTCCTTTAAATGTCGGATTGAAACAATTGCCTTGGGCTGCCCTGATTTAATGGGTCTATCAATATCATCCCTTAGTGAGAAACCACTTTTAACAATCAATATTTATAATAGGAGCCTGGGTAGCAAATATGAGTCCGACACATTGACTATTTTGGACAGCTTTCTTTCTTGTAAATCACCTTCCCACTTTATTCTTATTGCCGGAGATTTTAATGTCACTTTTGAACCCTACTTGCTGGCCCAGGAACTATACAAAGATGAAGACGCCTACTGGGGTATCCCCCAACTAGTATCAAGCAAAAGACCAAAAATAAATAGATTAACACATCAGGTTGTGGATATTACACTGGCACATGGCCTGCGGGCCTGCAATGGTCGTTCCCGCTCGGACCCTAATCTTCACCCTACATTTAGGCGCGGGACACAGAAGAGCCAGATAGACTATATTTTGCTTGACATCCGCCTGTGGGGCTATATGGTTGACATGAACATTGTAGAACATGAGGAAAGTGACCATGAACCATTGATTTTATTTCTTAGGAACCTATTACCCCGACTTGAGGTCTCCTGTTCCAAGACCCATGATCAACAGCTCGCACTGACCAACAATAGACGAAATGTTAGATGGGAATCCCTGAGCACCGACACAGCCACCTTGGCATCTGTGTACAGGCAGTTGGCTGATCACATGGATCGTATATCTCAGCCTTTAGAAGATAGTGGTGGGCTTATAACAGCCCACACACAATTTTTTAATTCTCTAAAAAATCTTTTTACTAAAGAGTCTGCAATAGAAGTTAAAAAGAAGTGCAACGCAAGGTGGTTCAACGCCGCATGCAGGGAAGCACAGCACAAACTGCTGAGAGCTTTAAGAGGAGGCCAGCCAGATCATATAAGGGAAGCCAGGAAAGATTATAAACAGGAACAAAGTAGAGCCCGTAGGAGATGGGATGAATCTAGATGGGTTTCCCTCCTGGAGTCTGCTAAAATAAATGACACCTCAAAATTTTGGAAATTGGTGGCTGATGCCAGCGAAGAACTTAATTGTTCGCCTGGTGCCTCAATACTCCCTGTAGAGTGGACAGATCACTTTTCCCGATTATATTCTGGGATCACTGGTGTTACTTCCAGGGAATTGACCCATACTATGATTACTGAGACCCCCAAAATTGAATTTACCCTGGCAGAAACCAAGGCTGCGATCGCTTCACTGAAATGGAAAAGGCCCCCGGCCTTGATAAAATACCAGGCGATTTATACAAGACAAACCCAGATATATGGGCCCCATATCTGAACCTCATTTTCAATGCGGTAACTGCAGGAGCACCTGTCCCGAGCTCCTGGATGGGAGCAGAGATAGTTCCCATCTTTAAGAAAGGTAACCCCTTTAATCCTGTTAACTACCGCCCAATCTCCTTAATTGACAACTTTCAAAAACCTTTTGCAAAGAAAATTTTGTCCCGTCTAGAAGAATGGATTCTGGAAACCAATGCCATTTCTGATTTGCAAGCAGGGTTCAGGCCAGCAGCTAGTACCATAGATCAGGTGCTAAGATTTTTAACAATAAAATGGAAGACTGGGGAAGTAGGCGGGGGCAACCTTTTTGTAGTTTTTATTGATCTTAGAGCCGCGTTTGATTTGGTCCCCAGAAACCAGTTATGGCTGACATTAGCCAATATGGGTGTCCCACACGGCCTCTTGGAACTTATCACCCGACTACACGAGAATACTTATGCACAAATCAGGAGCGGTAAGGATGGTGATCTATCAGAAGCAGTGGCTATTGAGAGGGGAGTCAGACAGGGGTGTGTTTTGGCCCCTACCCTTTTTCTTCTATACATAAATAATTGTATTAAGTATTTAGCAAATTGCACTAATGATTCCCCAAAGCTGGCCGGGACCAAAGTTCCATGCCTACTTTATGCAGATGACACTATCCTCCTGTCTAAATCGTCCATGGGAATCCAGAATCTGGTTAACCAGTTCGGTGTATTCTGCAGAGATTACGGGTTAGACATAAATGTTAAGAAAACCAAACTCATGATATACAGTGCCCCGAACAAGAAGCTTAGAGCAAATATAAAGATGGACTCAATTCATCTGGAGAGGGTAATGGAATACGATTACCTGGGCATCAGACTATCTGATAAGGGAAGCTGGGATGCAGCTATAAGGAAAAGGGCACTAACAATCAGCCAAAGATGTGGAGTGATAGGACGTAAGGCTTGCACTGCAACAAGTCCCCCTCTGACCCTTATATCTGAAATTTACAAAGCCCAAATCCGTGCCGCGGCCCTATATGGAGCAGAACTTTGGGGATCTCACAGACAACTGGACACTCCTCAAATCAAAGAAAATAATTTCCTTAGACACATATCCAGACTAGGGAAGGGCACGCCGATGCTCCCCCTAAGACTGGACCTGGGTCTAAATAGTATTAAAGACACAGCATACTTAAGACCACTTCTGTACTGGGTCAGACTATGGAAAACGGATGAACTCAAACCCTTCAGGTCAGCAGTTAAAGAACTATTGCCACCTTGCTATGGATGGGAAAAAGTACGGTGGCTAAGGGAGATGAAAGCGGCTTGGGTCAAACTGAATTTATCCCATTATTGGGAGAATCCCGAGATGATTCCTGGTAACAGTAAACGCCTGATCAAAGACCATTATTGGGAAAAAATCCATGAGGAATCTCTCGGCTCAATTGGGTTAGGTCGGCTGACAGCATAGTTTCTGCTGGTCAAGCACGAACCTCTGCCTGAAAGCTTCCTGGATCTCCCTATACCAGCCCGTGCTCGCTCTTTACTACTTCAGTTCAGATATGGAACATTGGCAGTCAACAGCTTCACGGCTTGCTGGTCGACCAATAGTTCTTTATCTGACAAATGCATAAACTGCCATCTATGCAAGGAAACTTCTGAGCATGTCCTATTTTTCTGTCCTCTGTACAAATGCCCTCGAGGGAAGTGGATTATCCCTCTGTGCAAAACACTGTTAACACAAAACCGAAACAGTGTATATAGAATATGTAAATATGACACTTCCATGCTGATAGTGAGTTCTGTTTCTAAATATTTGGAAGCAGCATGGAAAATCCGCAGTAGGATCATTACAGATCTTAATCCACCGGTTGAAGAGCGGTCTAGAAGTTAGCGAATTAGCACCCTGTTATATTAGTCTGGGATTTTAAATAAAACTATTAGTGCGACCTATCGAGGATATAAGACTGTATCCCCGAGCATGTTGTCTAGTGGGTTACCCCAATTGAAGTGACTTATAGCTCCCCAGCATATATAATTTTTAAATGGCAAGATGCAATTTATTTGATCAACTTATTTAAGAGAACTGATTAACTTAGGGCTTCATTTTCCACTGGTTGACTTCTAACTTTTGCTAATAGGAGCTATTGTATGTAGTTTTTATGTCTTATTTTATGTATAAACCTGTTTTAGAATGGTTTTTATGCTTTTAACAATTGATTAGTATTATTTTAGCATTTAGCGTCTTGCATAGGGTAAGATTCAGAGACTATTTTGAGAATCTTGTCTTAATTATTAATGAAACTTTTTTATGTAGTTTTAGAACCTTTTTTTTATTTTTTATATATAAGCGGTGTATTAATTGCTAATGTCTTTTATTTTTTATTTTTTATTATGCGATGGTTTATGGCTTCTATCCTTTTGTATGTATGATCACTTTTAACTTCTCAAATGGTCCAAATCTGGACCGAATAAACTCTTGATTGATTGATTGACTGGATTCGCATTTGGACCAAGGAGGATTTGAAATCATATAAAGCTGCAATGATTGACATCATGAATCTACAAAAACATAGAAAACTGCCTTGGTTAAATCATGTTTCAACATCCTTGGCTGCCACAGGCTTAGAAGAACTCTGGTCCCATCCAGAAAAAATCATGAATCTTAGCCTTGCTGCAGTCATAAAGTCATATTGGGACCTTAAGATTCTGACGATTTGTAACTCACCCAGTCCTTTGTTAAAGCCTTATATTTTATTTAACTAAGAACTTAAACCAGCCACGTTCATGGATAGTATTTACCCGGATGAAAAAAGATCCCTTTATTTTAAATTTCAAATGAGCACGTTACTGGTGATTTCAGTGACTAAAAAGTGGCAGTCTCTTCCACAGGGGAGATCTGATTGCTGCCCCTGCCTCTGTGGTGGTCAAGAAACATTAGTTCATTTTCTATTAATATGTCATTTTAGGATTCAACTTCACATTTTGTATTTATGACCACTTTTTTTAAAGTATGGTGTTAGGAAATGTAAGGAAGCTGAAGTGCTGTGCATGCGCTCGGATGAAAAATACATTGTGATGATTGTTTCAACATATATCTTGGAGGCATGGAAATTAAGATCGTCAGTTCACTCACAACTCTCAGTATACTAATTACTGTTTAGTGGGGTCCAATAGGTGCTTATTTTGGGGGGAAATAGTGCAGGATGAGGTATGACAGGGAAAGTATTCTGGGACACTACTGAGTTGGAGGGTCGTACCAAATCAACTCAGACGATCAGCTCCAGGATAACTGTACCTAACTTTAAGTTTATCATACCTCCATTGATTCAATCAGTGTATTATGTGACTAAGTCACGGGGTGACTAGTTAGCCACTGTCGCAAACCACTTACATGATTATTATGGGTACCCTTGGCTTCCTGTGGTTGTGTATGTGAATAAGCTGATTGTTAAGCATAGTTTTTATTGATAAGTTTGCATTTTAATATGTCATTTTTAACATATCATGATGTGATGTTTGTATTTGTAAGTGTGAAATTGTTATGGCCAGGTAGGCTGACAACAACAACAACAATAAATGGTATAAATGATAAATGGTAACACGCATCCACACAATCAGATCTGTAGGTCCAGCCTTCTCACATAGATCACTCCTAAAGCGTGGCGTGACCTCCCACTTCACAAAAGAGCCTCCTCCTTTTTTCTTCAATGATGTAAAAAGTGGAATATCTGACTCCCCACCTTGAGATTAGCATCACATATCTGCGAAGTGCCTGAATACCCTAACCAGTGGCAGTGAGTTATACAAACACATATAACATAACGTGTGGTCTGTCCCACAATGCTATTTTTCCTGCTCTCCCTTGTGCACCCAGCGCCACAGCTGCTGAACATACCAGGAGACGATACAGAAAAAGCAAATACTGCACCTTGCCACAGACATTAATTTGTCTCACCACGTTTCATTGCAAATCAGTATTTGGTTAAAATGTTTACATCTGACTTGGTATTATGTATGTATGTATTGATATCTAAATATACATGTACATATATAGCCATACAAAGCCAGAATTATACATCCTAAACAAACATGCACTTGTGTGTGAGGATAGATAGATAGATAGATAGATAGATAGATAGATAGATAGATAGATAGATAGATAGATAGATAGATAGATAGATAGATAGATAGAGAGATAGATAGATAGATAGATACTAGTATGACTGGTTTTGTCCCTTTTATACAAAATTTAGAAATATCACATAAAAGTTGCATTTTATTCACCTCCTCATCAGAACACACTTTAAACAGTTAATTTAAGACGAAAACACTTTAAAATGTGCTCTACAGTTGCCTTAATGACCAAGTGATAATTTAAGTAAACAAACACAGTAAGAGCATAGTACAATAAATAAGGACAATTTATATGGGCCTTTGAAGAACATTAAAAAGTGAACAGAGGGTTTGTATTTTCTCTAGGAATAGTGAAAACCTTCTTACCTCTGTCCTGTTTGTGCTGTGCTGACTCTTTCCCTCTCAAATGTTGTACGGAGCCTGCCATGCTGGGACTGAAGAGAAACAAATTGGTTTTTTTTTGTTTCTCTTGACTTCTGGGTCAGTGCGAGTAAGCTCTGAGCATGCTGCACACTGCAGCTGCTTAAGAGAGACACAGGGGCGGCCAAGGGGCTATGGTTGTGTCCATTAAGGCAGGATTTTCAGTAATACCAAAAGAGGAAAAAATATGAATCCTAGCTAGTATTTTACAAGCAAGAAGAAGAATTTTATGTTCAGGTGTTTCTAGTTGCTAAATCAAGAAGCCATGTTATCAACTTCAGGACTGAAAAGGCTGAAACTGGTGCCATTACCCAGATAACACAAAATTGTCTTCCTAGGCTATTACGCTGGGCAGTGTTGCTAGCCTTATTGCTGGCGAACCATTTCCCTCCCCATGGCAGTCTTTTTGACAGATCCTTTCCGGCAAGGAGAGTCTCGAAATGATTTGTGCAGAATGAAACCATTTGAAAACAAGAAATAATTCGAATGTGGAGCAATCTAAATTGTGAAAGCTCCGGAGGGGACAACATCGACCTCAGTTTCGTAAAACAGGTGCAGCATTAAATGCAAAACAATATGTTCATAAATCTGGCATTTAATTATTCATTTTTTCATTAAGTAGGCCCAACATGTGTTTACAGTTTTTCTTCCATGATGGCACCAGGTAATGAGAAGAGAAGTAATTGGACGTACCTTGCAGGTGCCCATGAAATGCCTCTGCAGTGCCTTTTAAATCAGCTGTCTCTGCTTGCCTTTGTAATCAGTGCAGTGAGCTTGAACAATCATCTGTTTTGCAGCCATTTAACTCTTTTTTATGAAAAATGCGCCTTTCCTTGCTTTGATGGCATATTTCTTTTCTTTTCAAATTAAATTGAATGCTATAGATCAGTGGTTCTTAACCTTTTAACTTCTGTGGACACCCTTGAATCATTATTGGGATCCGAGAATTCTCATTGAGTAGTTACTGGAAGCCGGGAAACCTCTGCCTAAGCATCTTCGATTATTTGAAATACAAAACAAAACATAAAAAATACGGAAACAAGCATTCATCAAACAAATATACAAATGATGAAATATGTTAATTAGTTGGCAAAAAAGTAAAAAAAAAAATCTAAATTGTATCTTTAATTGGAAGGTTGGAGCTTTTCTATATTAGTTGAAAGCCACTTATGGCCCTTTCTATGTTCTGTTTATTCCACTCGTGCTGCTCCCATGAATCAATCTTGCAATGCTAACTTAGGTTTTAGCCTCCAATTTCAAATTCCTTTACATTTACACAATGCTTTAATTTTTTTCAATTGGGCATTTTTGTATATACAGTATATGTTTACTTTACTTTATCACTTTATTCGGTTTAAAAGCTTCGACCATAAGAACAAATAAATATACATTACTTCACAAAGCAATCATAATAGTTTTAGAAAAAGCCACTCATTTTCATAATTTGAAAAAAAAATACATTCAAAATATTTCATTTCCCATACAAAATCACAGTAAATCAACTTCTCTTCCCAGTAAAAACTTTTAAGTAAAATGAAAACAGAATTACAATACTCCGCCAGATTTGACACATCGAACACCATGCACAATTTTAAAACTTTTTTAAAAATTCCATTCAAGATTTCATTTCCCAGTTAAAATTTCAGTAGTGATAAAAACTTATAAACACACTTAAAAAAGATTAACACTATTCCACCAGGTTATAGCTCCCTTTAGAAAAGATCCTACCCCATGACACATCCCAGCACATCAGAAACCATACCCAACCACAGGAAGGCTGAGGGATACTGCACAAAACCCCTTTCCCTCAGCGGGGAGAGCAAAAAACAACACCTAAAAGGTGCATAAAGATCGCAAAACAGAGTAAAATGAATTAAGGTCTGTAAGGACACACCATCACACTAGCACAATTGTGAAGAATTTTGATCAAACTGGCCTAATGGAAAGCACAAATTACTTCTAATTACCCCTAATCGAAATCACAAAATGAGTGTCCTTTCCCATACATTCCTTATCTCCAAAAGGTACGCCTCTGAGCCCACCCCCACTTTTAAAAATATAAAATCCCTCACAGATTTTTTCCTTAATTCCTCCGCCTCCCTCTTGGCCTGTGAGATTTTGAAGAAATTCTCCTACGCCCAACGTTTATCAGAACGTGTTAAACCCTCTGGTGCATCAAACAAATCTGTCCGCCTACGTGTAGTGGCTACTTCTCTTATGTATCCAGCCAGGGAATATCCCTCACATAATCACATAACATACACTCCCACACAATTTCCTTGTTTAGGAAAGCAAACCCATTTGTCCATATGGAAATCCAGAGCAAAAAGGGAGCAAAATTAATGGCATCCTCTATGAAATCCAAATCCAGTTCAACATGCAAACAAAAACCAGAGGTGGTTTGGCCTACTCCTAACAACCTTCTACAAAAATGTTTTTCGTCTATCACAAGGAACCTATTTTCCATATAGCCCCAAAGTGGTGCCCCATACATTAAGACTGGAAGACATTTACGCCTGTATACTTCAAGCAGGGGCCTAATAGGTTTATTTCCCACCCTTGCAGCAAACTCAAAGGTAGCACCTACTGTAGCATTGAAACGCATCCCTCTCCTGGAAATACAGGATTTCCAAGTACCCTTTTCATCAAAATTTACCCCAAATAGGGGACTTCCTGTATCTTGCTAATTACTTGATCATTTATCTTCAGCCCTCCCACCCTACTCAGAGGTTTGCCATACACCATAAAGTGTGATTTGCTACAATTGATCTCAAGATCTAAGGCACAGAGGTTTCATACGCTTTAACCTCCTCACATAGTCCATTCATAGTACGGGCCATAAGAACTGCATCATCTGCATAGATGAGTACCGGGACACTCTTACCGTTGATTTTAGGAGCATCCTTACATCTTTCTACTAGGAAAATCATACAACCTATTTGTATATAAAACAAAAAGGGTAGGACCCAAAACACAACACTGTCGTACACCCCTGTTAAGCTAAAATGAGTCCATGCATTCCCCATTAGGCCCACACCTCACACTTGCATTTATTCCTAAGTGAAGAGAGCAAAGCAGCTCCACAATTTGGGGATCCATACCCAACCAGGTTAGCCTTTCCCATAACTTGCTTCCATTTACCTCATCAAAGGCACAGCTGAGATCCATAAAAGCAAGATACAGTGTACCACTCTTTGCTTGTGTATATTTGTCAATCAGCATGAGCAGATTTAAACATTGCTGTTGGGTACCAAGCCCTTCCCTAAAACCATATTGCACCCCGCTCAAGATCTCATTTTCAGACATCCAACCCTCAATATGCCTTAAGATAATTCTTCCCAAACTTTTGCTGAGGAATCGAGGAGTGAGATTGGGCGATACGACTTTGGGTCATTTCGATTGCCGTTTTTGTATACGGGTACATTGTATGCCGATTTACAGGTAGTGGGAATTCCTTCCCTAACTGCTGCATTGAGAACATTGAGCAGAATAGGTGCCCACGACTGAGGACAGTATTTATATAGATCCATTGGGATAGTATCAGGGCCTGGGGCTTTATGAGGGATGGCCATACTGTTCACCAATTTCCTTCCCTAGAGGGCACCCCAAAAAAATCCTACAAAAATGGCTCATCCAAGCCGCGGGGCGAAATTAGAGCCCAGACCCTCCAATCTATCAGTCTGGAAGGAACCCCTATTTACAACCTTCCAGAACAGGCCTGGGTTCTTGTTGCATGATGCACGTTCCAAGTCCTCCCAGCCCTGCTCCTTGAGCTGCTGCTTCCTATCCCTCAAAACTATTTTGTAGTGAGCCCTTGCATTTCTCACATGGGCCTTATCTCTTGGCTGTCCCTTCAATGCCTTCTTCAGAGATTTCTTAGCCTCATAACAAGGCTTGCTGAACCACCCTCTCTGGTATTTACAAAAGGGCTCAAAGGCTGCAGTCATACATTCTTTAATAGCTTCATTTACTCTGCGCATGCATCCATAACTTCCCCTGATCTAGGGGATTTGGCCAAGAGAATCTCTACTATCAAATTTAAATTTTGACCTCCCACTATCTCTGCTACCTGCTGGGTATTTACCTGTCTCCATCCAAGTCTCCTTCCCTGATCTTTAATTCTCACCGAGACTGGTCCTCCCAACACTGGTTTGCGTAAAATCACAGGGAAGTTAAAGAAAATTGTGAGGGGATGATGATCACTAAAATACTGCTCTACCACCTCACCAAACAAGACCAGGTTTTTCAGAGATGGGGACACAAAGATGTAATCAATTGCCCTTCCAGCCCCTCTGCCAACAAAGGTTGGAGCCTGATGTTTACCTACCACTTCCAAATCACATCTATTCAGAAGTCCCAAACTCCATAGGCCCTTGATCATGGTCCTACCTCTCAAATCCTGTAATCCCTCAGCTGTATGAATCCCATGGTCCTGCTCAAAGGGGTTCACCACAGTACTGTGCCACACTATTTTTGCATTAAAATCCCCTTACACAACATCACAGAACTCCAAACCAAATCCCTCCAGTCTACACTTCAGTATCTGCACGACTGAGAAGAGGACGCCAATTTGGCATCCAGAGTCCCATACAGCATTATAGAAGTTTACAAGCAAGATTTTAAATTTATTTGGAAAAACTACCCAAATAATAAGGAAACCCTGATGATTGCAGGTAATTTGACATGCTCTCGCTATTGTAGAAAACCGAATCAGGGTAACTAAACCTTCTTAAGGGCATCCTCCTTGAGTCCGCTCAGGCGACACTGCAAACCTTTGGTAACCATCCCATACTGCAAGCCAATCCGACCAGGTTTCTTGAAGTAAAATAAAATCAAAATGTGCCATATACTTTATCCACTTAACAACTAATAGCTTGGTATCATACCCTGCCACATTCCGTGAAATAAAACAGCACTTCGAAGTCTTTCCAACCTGACCTTCCAAGCCCATGGTAACATCTGGGGGTTCTACTACTCCCACTAGGGGTCTCCATACATAGCGTCAATCAACCTCCTCCAAATCTGGGTATGTAGTAGGTCCATTTTCCAAGCTAGTTGGCTGTAAATCACTGTGCACTATCCCAAGATTCCTAGTTGGGAAACCATCCATTGGCCGAGTATGATTGTAAAAGAAACCAAAAGGGACTGAGAGAGCGTGGTTTAACTATTATATATATTAGATGTGAAATGTTTATATATAAATATCTAACAAAGCTGCATACAAAAATCGATCATAAAATATTATTTGTTTAAGTGTATTCTTAACATGATTATAAGTGTGAAGTTACTATTGTGCACATAAACTAATGTCAACTGTAAGAAATAATTGCTTGCATTATGATTAATTGAATATGCTAACACCTACGAGGATTGCATTTGTATTAGAATCCATAGGCCTTAAATTAGCGTGAGTTGAAGTTTTAGCCGTGTAGCTCTCATATTAAAGCATATTTTTCTGTTTTCCAGTGTGCTGACTCGTAAAAGGCCATGACCCAGCATTTGTTCCTTTTCTTTGTTTTAGGTTGCTAATTCCTTCTGTTTCCCATCCGCATATTAGCTGCCTTAGTATAAGTTTTATACATTTTGCAACAATCATAGAAACACTCAAGGACGTTTTATCCATGGAAAAGAGACCATTTGACCTGAAGAACGTGCCAAAGGATGACACCCTCCGGATGTGCCACCTACGAAGATGTCAATTATGAAGACCAATCAAAACGTTATAAATTATCGTGGGGTGACAATTAGGATTACCTAATGTATCATTTGATAGGTTAAAGATAGTGGGGTATAGCGGTTATCCAATAGAATTTGGGGGGAATGTATTTGGGAAAAGGGATAAAAACTCATGACACAAAAGAGTCGTAGTATTAGGTAGGAAATGATATCAATTGCATCCAGAAATTCTGTCACTCTGTTTGGTGATTTGATACTTAGACAAAACCATCTTCATCCATAGACTGCCCCTTTACACTTCTCCTCCTTATGAGGGAAGTGTCCCCTGTCCTTAGATGAAATAGACTGTCGGCGATCTAACTGAGGTCCTGAAGACGAAGACTGATCCTGTATGCTGACTTATTCCGAGGAGGGTAATTATGACAATGCTAATGTAATTTGTCTGTTTGCTTTTCCTTTCTAGGTACCAACTGCTGTATTTTTTGATAGAGACCTTAGTCAGATGTTTTCCAAATTTGTGTTCAAAATTATTTTGCATGAAGCCCAACATGCTGATGCTAATTAGTGGTTAGGCTAGGTGATCACTTTTGACTGACGAAATTAGACAATGACTGACATTATGCTATGCTGAACTGAGATGTATATGAAATTCTATGCACTCTGATCTATGCAATACTTATGTTGGCGTTCTCATGTTTGTGATCTTTGCATTATTGAAGTCTTATCATAGCCGTCGTGTTGTGATTTTGCTCAATTGCCTTTTGGTTTTGAGATTAACACTTCTATTATTAGATTGTAATTAATAGGGAATAAAATTCACAAAACTCCAATAAAGGAGTGGTTATTCATGACTGAAAGGTCATGGTTGCGCCGATAATTTAACCAATGTCTTCATCCAAAGTAAAGTATATTGTGGTAATAAATTTTGATAACGTCATTGACATATTGCTTGACATATTGATCAGTTATCTCGTTCTACGGTGTCTCACCACTGGGTCAAAAGATTCATCGGCCTAAAAAGAGTCCTAATGTGTATAAAATTTACATAAAGGGACACGTTATCAGTCTGGTAGCAGAGCGACGGTTTGGCCTTTGGGGGCCCTAGGACGGAGATTCATTGTTTAATTTGTTTTTCTGTGATAATGCAAATAGGAGGTATGATGGGTTTCTAAGTTCACCATGACTTTCCCGGGATCTCGGAGCCTGCCTAAGTGAGTTGGGGAATGTTCTCGGCGCCATAGTGTATGTGGTTAGGGTCTTTGCGCTTGCTTAGCTTATGCATTTTGCAGGTGATTGTGAAGGTTCGTGTGTAATTAGGCCAAAATATATGTTGTTTAGTAGGAGTGGGCGTACTCCACAGCATGAGAGTAGGGAAGTCGGCATACTTCATATGAGTGCGGCGCTTGGTGCTCAAAATTATCTACGTGGTTGGTCGTTGTGTACGGACCTGTTGAGGTCTAAGACTCCGGAGTATGAAGACAAATGTGGTTTATGCTGTAATCTGTGCGGTTTAATAGGTCAATTGGGCATGGTTGACAAGTCAAGTTGAGTCATAATGTGTGTATGAAAACCTTCAATGGAGATTTGGTGAGTTCTAAAGTGCACTAGAATAAGCCATTGACAAGTCAAGGGTAGAATTTGCAGGTCGAATTCTGCTTGCTTATGAGGGAACTGATGAGGAGAAAGTAGCGGCCGAGGCTTCAAGTGAAATCTCTGTAAAGTTCTGAAAGGAATGTGTTACCCTTCCTGTAGTAAACCGGCAGGTTTGTGTTGTCATTTAAAGTGCTTGCAATAATTGCATTAGTTTATGTGAGATTGTATAGGTTCAGTGAGGAGCGGATGAGCTGCGAGACTTTGTCAGCTGTAGTGTGTGTGAGTGTGACGTCAGTGGTGCCGCGCTGAGATAGGTTGGTTGTCGAGAGGGGTCGCGCACGGATTGGCTGCCGTCCGTGAGAGGCAATAGATTGAGAAAGGCGAGTGAAGAGTGTCCTGGGAACTAAGTCACTTCTGATTAAATACAAAATAAGAGAATCACTAAAATGAATTTTGTTGAAGCATTTAAGAGCGCTCTGAAAGGAGACGTATATATTGTTGCAACCGATGGGGAGCCTACACCACCCGAGGGTACTCCAGCTTATACAGTCATGGAAGAGAAGGGTGTCGCGCCCTGTTTATGGATGAAACAGTGGCGCAAGTTAACAGAAAAGGAAGGATGTCTAGCGTTCCCAGAACATGGGACATTCAATCCAAAGGTACTGGAAAATTTGAGGTGGATGTTAAGTACACAGAAACCACCTCCGAGACCAGCTCAGTATGAGGCTTTGGCAATTTGGGACTTGATGGCTCTTAAACATAGACAGGAAAGGTTTCAGAGAAGACTGAGAAGGGCAGAGAAATCCTATGCAGAAGCTAGGTGGGATAATGAGAACAAAATGTGGAGACGGGGAATTGTAGACGGGTTGAAATCATTCCCAGCAATAACATAGGGAGAAGAGACGCAGGGAAAGAAAGCATCCTGTAAAACCGACAAAGATTCAGGCAAATCTAAAGAGAATAAAAGATCTTGGGAAGAGGAAGGTGATTCAGACGATGAGGAATTTATGGACAGATTATTACATGATCGTCCGCCACCATATGCGGTGAGCGACAATGCCCCAAGTACCTGCTTGGATCATGGGAACCAGACGCAGGAAAAGGGAGTTACCGATACGGCACAGACTAGCGATACAGCTTCGATACAGAATGGTGTCAGTGTACCCACTGCACCAGACATACCGATACAGTTGCAGCCACCACCGCAGATACAGAGAATCTACCCTGACGTCCCAGTGCTTGAGACGACTACGAATTTGATAGTGCCACTAGGTCCGATATATACGAATCCAAGGCTAATACAAATTGAATCAACTCTGAAATTAATATCTCAACCACAACCACAGTTGATACCAGGGTACAACCCTGTAGCAGGTCCACCATTAGTGCCGGTTCTGGGTACATTGGAACAGACCTATGGAGTTGCTGCTCAAAGAAGTCAGGGTCCGGGTCAGACACCTGCCGCTATATCGTTACCCATTACTGTCGGTCCACCAGTGCCATTGTATGCACAGGGTAAAACGGGCGTGTGTGATCAGGGAGTGATGACTCAGGAGGCGATAAGAGGAGGGTCCATGGGAACTCCACAGATAATGGCCCCCGGGGAACAAGTAATTGAACAGCCTAGGTCCTTAATGGATCTTAGTCCAGTAGGAGCACCTCTCGAAGCAATGCGTCAAGCGGGTTTGGTGGTTCAACCCCACAAACCATGAGTACGAATATCTCACATTCTCCAATGATGCATGCAGGGAACATTTCACTGCAAGGTTTTTCAGTTCAACAGTTAAATGAATAGTTAGAAAAGACTTACACTTCACAGAAAGCCGCAGTGGTTACAGTCGAACCAGAGAAAGAAAACCAAAATGAATACTTGAACTTTGTACGATTAGGGACGGAAGCTGCCGAATTGGTAGAAGGGACAATGGGAGTAAATCGATTGGAGTCCTATACAGAGGCAGAATTGAGATACTTATGCCCCAAGATTACCAAAGAGGTTGGCAAAGTCCATCAGCGATTAGCGAACTTGGCAGACAAATACAATATTGATATTGGAAACACTAAACATTTGAAAAGAAGTTACAGATTAGGTTTTGATTCAAAGGATTTCGAACACATGAGATCTGCAGGAATGAAGGCACATTTGAGAGAACTGTTACAAAGCGCACAAATTTGGGGTGCACTGGAAAAATGGGAAGGAAGATGGGCAAAAAAAAGAGATAAGGGAAAAGGTGACAGCCCAGGGTCTAATCAAGCCAAGACCTCACCTGATTTGGAATCAGTAAAAATATTACCTATGAGAGAGACAGCTGGTGGTGTTTTAGTTCATGTGCCTTGGACTAGAAGAGATATTCTATCCTTTACTAATGATTATCCCGGATTAAGGGAGAAACCGATCGAGTGGTATCAACAAACAGATAGGTTTGTGAAACTCGCAAAGTGTCTTTGGGAAGACTTGAACACCTTGTTTGAGATCATTGTTCCGCCTGATTTGTGGCTCGAGTGCAAGAGGGGCGTTGACTGGCTGACAAAAGAACCAGCAAGGGATAAGGTGACTGGAGCACCTTCTGAGGAGGTGAGGAAGTATTATCATAAAGTGATTGAGTTTTTGAAACAAAAGGTTTCGCCGAAAGTGACTGATTGGCAGAAAATCGACCGGACCTTTCAAGAGGTTAAAGAGTCAATACATGCTTATTATGAGAGATTGTTAAAAGCGTTTAAGCACTACAGTGGTACTGAGACTATTGAACCAAAGGACATGAACCACCTTGTTTTCAGATTAGTCGAAGGACTGAGACCAGAAGTTAGCCAAATGATTAAGAATCATTTGATTTGTTGGCAAGCTAAACCGATTGATGAGGTGTTGCAGTATGCAAAGTACTGTAGTGATGAGATTGAGTTAAAGCAGAAAAAGTTGAAAGAAAAGGTGATGGTGATGCAGATAAGGGCTGCACAGGCAGGAATACAGGGAAATGGAGTTCATCAGATGATACAGCAGCAACCGCAAATGAATGGTGTGTTTCAGACCCAACCGAGGGGTCGAGGTTGAGGGTTTGTGAACCGTGGTTCAGACATGAATACTGTTGTAATTCAAAATGACACGCAAGGGGTAAAGAAGATGTCACCATGTCACACGTGCGGGGGCGTGGGGCACTGGAAACGGGAGTGCCCGAATATGGCGCAGGATGGTGCAGTTCAGCAGAGCACTAATGTTGGTGGATTACAAAATCCACGAGGCCCAAAAATAAGACATCAGAACCCAAATTTTCAGAACAATTTGGCGCAAATGCAAGGGGTACAGCCCATGCAACAGATTCAAATGCTGCGTTTTCAGTCAAGACAAATGCAACCAGTGCAGCAGCAGATTCCTATGGTGCCTAGACAGCAAATGCAATTACCAATGGCTCCAATGAGACAGCAACAGGTGATGCTTCCTCAGCAGGTCACAGGCCAGGTAACAAGTCAAAACAATACTGTACAACAGTTCTAGAAAGGGGACCTCGTTGCTCCATTGTACACATTCGATTTACAGATGTTTGCCAGTCCAACGCACGGGGAGGAAGAGGTTCAATCCATTTACGACATATTTCTCGTCTAGCTAGAAGGATTAATATAAACAACAAATGCTCCTGCTGTACTGACAATCTCTGGTACTTTATACCCTGTTCCCAAACCCCAAACACCACTGTTGAGAGATTTAATACTAAGTTAATGTTAAAGATTACCTTTAAGGTACTCCCTATATCCCCCCAATAATTCAACAACTTAGAACATTGCCAAAACATGTGAATATCATCTGCCTTATCTTCCCCAAATCTTGGACAGTTTTTCTGAATTTTCCCAATAGCTGTTCATCTAGCCGGTGTCCAATAAACCCTATGAAGAGTGAACAGGTGATTTTTCTTCAACCCTGCTGGACTAGTAGTAAACCACAGTTCTGAACAAGACTTTTGCCACATTGCTATAACATCTAAAGTTGGAAAAATCGCCCCCCACTTCGACAAGGGAAGGGATGCACTATCCTCTACTGTTTCCAACAAAGCATGGTACCACAATGCAACCTCTTTATTGATGATTTTCTGGTTTAATTTCCCTTCCCATACGCTCCTCCCTATTTCTCCTGTTCGTCGAGAATTTACCCAACTAGATATCTGAAAATACTTAAATCTGGAAACTGTCCCTCCAGTACCTTCCTGGAATGCACACCAACTTAACAATTCAGAACCTTCTATTATCTGACCCCATCTTACCATCCCACTCGCTCTCAAGGGAATTGATAATTTGTCGATAAAGCATTCAGGAGTACCAGGTGAATCCCAAATGGGAGCAGAACTACAGAAATAAGGTATCTCTAACGCCCTCCGAAAATACATCCAAACATTGCATGCATGTCTGGGAAGTTTCAAACGAACCTTCTTAAAGTACCTAGGGTGTCCGAATTTATGTAAGAAATAATCTGCTCCTTCCTCAAGATGTGCCGTTAAAGCTCTCCAGACTAAATCATACTCTGACTTTTTATTCAATAAGATTCTAATGTTTTTTAATTGAAAAGCCAAATAGTACCTAAACAGGTCCGGAGACGCAATACCCCCCCACTCTTTTTTTCTACTCATCTTTTTCCATGAAATCCTTACTCCCTTGGAAGCCCATACAAATGAGGATAAATCCCCCTGTAATTTTTTAAACCAGCTCTTCTTAAACTCTAGTGGAATAGTGTTAAACAAAAAGGTAAATTTTGGAAGAATGCACATCTGTATAAAACATCTGTAAATCGAATGTGTACAATGGAGCAACGAGGTCCCCTTTCTAGAAAAGACAATTTTTGGATGTACTGGGAAAATGTTTATCAATAGTGTATTATTTTGTGTTGTATATTTTTTGTTTGGTCTCACCCTCTTGAACTCTTGAAATCTTAAGTCCAATGATTAGAACTCCCCCTTACCCTTTTGGGTGCTGCTTTGGTTATGATCAGGTCTAAGAAAGTAATAATACTTGATCGATGACATACGTTCGGGAAAAGTACAACTAGTAGAACACGTGGGACGGCTTAACTGAGGTATGGATCATATACCTGGAGGCATGCTGTTGTCTGCCGTGCCCTGGGCTTTTCCCCCCTTAACCAAAGCATGGGTGATGAAATGAGGACAAAAATAAAATAAAAAATACTGTACAACAGTTCCCATTACGAGGTGAAAATGGCATGAATGAAGATTGGTCAGATGACAGCTCAGACAGTGAAGAGTGTAGACTTGCAGCATCTTTAGAGGTAGATCAGAGAGGCCCATACGTCAAGGGAAAAGTGATGGGATATAAGGTCTCATTTCTGGTTGACACAGGAGCCACACGCTCTACAGTCAGACGTGTGGAAGTTCCGAAATTACCACTGTCAGGGCGTACCATACGAGTGGTTGGAGTAGCAAATCAGTATCTGACCAACCCGATTACAGATCCAGTGCAGGTTGAGATCGGCAACTTCCAGGGACTACATAGGTATGTAGTATGTGATTCAAGTCCGATATCCCTACTGGGAAGAGACTTACTGTGCAAGACAAAATGCTCAATTACCTGTTCCAATGATGGAATTGAGGTACAGACAAATAGTGATGATGAAGGAGACGAAAGTCAAATTTTTTAGGAAGAGGCAGGGACAAATGAGGACTATCCTCTGATTACTCTATTCCCAATGCATACCTTGATCTACTTACCTGTCGAATTACAAGGGACAGTAACAGAAAAAGTGTGGGACTTAACTGGGAAAGAACTAGGATTGATAAAAGGAGTAGAACCAGTTAAAGTTCAGATAAAAGCAAATGCAGAGTTCCCACAAGTACCACAATACCACATGACCCAAGATGTTCTTATCGAAGTGTCACAAATAATTGCAGTTTCTCAGACAGGGAGTTCTGAAAGAGGTTTTGAGCAGTCCATGTAACTCTCCCATAATGGGGTTAAAGAAACCTTGTGAAAAAGTCCGAATTGTGCAGGATTTGAGAAAAATAACTGAAATTGTGATAAAGTGTTGCCCTGTGGTGCCCAACCCAGCAGTGATCATGTTTCAGGTCCCCTGTGATGCTGAATGGTTTACTGTAGTAGACCTATCACAAGCTTTCTTTTCAATACCTCTTCATGAGGACAGTCAATTTTTGTTCAGTTTCAAATTCCTGGATAAGGTGTACAGTTGGTGCAGAATTCCTCAAGGGTTTTCTGAGTCACCATCCATCTTCAATCAAATATGGAAGAAGGATTTGGAGCCACTGGTGCTACCTTTTAATTCAACTCTTGTACAGTACATTGATGATTTGCTAATTGCGTCCAAAACAAGGGACAGTTGTAAGTATGATACCATTGCATTACTGAATCATCTGGGAAAGAACGGACATAAGGTGTCACCCAGAAAATTACAATACTGTCAGAAGGAGGTGAAATATTTGGGACATTTGATTGAGAAGGGTTCCAGGAGAATATCAAAAGAAAGAACAACAGCTGTCTTGCAAATGCACCCTCCAACAACAAAAATGGCTTTCAGGATGTTTTTGGGAATCGTGGGCTACTGTCGCCAGTGGATACCCAACTTCTCAATCATTTCAAAGCCATTAATAAAACTGACAGGAAAGGAAATCAAGGATGAGCCATACACTATCACCTTGTCAAAAGAAGAGCTTGAATCATTTATGGAACTGAGAGAATGCATGTGCAGGGCACCAGCACTAGGAATGCCAGACTATGAGAAACCATTTCTGTTGTTTTGTCATGAACGTGATGCTTGTTCTTTGTATGTCTTAACACAGGTCCACGGAGATGCAAATCGCCCTGTAGCATATTTTTCAGCTACCTTGGACCCTGTCGCAGCAGCCTTACCGGGTTGTTTGCGTGCAGTTGCAGCAGTTGGTCAGAGCCTTTAACAATGGGAAGGCATAGTCATGGGATACACTCTAACAGTAATGGTTCCACATTCAGTTGAAATTCTGTTAACTCGAACTAAAACTCAGCACATGACAAACGCACATCTTACTAGGTATGAGACGGTCATACTGGGGTCACCAAATGTCACGCTTAGGAGATGCATTGTACTGAACCCGGCAACTTTACTACCTAATGATAATACTGAAATCAAAGATGGGGAAGAATTTGAACATGATTGTCTTGAAGTAACTGAATTGTACACCAAACCTCGTCCAGATATTCAGGACACTCAGTTGAAAGAAAATGACTGCATCATGTTTGTTGATGGGCTCTGTCTTAGAGACTCTGCCGGAACACTGAGAGCTGGTTATGCGGTATGTACTATAAGTGGCATCGTCAAAGCCTCCTGGCTCGAAAGAGTGTTTTCCGCACAAGTGGCAGAACTGATCGCCCTTACTAAGGCATGCCACGCAGCTGTAAACTTGAAAGTCACCATTTATACTGACAGCAGATATGGATTCAGAATCGTACATGATTTTGGCCAACTTTGGTCACAGAGGGGTTTTATGACCTCATCTGGGTCTCCTGTGAAAAATGGGGAACAAATAAAGGATTTGTTGCATGCGATTCAGTTACCTCTTGAAATTGCTGTGGTAAAATGCAGTGCTCACATAAGATCACAAGACTGAGGGGCATATTTATACTCTGTTTGCGCCGGGATTGCGTAGTTTTTTTTGACGCAATTCCGACGCAAAACTAACTCCATATTTATACTTTGGCGTTAGATGCGTCTAGTGCCAAAATCCATGGAGTTAGCGTCATTTTTTAGCGTGGACACCTACTTTGCGTTAATTATATGCAAGGTAGGCGTTCCCGTCTAAAAAATCGACTCCGAGGCATGTGCGTCGGATTTATACTTTCGGGCAAAAATCACGCCCGGGAGTGGGCGGGTCAAAAAAAATGACGTACGGCCGCTTTTGCGCCGTTTTTTAGCGCATGCAAAAGGCAGGCGTTAAGGGACCTGTGGGCTCTGAAGGAGCCCAGAGGTGCCCTCCCATGCCGCCAGGGACACCCCCTGTCACCCTTGCCCACCCCAGGAGGACACCCAAGGCTGGAGGGACCCATCCCAGGGACATTAAGGTAAGTTCAGGTAAGTGTTTTCTTTTATTTTTTTTTGTGGCATAGGGGGGCCTGATTTGTATCCCCCTACATGCCACTATGCCCAATGACCATGCCCAGGGGACAGAAGTCCCCTGGGCATGGCCATTGGGCAAGGGGGCATGACTCCTGTCTTTGCTAAGACAGGAGTCATTTCTATGGGGGTTGGGAGTGAAAAAAAAATGGCGCAAATCGGGTTGAGGCGAAAAAATGGCCTCAACCTGACTTGCCCCATTTCTTGACGCCCAAGCCCCATATCCCCCTACGCCGGCGCTGCCTGGTGTACGTCGTTTTTTTTAACGCACACCAGACGGCGCCGCCGGCTAACGTCATTCAGTAAATACGGCGCCCGCATGGCGCTTCAGAATGGCGTTAGCCGGCGCTAATTTTTTTGACGCAAAACTGCGTTAGCGCAGTTTTGCGTCAAAAAGTATAAATATGGGCCTTTGTGTCCATGGGAAACGGCTATGCAGATCAAGTCGCAAGATTCTGCGCATTGAACTGTATATAGTTTAAGGAACAATGGGAATTGTTACCACAAACTAAGAATGACACAAGTTTAAATCTAGCATTGCAGGTAGTTGACACATTGGACGAACTAAAAACATTACAAAGCCGTGCAAGTAAGGAGGAAAAATGCTCTTGGCAAAGAATGCAATGTGTGCAGAGAGCTGATGATTTATGGGTTTCAGTGGAAGGAAAATTAGTTTTGCCAAACAGCCTTCTATCCCAATTCGCCAGGCTCTACCATGGGCAGGCAAACCTGGGAAGGGACGCCATGATTAGGTCATTTAGAATTGATTGGTTTAACCCTAAATTCAGACATGCCGCAGAAATTAATTGTCACAGATGCATTATCTGTCAACAGCTGAATGCAGGAAAGGGAACTGTGGTAACTTTGAGCCATATTGGAAGAGCTGGAGGTCCATTTAACAAAATGCAAATGGATTTCATTGAAATGCTAGTTTGTGGAGGACTGAAGTATGTGTTGGTGATTGAGTGTGTTTTCAGTCATTGGATTGAGGCATATCCCACACGTAGAAATGACAGCCTTACAGTAGCCAAACTATTACTCAGGGAACTGATACCAAGGTTCGGGTTTCTGGTTTCTATAGAATCGGATAGGGGTAGACACTTCGACAATGAGGTGATTAAACTCCTGTGTGCTGCACTCAACATTGAACAAAAGCTGCATTGTAGCTATCGCCCCGAAGGATCAGGACTAGTAGAGCAAATGAACGGTACTTTGAAATCGAGAATGGCAAAAATGTGTGCAGCAACTAATATGAAGTGGGCAGATGCCTTACCTATAGTGCTGATGTCAATGAGAAACACCCCAGACAAGAAAACGGGACTATCCCCCCATGAAATCCTCATGGGCAGAGCTATGAGATTACCAGCAGTACCTGCAAATGCACTATTGAATATTCCAGATGATATGGTGTTGGATTACTGCACAGGTTTGGCTGATGTGATTCGCTCTTTCTCTCACCAGGTGGAAGCTAACACTTTGCCACCGATCGGAGATCCAGGCCACTCTCTTCAAGCTGGTGACTGGGTGGTTGTCATGAAGCACGTGAGGAAATTGTGTTTAGAACCACGTTGGAAGGGGCCATATCAAGTAATATTGACGACTACTACTGCTGTAAAGTGTGCTGGGGTTCCCAACTAAATACATACCAGTCATACAAAAAGGGTAACGTGTCCTGTTGAAGAGGAACTTGAAGTTTCCGGCACAACAACTTTAGAAAGAGAAGTCTCAAAGCCAGAGAACGGCCAATAAGAAACTGAGACTAACGGAGAGCCCACTGAGAACAGCCTTGTCCCTCAAACAGTCAATGAGTTCGAGAGAGGTGACAGAGTGCCTATCTCAGAATAAGCGACAGGAGAACTAAGTCAAGGAGAGGTTCTCCCAGAAGCAGACGAATACGGGTTAGAGTTCGAACCCGGCACAGAACCGGAAGAAGAAGAAGGAGAAATTGTGGAGAGGAATCAGAGCGTATCAGAACCGCCTGAACCAGGTGCAAGTCCATCAAGAGAAACCACCATATCACAAGAGGAGGGTACTGTCCAACGTCCTGAAAGGGCACATCGAGAAAAGACCCATAGAGGCGACAATTGGCCAGATAAGTCACTCTTCAAGATAAGAGATGTATCAAATGACACAATAATCGAAGAAAACAATACATCTAGAGTGGAGGACCTGAGTGAAGGAGAACACCAGGGTGAGCGAAGGTTAAAAAGAAAAAGAATCGCAAACAGAAGATATACGGGTCCTGAATGGGCATATGCTACAACTTCTGAATGGCAACAAGAATTTCTAGCATTCTACTTTGATCGAGAAGTACCAGGCCAATACTACGTACCTGAACGAATCCGAGGAAAGCCTGGTTAAGTTTTGCAAAATTTTGAAATTGAAAAGAAACATTATAAACTACAGGAAGTGACACTAAAACTGGATTGACTTTGAACCTGATTACGACAAGCTGCTAACCGAATTTGACAAGAGGTCCTGGAGTGAGTGAAGACGCTGTAAATAAACGCAGAAAACCAGAAAATTTGAACAATCCTCTAGTTGATTGTTGCTCTACTATCTGATTCTGTATAAACATGGCTTACAATAGAAATAGTAACAAGGGAGGTAAGGTGTGTGGTTGGTTAGGTCTTATAATAGGTGTTGTGTGTGCAGTAATAATTGTGGGAGTGATTGTAGGAATGCCATGGATAGAGAAAGACACTATTAACGCTACTTCAAAACCTGAAACTACCACACTAACACCATGGGAGAGATTTGAGCAAGACGCAAGACACATGCACGAGGGAACTAATGCAAAAGGGGAACTCTCTACTAATGTCTTCTATCGCTTACTGAACGAGTATGTGGAAACTATGGATGTGAAAGATTGTTATGTATGTACTAAAATTCCTTCATCTGTGCAGGAGGGGGTTACTTATCATAGCCTCCCTTTAACCTATGGGATTAGTTGTAGCTTGCTATTAACATGATTCTATAATCAAGAGCATGTGCAATATTTTTATTCAAATTTGGATGTTGTGTTTTCTTTTGTGCCTGTGATTGAATTTTTAAACAAGTTAGCTAAGGAACATGATATAAAAATAGTTAGGGGATTCTTTGAGCCGACGCTTACATTTGGAACTGCCTATGCACACCTCAATAATTTGACTTGCTTATTATCGCATGTAGAGAAAAGCTTCTTAGATCACACAGATGATAGACGCAAAGCATTAAAAGAAAGATTAGAAAAAGGATTAGAGAAATGCACATACGCAAATGATTATGCTTACACTGCAATCAAGACACAAGGCAAATTAGCTATAGATGCATTACATGTAGGTAGGCTTTGTATATATAGGCCAAAACCTGAACAGGATAATTTGTTTGTGGGTACGAGTGAATGCAGGCATGTGTTTTTGTTTCAGAGTAAATGGACTTTTATGCTAAATGGACAAGATCCAGCGATTCCTGGAATCTATTACATCTGTGGGCTAAATGCTTATTACCGTCTCCCTAAGGGATGGTCTGGGACATGTTATTTGGGGATAGTATTCCCAAAGATTTACCAAATTGATAACTTAAAGCAAATACCTAATACGTCTGAATTACAACATCCCAGACAGAAACGAGAATCAGTGGCGGCTGTCATTGGTGATATATTTGGAGCTATAATCCCATCAGTAGGGTTTATCTTGAATTCTATGAAGATTCAAAAGTTGTCTACTATAGTGGATAACATGCTGACAAATTTTACAGGGGCTATACTCCTGATGGATACTGAACTTGCTGCAGAAAGAGCTATGACTCTTCAAAATCGGCTTGCTTTAGACATTCTTTTAGCTAAGAGTGGAGGGGTCTGCAAGATGCTCAATGAGCGTCATTGTTGTTCATTTATACCTGATAACAGTAAAAAGATTAGAAGTATGCTTACTAACCTTACTCGAGATAGTACAGATTTGAAGGATTTGAAAGAACTCGGTGTTTGGGAGAAATTTGGAAAGGGAATTGCCAGAGTGGAAAGCTGGTTTACCAATATTTGGAATGGGGTACTTGCAAAAATATAGTAGGTCTATTAATTGTTCTGGTCTGTCTATTAGGATTATGGGGGGCATGCAAAATTAATGACAAAATAAAGAGAAATTGGACCAAAAGAACCATGAGAAATGAAGAAAGTGAAAGAGAGAAAATGTTTAATGAAATTTGGGAAAGTTCACATAAAGGCCAAGATGTTGAAATGCGCATTATGCGCAAGGTGAAAAACTAAAATTAAAGGTCAAAAGAAAGATTTGTGTGATGACGAGCGTCATCAGAGGAGGGACTGAGAGAGCGTGGTTTATCTATTATATATATTAGATGTGAAATGCTTATATATAAATATCTAACAAAGCTGCATACAAAAACCGATCATAAAATATTATTTGTTTAAGTGTATTCTTAACATGATTATAAGTGTGAAGTTACTATTGTGCACATAAACTAATGTCAACTGTAAGAAATAATTGCTTGCATTATGATTAATTGAATGTGCTAACACCTACGAGGATTGCATTTGTATTAGAACCCATAGGCCTTAAATTAGCGTGAGTTGAAGTTTTAGCCGTGTAGCTCTCATATTAAAGCATATTTTTCTGTTTTCCAGTGTGCTGACTCGTAAAAGGCCATGACCCAGCATTTGTTCCTTTTCTTTGTTTTATGTTGCTAATTCCTTCTGTTTCCCATCCGCATATTAGCTGCCTTAGTATAAGTTTTATACGTTTTGCAACAATCATAGAAACACTCAAGGACGTTTATCCATGGAAAAGAGAACTTTTGACCTGAAGAACGTGCCAAAGGATGACACCCTCCGGATGTGCCACCTACGAAGACGTCAATTATGAAGACCAATCAAAACGTTATAAATTATCGTGGGGTGACAATTAGGATTACCTAATGTATAATTTGATAGGTTAAAGATAGTGGGGTATAACGGTTATCCAATAGAATTTTGGGGGAATGTATTTGGGAAAAGGGATAAAAACTCATGACACAGAAGAGTCTTGTATTAGGTAGGGAATGATATCAATTGCATCCAGAAACTCTGTCACTCTGTTTGGTGATTTGATACTTAGACAAAACCATCTTCATCCATAGACTGCACCTTTACACTTCTCCTCCTTATGAGGGAAGTGTCCCCTGTCCTTAGATGAAATAGACTGTCGGCGATCTAACTGAGGTCCTGAAGACGAAGACTGATCCTGTATGCTGACTTATTCCGAGGAGGGTAATTATGACAATGCTAATGTAATTTGTCTGTTTGCTTTTCCTTTCTAGGTACCAACTGTTGTATTTTTTGATAGAGACCTTAGTCAGATGTTTTCCAAATTTGTGTTCAAAATTATTTTGCATGAAGCCCAACATGCTGATGCTAATTAGTGGTTAGGCTAGGTGATCACTTTTGACTGACGAAATTAGACAATGATTGACATTATGCTATGCTGAACTGAGATGTATATGAAATACTATGCACTCTGATCTATGCAATACTTATGTTGGCGTTCTCATGTTTGTGATCTTTGCATTATTGAAGTCTTATCATAGCCGTCGTGTTGTGATTTTGCTCAATTGCCTTTTGGTTTTGAGATTAACACTTCTATTATTAGATTGTAATCAATAGGGAATAAAATTCACAAAACTCCAATAAAGGTGTGGTTATTCATGGCTGAAAGGTCATGGTTGCGCCAATAATTTAACCAATGTCTTCATCCAAAGTAAAGTATACTGTGGTAATAAATTTTGATAACGTCATTGACAAATTGCTTGACATATTGATCAGTTATCTCGTTCTACGGTGTCTCACCACTGGGTCAAAAGATTAATCGGCCTAAAACGAGTCCTAATGTGTGTAAAATTGACATAAAGGGACGCGTTATCAGGACCATGCCAATCTTTCCCTTCATGTGGAATACCAATCGTTGTCCGAGAGTGCCTATCGAGGAGCCGCTGAGCCAGTCCTGGGTATTTAAAATTTACAATGATAAAGTCCTCATTTCCTTCCTTAAACCAAGGCCCGACCCAGTCAATCCTTCTGACAAACAAAATATTCCTAAAATCCTTACAAACAAAATCACAGTTTTTGCTCAACCAATCGCAAGTCTTATTTTTGAGTTGATCTGTAGATTCGCATGTTCCAGGCGCTAAGGAAGGAACATCTTTTAGCACTACCACATAAGGGGCGCAGTTCGGAGGGAGCTGTAAACAGACGAGTGGAGAGCCTTTCTCCAAATGCATATTTTGGTCGGTACTCCGTTCTTGAGACATCTCCACATTCTCCATGTGCCTGCTTCAATGTCTTTCCATCTCTCAACCTACAATCGTCCCTAGCACCTGCAAAAGAATCAACAGAAGCAGCCTCTGCACAGTTTCCAGGAACCCCTAAATTCATAAAACATAAGAATTGCCGCATATCTCTTTCCTGGACTCTGACGCCCAGAGTCCAAAAAGCCACCATGGACCTGGACTGTACTGGGCCTCCCCTTTCGACTCAACAGGGAGACTGCAGTTTCCAGCGCCTGCAATTTTTCCATGACCGGGGCCAAACTTGCCTCAATCATTTCCTTGAACTTCATCAATAGATTCCCTACACCAAGTCCTGGGCACTGACTAAAATTAGTGCCATCTGGAATAACAGAGGGGTTCAAATTTACAGGCAAAGGCAGTTTTGAATTTTTCCCAGATTTCTTCAGAGACTTTTTCTTTTTTAAATGAGGGCTGATGCTACCAGGAGGGGAAACCATCAGGAGCCTTTTGCTTTTCCTTGTTGTACCAACCAGACTCTTTACCCCTATTTCTACTGGAAGTGGGGCTTTGGGCAGATCCCCCTGCCCTATCTCTGGATGCCCATCCCAATTTTCAGAATACTCCAGGGCCTCTTCTTCTATTGAAGCTTGCTGCCAGTCATTCATCTCTAGTGAGAGTCTCCTCTCTGCCAAATCAATCTCCTTTGTAACTACCCCAACTGCTCGAGCTAGAAAAGAGTCTAGCGTTGAGTTTGTTTTCCCCTTCCCTCCTCCACACTGGTCCCCAATTTGCAAGGCCCTTCTCCTGCCCATCCTATCAATTTGCAAAAAGGAGGCTCTCAAGTGTACCTCAGATGAACCTTGGCTGCTGTTTAATTATTTCTCACAGAAGGTAGAAAATCCCTCTCCACCGCAGAAGTGGAAATTAAATGAGAATTATATATAAGGGTCAATAAAGTTTGTCACTCACCCCACTGCGCCAGTTCTCAGAGGGGAGGCCCAGCCCGGCCTCTTCTGGTCACTGACGGGCAAAGGACTGGCCCGCCCTTGGCCAGGGCTTCGTTCAGACGCGGCCTGTGCGCGTCCCGCACTGCGGTGAATCCTGCAGCGCTTTGTAGCGCTCGTGGTGCCTGGCTCCGCCCTTTTCTCCAGTGGGCTATTCTGGGACACAGAGTCCCTGGCAGTGAAGCACACGCCCATATATATATATATATATATCTGTGTGTCATTTATTCACCAGCCCGTATGTGGCCCTGGTGCCCTTATTAAACTGTGTTGAAGAGGGCTCTTAGAAAAAGCCTAAAAACAAGAGGCATCACCTGTACCCTACTTATTAATTTACCACTTTAGTACTTCAGGCAATTTTGTCTCGCTGACTTTAGGCCTCTAGCAAAATCTGAAGTCAAGAGGCTCCACTGGTTCTTTACCCATTTGCTCAAGCACTTTATATGCCTGCTCTTCTAGCCAGCTGACTTCCGATGACATTTAAGCTATGCACACAGTATTTTGATTATTTATTATGTGGAGGATTAATACTGTGAGTTTTTGGTGTAATTATTTGAGCCACTAGGAAGCAGCAAGTGTGCTCATATTTTGACACCATTTACCAAAGGGAAATACCATAGCCCCTCAGTTGTGAAAGGTGGTTAGAATTGTTGGTTCATATTAAAGGAGGTATCATTGACTTTGGACAAGGAGCTGGGACCTTTGCTTTAAATGGTCAATTGTATATTTGTAATTCGATTTTATTAACGGTATGCTTATGCATACTGTGTAATGGTTTATGGTTTTCATTGACTAATAAACTTAATTTCTTCAGATATATATATATATATATATATATATATATATATATATATATATATCCAAAACCAACAATTGTAAGACAATTGATTTGTTGCACTCCAGGAGAGTTTTATTGCTTCTGTCCAAAGAAGTATAAAAAAGAGAAGACACCACCAACGCGTTTCAACCTCTCGGTCTTGATCACAGTTTACAAAGAGAACCTTCCCATGAGTCTCTATTTATAATACATTTTCCTATCACCACTCCAGTGCATTCTGGGACACGTAGTCCCCTACAACTACCTGATAACAAACAAAACATAATAAAGCCCACTTTAAACTTATCTATTATTATTAAACATTCAACCTATATTTAAATCATTAAATACAGAATTAAATATGAAGCCAAGAAAGGTTAATAGTATTGATACACATAGTTTACATATATACAGAGCTGGATAGTACGTATGGGGGTGGCTGTTGCCATACCTCTCATATATGATGGATAATGGACTAATAATTTTAACTTCTGCATTGATATATCGTTGAAAAGTATTTATGTTGTGAGAGTAATGATGTTGACCTGATTCCCAGGACAATTGTATTCCTTGTATCTCTCAATCTACTGTGTATACTTGGTATGGTGTTCAAAACCACATTTTCATTCTTTCACATATGTCTAACAACCGCTATATCTCTATGGATTTCTAAAGACATAATGCTCATCTTGATATATGTGGATCCTTGCGATCTCTATACCTTTAGCCTCTTTTCTCCAAGAGATTGACCTAGTGTCAATGACCTCACAACCATCAAGTACTTATTCACCTTTAGCAATATCACCTCATTTAAAGGCCTCTAATTGTGCTGATTTATTTTATAACCACAGGTCATGCCCCAGTGAATGTCACTTACCCCCTCATAGGTGATAATGAAGTTCTTTGTCGCCATTGCCTCCCCTCAGAGTCTTTTTTTTAAGTTGTATTATCAATCTAGACTCCAAGCGTCTAAGCCTAAGCTCACGATTCCCTCCTCTTTCATTATATTCAGTGGTTGCAATCCCAAAGAACCTCATGTGCGTTCAATTCTTCCCTTCATGTGTAAGTAAATGTTTGGCCAGAGCATAGTTTACATCCTTATTTTGCACAGCTCTGATATGTTCAAGTATACGTTTTATAAGGGACAAATTGTACTCCCCACGTACCGAAGACCACAGTCACATTCAATTATGTAAAGTACATGAGTAGTATCACATGTGATTCTTTTTGTAATTCTTATCGATCTTCCTTTCGAATCTGGATATTCTCTTGTATTTACACCTATACGACAGCCCTTACATTTGCCACAACATATAGAGCCTCTTGTCTGGGTCTGTAATCAATTCAAGGGTTTAGCTAATTGCATGTTTATGTATAGGCTATTCCAGTAATCTACTTTCGAGAGCACCAGGGAAGTGACTACCATTTTCTGCTAATCAGGTGGGATGTAAAGAAGAAATGTTTATTATTTTAGAAGGAGGAGGAAATGACAGCATTGATCTGGTCACTCTATGTAAGCTTGTTGTCCACTAGCACTTCAAGATTTCAAACCTTTCTCTCAGGAGGTGGGAGAGTGGCGTATAGTTCAGAGACAAACTCCATTAGAGCTACGGATTGTTCTCGACCAAGAAGAAAGGATCTTAGCAGGGCCAACGCAGCCCCTCTAATTCCGATACTGTGAAGACAATCTATCAGCAGCTCATGGTTGACTATATCAAAAGTAGCAGATAGATCAAGTAGAATGAAGGCTGCTCTCTCCCCGGTCAAGTGGCATCCTTACCTCCTCTGTAGCCGTGGTCAAGGCCATCTCGGTGCAATGGCTGCTTCTGAATCCAAACTGATTTGGGTTCAGGAGATGATTATTTTGTATAAAAGTAGCTAGTTGTTGATTCATGGTCGTCTTCACTATCTTCGCCGGCAGTGGCAGTTCGGATACTTAACGATAGCTGTTGGGGTCAAATGGGTTGAGATCAGGTATTTTATCAGAGGAAGCACTGATGCTATCTTGCACTGAGAAGCCTATCCTGAACATTTAATTCAAAATGTCTAAGATTGGAGGCGATAATTTCTGGTGCTAGTTTAGCCACTGACGTTGGGCAAGGATAATAGGGTGAGCTGGACTTAGTGAATTTAGGACCATATTTACACAAAAGTGGCAGTTCACTCCTGAAGCGCCATTTTTCTTGTGGCACCCTTGCGTCTCTTAACGCCACCGTGGTATCGCTGTATTTACAATACAGTGCACCATGGCACATGTTAGGGGCAATAGCATAATTTTTTTGATGCTATTGTAATGCCAGCTGGACTAGCGTAAAAAAAGATTATGCTAATCCAGTAAATATGGCGCTAGGTGTCAGAGCACATGTGGTGCGCAATCTAGGGCCCGCCCCAGCCATGTTAACTGCGCTATCAGTATTGCCATTGTGCACCAAAAGATTATGTGGGAAGGCCCATGTGGCAGCTTGGACCACCAACTAGTGGTCTCATTGTTCATTTTCTCACTAATGTGCTTTGATATTCATGTGGTGTGTATTGCATACTATGTTGCATGTTCTTTCTGAAGTATAATGTGCTTTATTATTCATGTGATGTTTATTGCATACTATATTGCATAATATTTATGTTTAAGAGCAAGGCCTGCTAAATATATCAATGTTTGCTTGGTTGTGTTGCATTTTTTCCTATCATTTTCATAGTAGTCGTTAAGAGACTACATTTCCCAGCAAGCTACACTACCACCATCTTGGGTGTGGCTGCAAGTATAAAACCGGCCCGCCCAACAACTGATGCTCACTATTCTTTCCGGCTTCGTCCTGAAGGTCAGCTGATTTCCTGTCTCCTCTGCAAGACTCCTCTTCAATCTTCCTATTATCGCGGCTGCGATAACATTCAACTCCCGATTTCCAGGGCGTTTCTTCTCCGTTCATCGGAGCATATTTTTGCAAAAGGAACATTTCTTCCCTCACGTGCAAAAATTAGAACAGGCCGTGTTCTGTGTGGTAAGGTGATTTATCATTGGCTGCAGTCGTTTTGGCAATCAAACATTTTAGTTTGGTGTGAGTTGTTTGAGAATCTTTTGGTTTCTTAGAATGACTGTGGTATTTATATATGTGTGAATGTTCATGTTTGAGGTCATCTGGAAATTATGACAACAATGCGGAATGGGCAATAAACCAATAGGTTGGATAACGAGTTGTTCTGGCCTTTGATCGACACGACGCAAGCATAGTCAGTTGAACCAGCATTTGGTGAATGGTGGAAAAGAGATTCCTTTGCAGAATATCAATTTATATGTGTATATATATATATATATATATATATATATATATATATCAAACCCAGTGAAAGGGAAGTCACCGTACGGCTGCACAATGTCCCGGGGATCGTATTCGGTTGGGAGAAAGGAATCCAAAGAAGTCTCAAATATGAATTCTCTGTCAGCAATTTAATGTAGAAAAATCCAAAGAAATAGATTCAGAACAAATTCACCATCACGCTGTCCTGATCAAATGTCTACGCGTTTCGGCAAACACCTTCAACTAGACACATATGTATATATTTCGGAAATGCTATGAATCAATAGCGTAAAGGTACAAGATTGTATGATTGTGTTTTTTTTCAGGTCTCCTTCCCCGCTGACCCCATTACAAACCCTTCCCCTCACCAGGCCACTCCAAAAATTTGCACTATAATAGCATTCAGATTTGGAGGTGCCCGGAGGTGGGCCTTGCTGAGCTTTATACAAATCCTGAGGACGTGTCGCTCCATCTGACACTATGGTAGCGGCCCATTAGCGTCACATTTGCTGCAAAAATGTTGCCACAAATGTGGTGTTCAGTGGCACAACGGCCTTGTAAATCTGGCCCTTAATATGCAATGCTCCCTCCTCAGCTGAAAGAGTTTTAAATTCTTAAACGGTTTTCATCTCCAGAAGGATGGAGGGTGAAAGGTTTCCCTAAGGAGAAGATGTCTGGTTAATGGAAAACTTGTGGTACACTTTTTCCACTTTCTGTTGAAAAAAGCTGGCAAGATTATTACAAAACGATTGGCTGCTACCTGCCAAATTATTAGTTGGAATAGTGGTCAATTTGACCACAGTTTTAAACATTTCTTTTACAGAATTGTTTGTAATCCTTCAAACATTGCTTATAATTTTCTCTCTCTAAATTGTTGTATTCCTTTCTGCATTTACTTTTCTGCCTTCTGCAACATTGTTTTTAAGCCATAAGGGGCATATTTATACTCTGTTTGCACCGAATTAGCGACATTTGTTTTTACTCTAATTCGGTGCAAAACTAATTCCATATTTATAATTTGGTGCTAGACCTGTCTAGCACCAAATTTGTGGAGTTAAAGTCATTTTTTGGAAGTGGAAACCTACCTTGCCTTAATGAGATGCAAGGTAGGCGTTCCCGTGCAAAAAATGACTCTATGGCCTTAACCCCATATTTATACTCCCGTGCAAAAATGGTGCACAGGAGGAAGGAGGGGTCAAAAAATGGTGCAAAGCTTACTTTGCCCTGTTGTTTAACTCCTGGGTCAGGGCAGGCGTTAGAGGACCTGTGGGACTATTTCCATGGTGGAACACCTTGGAAAAAGCCCACAGGTGCCCTCCCCAAGACCCAGGGGCACCCCCAACCACACCAGAGGAACTGCGGAGGATGGGGGACCCCATCCCAGTTAAGTACAGATTGTACAGGTAAGTATTGCATTTTATTTTTTAAAGTGCCATGGGGGCCCTGAAATGGGCCTCCATGCATGGCACAGGGTGCAATGGCCATGCCCAGGGGCAGGAGTCATGTGGCATGGTAGGCTTAGCACCATAAAATGACAGTAATCTGGTTAGAGTCATTTTTTTTTTTTACTCTATCCTGCCTAAAGTCATTTTTTGGTTCTAAACCCCCTTCTTCTATACCACCAGCCTCACCCAACTGAAGTCTCTAGCCTACCCTTTGCACCCGGCTTGCACCATTCCATAAATATTGTGCCCGGCTGGTGCACAGAAATGGTGCAAGCCTGTGCTAAACTTTTTGGTGCAAAACTGCGTTACTGCAGTTTTGCACCAAAAAGTATAAATAAGGGCTGAAGTTTCTCTGAGAACCAAGGGGCCGATGATTTACTTCGCTGGGGCTTAGATACCTTGGGGGCAGCCAAAGTAGTTACTGCTGAATTCAGCCAGATAGAGTAATTCAACATTGACTGTCTAAGTCTTCTGACCTCTCCGGCTGCAATTGTATTAAAATCTGATTAAATTGATCGGGTTGGATTTTGTGCCAAGTGAGTGATTTCTATGGATGGTGGGGAACTTTGTCTAGGCGCTCTTGTTGTAAAGGTTTTATATCACTGTGTTGTGGTCTGACCAAGTAAGAGGTAGGATACTTATGTCAGTTAGATAGGTAATCAGAATTTGTGTTACAAAGTTGGTGCCAAAAAATGACACCTTCTGAAGGCAGGTGTAATGGAGGAGAAATGTTTCAATTTCTCAATTCCTTTCAAACTTTGCATATGTTCTGCATTGTACAGCACACATACATAGTAGGAAACATATTAAAGTGCAGTTTCTGAACCGGGTGGCTACCCCTCCAGTACAAATCCTATGCTTGACAGGGGGCACACGTCCTACACTTTAGTGCAAGGGTGCCTGGTTTGGTCAATGGCAGTCTAATGTTGGCCAGCTTTGGGGAGCGAAAAACAGCACCATAGCTTAGTAGATTTGATGCTAGTTTTAACTCACCCTCTGCTGCAGTGTTACATCACGTTGAAGTAACTTTCCCCTTCAGAGCCCAATGGGTGGCACAGGCAAATTAGCAAAGAACTGTATGGCTTGGTCCAACCACAAGCCTAGATCACAAAAGCAGAAACAAGTTTCAGTGATTATGAGTGCTGGAAAAGCCAACAAACCTACCCATCCAAATGCATTTTTTCACCTTACACCATTTACAGGAATTGGTTCATCAACATGATCACATCAAGGCAGAAGAAAATGTTCCCATATTGTGAACTACAAAGAACCAAAGTAAAGCTTAAGCACAGACACACAAACAGATCTATAGTGCACCACAACCAATTAAAAAAGATGGATGCCGCAACAGCAAAAATTAAGCACATAGATCATTTCAGAAGTCAGCCTCCCCTAAACAAACATGTAAAACTGTCCATAACTCTTCCAAAGTCAACAACAACAGCAAAGCACAGTGCAAAGTATATGGCAATGAAGAATCTAGGAACAACATCCAGCACATCTACAAAGTACTAACACCCCTTCCTTGAAAAGAAATCACAATTACCCCTGAACAAACACTCATTGCACATCAGGATAGCCATGCCGGCACAACACAATAATAATATCACCATTTTTCCTTTTAGCAAAGTTAATCATGCAAATGCCTATAGCAGTGGTGTAAGGAAATGCCTCCTTGGCATGGTTGCCCCCTGACTTTTTGCCTTTGCTGATGCTATGTTTACAATTGAAAGTGTGCTGAGGCCTGCAGACCAGGCCCCAGCACCAGTGTTCTTTCCCTAACCTGTACTTTTGTATCCACAATTGGCAGACCCTGGCATCCAGATAAGTCCCTTGTAACTGGTACTTCTAGTACCAAGGGCCCTGATGCCAAGGAAGGTCTCTAAGGGCTGCAGCATGTCTTATGCCACCCTGGAGACCTCTCACTCAGCACAGACACACTGCTTGCCAGCTTGTGTGTGCTAGTGAGGACAAAACGAGTAAGTCGACATGGCACTCCCCTCAGGGTGCCATGCCAGCCTCTCACTGCCTATGCAGTATAGGTAAGACACCCCTCTAGCAGGCCTTACAGCCCTAAGGCAGGGTGCACTATACCATAGGTGAGGGTACCAGTGCATGAGCATGGTACCCCTACAGTGTCTAAACAAAACCTTAGACATTGTAAGTGCAGGGTAGCCATAAGAGTATATGGTCTGGGAGTTTGTCAAACACGAACTCCACAGCACCATAATGGCTACACTGAAAACTGGGAAGTTTGGTATCAAACTTCTCAGCACAATAAATGCACACTGATGCCAGTGTACATTTTATTGCAAAATACACCCCAGAGGGCACCTTAGAGGTGCCCCCTGAAACTTAACCGACTATCTGTGTAGGCTGACTAGTTCCAGCAGCCTGCCACACTAGAGACATGTTGCTGGCCCCATGGGGAGAGTGCCTTTGTCACTCTGAGGCCAGTAACAAAGCCTGCACTGGGTGGAGATGCTAACACCTCCCCCAGGCAGGAGCTGTAACACCTGGCGGTGAGCCTCAAAGGCTCACCCCTTTGTCACAGCACCGCAGGACACTCCAGCTAGTGGAGTTGCCCGCCCCCTCCGGCCCGGCCCCCACTTTTGGCGGCAAGGCCAGAGAAAATAATGAGAATAACAAGGAGGAGTCACTGGCCAGTCAGGACAGCCCCTAAGGTGTCCTGAGCTGAGGTGACTCTAACTTTTAGAAATCCTCCATCTTGCAGATGGAGGATTCCCCCAATAGGGTTAGGATTGTGACCCCCTCCCCTTGGGAGGAGGCACAAAGAGGGTGTACCCACCCTCAGGGCTAGTAGCCATTGGCTACTAACCCCCCAGACCTAAACACGCCCTTAAATTTAGTATTTAAGGGCTACCCTGAACCCTAGAAAATTAGATTCCTGCGACAACAAGAAGAAGGACTGCCCAGCTGAAAACCCCTGCAGAGGAAGACCAGAAGACAACAACTGCCTTGGCTCCAGAAACTCACCGGCCTGTCTCCTGCCTTCCAAAGAACTCTGCTCCAGCGACGCCTTCCAAAGGGACCAGCGACCTCTGAATCCTCTGAGGACTGCCCTGCTTCGACGACGACCAGAAACTCCCGAGGACAGCGGACCTGCTCCAAAAAGACTGCAACTTTGTTTCAAGGAGCAGCTTTAAAGACCCCTGCAACTCCCCGCAAGAAGCGTGAGACTTGCAACACTGCACCCGGCGACCCCGACTCGGCTGGTGGAGAACCAACACCTCAGGGAGGACCCCCGGACTACTCTACGACTGTGAGTACCAAAACCTGTCCCCCCTGAGCCCCCACAGCGCCGCCTGCAGAGGGAATCCCGAGGCTTCCCCTGACCGCGACTCTCTGAAACCTAAGTCCCGACGCCTGGAAAAGACCCTGCACCCGCAGCCCCCAGGACCTGAAGGACCGGACTTTCACTGGAGAAGTGACCCCCAGGAGTCCCTCTCCCTTGCCCAAGTGGAGGTTTCCCCGAGGAAGCCCCCCCTTGCCTGCCTGCAGCGCTGAAGAGATCCGTTGATCTCTCATAGACTAACATTGCGAACCCGACGCTTGTTTCTACACTGCACCCGGCCGCCCCCGCGCTGCTGAGGGTGAAATTTCTGTGTGGGCTTGTGTCCCCCCCGGTGCCCTACAAAACCCCCCTGGTCTGCCCTCCGAAGACGCGGGTACTTACCTGCAAGCAGACCGGAACCGGGGCACCCCCTTCTCTCCATTCTAGCCTATGCGTTTTGGGCACCACTTTGAACTCTGCACCTGACCGGCCCTGAGCTGCTGGTGTGGTGACTTTGGGGTTGCTCTGAACCCCCAACGGTGGGCTACCTTGGACCAAGAACTGAACCCTGTAAGTGTCTTACTTACCTGGTAAAACTAACAAAAACTTACCTCCCCCAGGAACTGTGAAAATTGCACTGTGTCCACTTTTGAAATAGCTATTTGTGAATAACTTGAAAAGTATACATGCAATTGAAATGATTCAAAGTTCCTAATGTACTTACCTGCAATACCTTTCAAACAAGATATTACATGTTAAATTTGAACCTGTGGTTCTTAAAATAAACTAAGAAAAGATATTTTTCTATAACAAAACCTATTGGCTGGATTTGTCTCTGAGTGTGTGTACCTCATTTATTGTCTATGTGTATGTACAACAAATGCTTAACATTACTCCTTGGATAAGCCTACTGCTCGACCACACTACCACAAAATAGAGCATTAGTATTATCTCTTTTTACCACTATTTTACCTCTAAGGGGAACCCTTGGACTCTGTGCATGCTATTCCTTACTTTGAAATAGCACATACAGAGCCAACTTCCTACAAGTGGTTCAAAACCGCAGGTCAGGGAACCACTGACCTACTCAGGTAGTCTGCGACTGCTCAAAAATTAAGTATACAAATTTCACTTGAAAAATGTAAAAAGTACTGTAAATTTGGATAAATGTGAAGGAATTTGAAACTGGGGTTACTAAAAATTTAGTTGGTTACGTCCGATTGATTCATGGGAGCAGTAGAAGTGCATCAACCCTGGAAATGACCAAGGCTATTAAAAGAATTGTTACCACAAAGCACAAGGGTTAGATAAGATCCGGGGGATCCTTACCTAGGTGAGATTTACCTCTGAGTCCATACTTCATGGTGGGCTTTAATGCCATTATGAAAGGTGCTCCCATCCCTTCCACCTGGGCTGGGGCTGTGTCCTCACCCCCACTTTGTTTACATTATAGATTAATGACTTGATAGCCCACCTAGAAGAATGTGAAAACGAGGCACCTAGCTTGGCATACATCAGGGTCCCCGCTGTCATGTTTGCAAATGACACACTTTTGCTCTCTAAATCACCAATGGGGTTGCAAAAAAACATTAGATCGTTTTGACTGTTTCTACGGACAAAGGGGTTTGAAGATCAACGTAGGTAAAACTAAGTATATGGTGCTAAACCCTCCCATTCTACAAGATCTAACCCCAAGTTAAGGGGGACCCCTTTAGAACATGTGCATACCTTTGACTATCTAGAAATGACACAAACAGTGCAGCTTGACTGGCACACTCACATAGCACAGTGTAGAGTTAAATGGAAACAATCTACTGGTGGCATAGTAAAAATAGATAGAGGCTCTCAATTTTGACCTCTTCCTCCTGCACCTCACATTTACAACCATCAGGCCTCAGGAGCAGCTTGTACGATGCAGAGCTTTGGGGCCACAAGGACGTAACTGCCTTGGTGGCTGGGGAAAATTGATAAACACGCCAACTGACAGGATTCCCCATCAGTAACCACTTGCTCCCGCTCGGGCTGGATATTAACCTTAGATCAATCGCTGAGGAAATAGGATTGATAACAATCCTGTATTAAAGAAGGATCTGGGCCATTCCAGAGTTATGTTCTTATTGATAGGGTCTAGAAGAAGTTCTTTACACTACAGGGTCAGGTAACATATCCTGGATTAGGTATGTAAAAAAAGATCCTCATAATGATTGGGAACAAGAGATCATGGGTTGCACCCAGGGAGGAGTGTGGGACCACTAAATCATTCACTAAATCCAAAAAATGGCAATTTGAATTGAGAAACCTGCAGATGCAGTCCACGCTAGGCTCTCTAACAGATGCTTTTTTTCATGAAGAAGGACGAATTAGAAAAATAGCAGTTTTTGGATGAGAATGAGCCCATAGCGACCAGGAAGCTTTTTCTGCAATTTTTGTATGAACTCTCTCACTGTTTTCCTTTACAGCTAAGTGGGCACGCAATCCTAGTCCTGTAGACTGGCTGTGTTCCTCCTGTGGTGAGTCTAAAGAAATGGTAGAGCACACCTTATTTTTCTACCCAGCCTACCAGTGTAGCACGAAAAAATGGATAATATCACTGTGCCAGAACCTGGGTGTTAGGGAACACAAATAGGCATTAAGAATACTGAAATCAAATGTGAGGCAATGCATAGTCTTTGCAGTCTCCTGTTATTTGTTGTTGATGTGGAGAACTAGGCAGAAGAAGAGCACTCTGCTAGTAATGCATGGTACCATTGATGTTGTACATGCATATTAGATGTCTTATTCTGACTCAGTGGGGGTTCCTGTATCCCAATAATGACTCAGTGGGTGTCTCCTCATTCCAGTAATGTTTAAGTGGGGGTCCACCTGTTAGACCTGTCAGCCTTAGGATGGTCTTCCTCCAAACTGTTGCATGTTTGCCTCACATTTTTGTCACATCTTTTTGTTGGCCTTAGGACTCTGAACACTTTACTACTTCTAACCAGTGCTAAAGTGCACGTGATTCTCCCCTAAACATGGTAACATTTGTGTATCTTGGAGTGGGGGGGAGCTGGGAGCCAATGAAGGTCCGGTACTAAGGTTCCAAAATAATTATATAACAAATGAGGGAAGTACTGTTCCTGTTAAAGAGAAAAGAAGATAACAGGGCAGAAGACGAGACAGGGACAGTGAACCCTAAAAGTTATTTCTTGGTGCTCTCACACATCCCTTAGGGATGTCGTGCTTGATCATAGGGCATGCTCCTTGTAGGACTGGTGCTGCAATGTCCTAGGGGCACACAAAGGGTCACTTTTGTGGAGATGTTTTATCTGTTATGCCGTATGATGAGTAATCAAAAAGTGAGGGTATACTGGGTGTGTGGAGTGGAGTGATAGTGTATGTGCAACTGATGGAAGATAAAACTGCCTAAGAGATGCCAAATAGGTCCTCTAATGTAGTGGCTCTCTTGACAGGGTTAAAACCCTAATGGGGGGCTACTAAGGGGGTATAATGTACCCACACAGCCTAAAATAAGTGAATGCAATAATGTCAAAATGTTTCATGCCATGAGGCCCAAAAAATGATCTGTGGTGCTTCTTCTGGACCTAAAACTGTGGGGGTGCAACCCTACCCCACACCAAAATTCTCATGTGTGGTAAAGGCGTTGCCCTTGAAAATGATATCTGGTGTAGTGAGCAAATGATCATCCAATTTAGATAATGAGTAGGAGAAAGAGAAAAATTACAACACATGTTAAACCAGAAAATATTATGTTTTTGGGTCAAAGGATAAGATAGATTGATCTTCTAGTACATGGTTTTATCGTACCTCCAATGGCAGACATACTCATGCTGGGGAAAAAGTGCTGTATCAGTCACCAGGAGTATAGAGAAAGAGAAACAGTACACATATCAATGTAACAGACAACCCGATCATGCAAAATATACATACCACAAAAACAAATCTGTGTCAGTATCACACAGTGGGGCCCAGGTGATTTATTTACATCTCGTTGTTAGTGAGGGTTCTTACCCTTTTAATCCTGGCCCCCTGATATATCTCTGTAAAATAAATGTTGTCCAGAGATTTTCATTTTTGATTTGTGTTTTTGGATCATTAGAGAAATAATATAGCTTGGGTAGATATTTCTATTCTGGACCGATTTTTTCTGGATGACATTTTTGAAAATGGTAGATGTGTTGCAGTGATAATGTAATGTTTCAGGAACCATGAGACCTATATACTTCATTTTGGTGTCAAACATAGGTTTTAGGGGTCAAGTAGTCTTATAGAGAGAGAAAATAACTCCTCAGAGCAACCCTTCAGCTATTTTTCAAAATAGGGGCTATAATAGAGGAAGAAGAGACATATATAGAAATTAAACAAATAATATTTTTTTTAACTATTTTATGTGTACACCAAACAATGTTTATGATCTGAATATTAAATTAAAATGTCTATCACTCCAGTTTTAGACACATTTTCATAGTTCACTTTATTTATTTATTTCGGCAATAGCTCATGGTACATTTTCCGAATGTTCAACATTTGAGAAAAGCCTATCGACAGAAACATCTTTTTGTAGTACAGGTTTTGCAACATACGTGTAAATTCTGTGACTACAGATTTTAGAAAGTTATAGGTTGTAGCACCCCATCAATATCTTCCCAACCAAATTCAAACAGATCTTTCTCTACATAAGCATGATCAAAAACATTTACACATCTTCAAGCAGAACACTCTTTTAGTGTGTCCATGCACAGAATATGATGGCAGTGGAAGTTCTTTGAGTGAGATCCATCTCTTGAACTCACTGTACCGAAGATCATCAAATGTGTGACAGTCAGAACACGTTTTCCACACACTCAAAAGGTGTTTTTCTATGTCTTTAAAGTTACATTCTTCTTCTGTCCCAGAAAATCCTTTCAGAAACTTAACAAGTTCAGCAGTTAAAGCTCAAAGCTTTGTTTAAAATTTGCTCATAGTGTCATCTCCGGTAAGAATGTGTGCCTCGATAAGAACACTGGGCATCTCTGGGTCAAGTTTCTTGTATAGAATATGAAGTGGGATTAAGGCGGTGATTCTAACCGCGGCGGACGGCGGTCGCCGCCCGCCATGCGGTTACCGCCAAATGACCGCACCGCGGTCACAAGACCGCGGCGGCCATTCTGGCTTTCCCGCTGTGCTTGCGGGCGACCGCCAAAAGGCCGCCCGCCAGCAAAGCGGGAAAAACCCAGCAACGATGAAGCCGGCTCCGAATGGAGCCGGCGGAGTTGCTGGAGTGCGACGGGTGCAGTAGCACCCGTAGCGAATTTCAGTGTCTGCTAGGCAGACACTGAAATTCTTTTTGGGGCCCTCTTACGGGGGCCCCTGCAGTGCCCATGCCATTGGCATGGGCACTGCAGGGGCCCCCAGGGGCCCCGCGGCACCCCCTACCGCCATCCTGTTCCTGGCGGGAGACCCGCCAGGAACAGGATGGCGGTAGGGGGTGTCAGAATCCCCATGGCGGCGGAGTGCGCTCCGCCGCCATGGAGGATTCTCAAGGGCAGCGGAAAGTCGGCGGTACACCGCCGACTTTCCGTTTCTGGCCGCGGCTGAACCGCCGCGGTCAGAATGCCCAGCGGTGCACCGCCAGCCTGTTGGCGGTGCTACCGCGGTCATTCGCCCTGGCGGTTTTTACCGCCAGGGTTAGAATGACCCCCTAAGTGTCTGTTCTCACCTGTTCCATAAGGTATGTTAGGTTTTTTAATAATATGGCCAGTACCTTTTGAATATATCTCAGCAGGCACCAATTCCTCACTGACAACCATTCCACTTTCAATAATTGGAAATTCAGTGTTCACTGACGCATCAGCAATATTTTGGTGAGTTAACATCTCCAGACTCATTTTGTTTGCTGTTGATGACCAGAATTAATCAAGTCGCACAGGTGTAGCTGTCAAATGTTTGATGCAAGCAAGGTCAATTAATCCACTTGTAGACATTCGTCTGATTCTCTTACATTCTTTGACAGTTACCTCAAGATAAGTGTCAAAGACAATGTACAGTTCTTGCAAGGTGCACACTGACTTTGATATCTTTAGAACAGTCTGAATGACCTCTCTGAAGATTTGCACGGATGAAATCTTGACCATTTGCAATTGTGACATATAGGCCCTCATAACAACTTCGGCGGTCTTTGGTAAAGACCTCTGAAGCTGTGGGTGCCAGTATACCGCCAGTGCTGGTGGTATTTCTGGCTCCCTATTTTGACTTGTCGGCTGGGCCAGTAGACGGGAACAGTGTTACCGTCTGCTGGCCCAGCGGAAAAGTCACAGCAACATTGTAGCCGGCTCGTAATAGAGCCAGCGGCAATGCTGATGTGCAGCGGGTGCAGAAGCACCCGTCGCGCATTTCACTGCCCGAAATTCAGGCAGTGAAATGCGCGATGGGACTGTGCCTGGGGGCCCCTGCACTGCCCATGCCAAGTGTATGGGCAGTGCAGGGGACCCCAGAGTCCCCCTTACTGCCAGCCTTTTCATGGCGGTGTTTACCGCTGTGTCCAGGCTGGCGGTCGGGGACTCATAATCCCCATGGCAGCGATGCTTGCACCGCTGCCCTGGGGATTATGACCATCAGGCGGAAGCCTGGCGGCATAGTGGAGGGGCGGCTGGTGCTATGGCCGTGGCTATTGCACCACAGTCATAATAGCTGCCAGAACATCGCCAGCCTGTTGGCGGTGTTACCGCGAGCAACCAGGGTCGTAATGAGGCCCATAGTCAACAACAACAGTTTTCAGTGACACCTTTTTGAAATTAAATTCTTCAGGTGAAAGGTTTTTTTTCAAGCTCTTGTACGAGTTTGTGCTTCATTTGTTTAGTTGCAGCATCTCCATCAAATAATGCGTTTATAGGAAGAAAATCATGTGACATAATGTCTTTGATAAATTCAACCCTTTCTTTTGCTACATACATCTCTCTGTGTGCTTCTGAAAATAGATTTTTTTTCTAACCTGTTTTCTAGTGGTTGGTTGGATGAAACTCTTACTATGGCAATTAAAGTGTGGAAGTTTAGCTTTAATTATTATGTCAAACAACTTTTTCTGTTTCTCTACTAATCTCTCCTGCTCCAGTTCTGCATATAGATTAGATCCATGTTCCAGGACATCTAGTAGACATGTATTTATATCGTTATCCACATATTGTTTGGTCACAAAGCTGTGTAGTCATACAGGCGCAGTCAATTGAACGGTGTTTCCTTGCTGCTGCATGAAATGAAGAAGTCTGTCAACATGTTTATTAAAATATTCCCCTCTCTTTCCCACAGGCTTGTGTTGAGGAACAGATTCACGATGGTCCATTAATTTTGAATTTGTCATCTGTCTGAAAACATTGCAAATAGAAAGAACTTCATGGTAAAGTAGCTGCCATTGAACAATGTATTCCCTTTTACATGTCTGAACAATACTTCCCTTGGAGCTTTACTTGCAAAGTTCTGATTTTTCTTGACATTCATTGACAAACTCTACGAACCTGTGGCCAGATGTAGCAAACTTTTGCGAGTCGCAAATGGCCCGATTCGCAATTTGCGACCCCGCAAAATCGGAAATGGGATGAAAAAAATCCCATTTCCGACTCGCAAAATGCGACGCAAGCCATTACCGACTCACAAAATTTGCTACCCCATTTTGCGACCCGCAATGCGAGTGGCAAATTGCGACTAGTCGCAAAAAGCCCATTTTGCACTTCCAATTTACCACTAACTCAGAGCAGGTGGTAACCATTACCAAAGTATAAAAGGAGACCCAGAAGGCATCTGGGTTACTCAAGATGGCGGAGATATACCTGATAGCAGTGAGGAGGAGAGCCCACGCCGCCCAGCAGAGGAGGAGGAGGAGCCAGAGACAGCAGAAGATATACAGAACAAGGCAGACACTCTTCCAACAAACTGAGGAGGAAATATATGATAAATATAGACTTAGCAGCGCAGCTATACTAGATTTAATAGAATTACTCAAACCACAGCTACAACGCCAGACTGTGCGCGGCTGCGCCATCCCTACGCATGTGCAAGTGATATGCTCACTGCACCTCTTGGCCTCGGGTAGCGATCAGGGGGTCATTGCTGTGGCAGGTGGGGTATCCCAAAGTTCACCATCACGGTTCTTTAGTGCATTCCTAGACACCTTACTCACACACATGTCGAGATACCTATACCTACACAGGAATGAGGCAGAAATCATCAGCACCAAATTGGAATTTTACAGGATTGCCAACTTCCCCCATGTCATAGGGTGTGTAGACGGGACACATATACAAATAAGCCCACCTGCAAACCTGGAATATCTGTTCCGCAATAGAAAGTGTACACACTCACTCAATATTCAGGTGGTATGTGACGCCCATTATGTCATCACTGACATGGTTGCTAAATTTCCAGGCAGTACTCATGACTCCTACATTTTTAGGCACAGTGGGATACACCAACGCCTGGAACGTGGGGAGTTTGGAGACGGATACCTCCTAGGTAGAGCTGATAACACCTTGCAGACATACACACAGGTCAATGTGCAAACCACCCATGCCTTGCTAACATTGTACTTTTTGTGCCAAACAGGTGACAGTGCATATGCACTACGACCATGGATACTAACTCCGTGCCTAACACCCAGCAATGATTCAGAGAGGCGATACAACAGTGCACATAAGAGGACCAGGAACATAATCTAACGTACCTTTGGCCTGCTGAAAGCAAGGTTCAGATGCCTCCACCGAAGTGGAGGTGCCCTCCAGTATACCCCAATAACAGCTTTCAAAATAGTTGTTGCATGTGCTATACTGCACAACATTGCCACCAGACGTGGGCTACCTCTCACCCCTGAAGACCCAGATTCTGAGGATAAAGAGCAAGAGCTACCACATCGCCATCATAGGGATAGGAGCATCGCAAATCAAGGCAGACTGAGACGGGAACACATTGCAAACCAATACTTTGGAAGGTACATGCTAACTTTTACCATACTCACCAATGTAACGCACAATGAGTCCATGTGTTAAGTGGAAAGAACAAGTGATTTGATAAGTGCAAACAAAAAAAATATGTACAATAGGAATGGTTCAGGGGCTTCAATAGTCCACCTGGCATGGGACACATTGACGTCATGTGCCCCAACCCCAGGACTGTGTGGAGCTCAGACCCTACGGCGGGCTCGGCCAGCATGGCTGGTACTAGGGGGGTCAGCAGTGCCCTGCCTTGTGCTTTCACTGCGAAGCACCCTGGTGTCACCGGCAGAGACACTGCTGACAGTGGAGCCCTCCTCACTGTCCTGTGGCGTGTCGCCTGTGCCCCTGGCCACCTGCTGTGCCTCCATGAGGTCTATAGCATGGCTGAGACGGCCCAGTCCCAGTGCCACGTCACTAGCAAAGTGGCCCATGTCCACCTGGAGGCTGACTGTGCGCCTAGACAGCCCTGTTGTGTTCACAGCCAGCCTTACTATTGAGGAGGACATCCTGTCCAGGCGGTTCAGCAGCTGGCGGTCCCTGCACCGTGCACTCTCAGTCTGCGTTAGCAGTCCTGCCACTAGTCGGCGCATGGAGAGTGCAAGGTCACCCATGTTGGAACTGATCACCTGCAACTCTGACTGTACCAGCTGCATACTGTTGCCATGGTTGCCCTCCATGCGCCGCAATGCCCCAGTAATCCTCCTTAATTCCTGTGTTTGCAGGCGCTGACCCCGTAGGAGTGCGGCCTCCGTTTGTGATGTGGAGGCATCTCCTGACTCTGCCTGCCGCTCTGAGGATGGTGTTCCACGTCGCCTGCGACGCGGTGGAGGCCCTGTGATGTCTCCCATTGCACTCTGGCTCGTACCTGGTGCAGGCTCACACACCACTACAGCAACAGGTGTTTCCTAAGGGGACATGGTGTCGGTGGTGCAGGTTAGAGGGGTGGCTGGTCCTGTTCTCTCCTGTGTCTGCTGGCTGACCAGTGGCCCCTAGCTGCTTGGTCTGATGGGGGTGTCTTGTGGGAGACCTGTGGGACATGGGAACACACTGTTAGTATCTACTATCTGTTATCAACTTCCTAATAAACTATTGCCTATGAACTGCCTACTTTACTACATTGCCCATAATGCATCATTCTGGTGTTTGCTACTCTGAAATTGAGCTATTTTGGTTGTGCATGCTCCTGTGTACAAGGTGGGTGGGGGTATGGCATTAATCAGGGTACATGCATGTCACATGGTACTCACCGGTTAATGGTCCTGCTTCAGAGGTGTCCAGATCTCCCATCCTGCTTACAGCCTCAGGCTCTAGGGTCTCTTCTACCCTTTCCTCCAGGGGTGTGGGTGGTAGTACTGTCGATGGTCCCCCTCCTGTGCCTCTCATCTCCCGGAGCCTCTCTGCCACCCTCTCCTTGGTCCGGGAGCGCAGGTCGTACCACCTTTTTTTCAATTCTTCCACACTCCGGTGGCTGACCCCCAGGGAGTTGACTTTGTCCTGGATCTCCTGCCAGAGTCTTCTCTTCTCTGTCTCTGGCACGGTGAGGGCTGCCCTGCCAAACAGCTGGTCATGGTGCTGACAGCACTCCTCTGTGAGCACCTCCAACTCTTTTTCAGCAAACTTTAGTTTCCTCTTCCTTGGGTTTTCAGCTATTGTTTCAGGAGCTCTGTTTGTTTGCTGTGCTGAAGTTGAAATGGGTGTGGCCCTCCCTCCTCCCAGGTGTATTTGTAAACTTCCTGGCTGTGTTGTCATCATCATGGGCCAGGAAGTGTTTTCCAGAGTGTTCTGCAGCACATGCATTCAATTTTCAGCACAGTCGCAATTTGCGACACCCACTCGCAAATTGCGTGTTCGTTTTTTGCGCAGTCGCAAAAAGCGACCTCGCAAACAGCGGACTCGCTATCTGCGGTGCGACTCCGTGTGCGAATCGCAAACTGTCCTCGCATTTTCTACCTGCATTGCAGTTAGCGAGTCGGAAATTGCGAGTCGCAAAGAATTGCAATTTGCGAGGCGCTAATTTTTTGTTACCTACATCTGGCCCTTAGGCCCTTATTTATAGTTTTTTTAGTGCCGCATTTGACGCAAACGCGGCACAAACCTACAAAATACAATTGTATTTTTTAAGTTTGCGCCGTTTTTGTCTCTAAAAGGAGCACAAATACGGCACTAAAAAAGTATGAATATGGGCCTTAGTTTTCAAGTTTTCTGATTTTGAATTGAGTGTATTGAACATTGTCTGGCTTTGCATTATATCTTTTGAATCAAGTGCACCCTGCGCCTTGTTCACTTCTGAGATAAGATATGCAAAACCTAATTTATCATTCTTGTTTCAGAAAGCATTCCTTAGGCAACACAAAAGAATGATGGACGGAGTGCTGAACAATGCAAACACTCTCCAACAGTCACAGATATGGGTTTAATCCATCGTTCTTTTGCTCACCATGCCACCCCAGTTTGGACCCAGCCATATGCAAATCAGCCTTGACCCTGTTCCTCATGGGAACAGTCCAGCCCGAACTGCCAAGCCAGGCCCTCCCTGGACCGGAAACAAGCATCCTGGGACCGGTTTCAGGGTATCACCCTTCATCAGTCAGGCTAGCTTGAATCCAGTGGCACATTGAGCAAGAAAGCTTTCCAACATAATGTTTGAGTGGACAGTTTTGCTTCCAAAGATTTCAACCTCAATAAGTACATCGTCTATGCCACATTCACTAAGATAACTTCATGCACATCGCAAAGCAACTTTTGTCATGTGTAAAATCCCCATCATTAGATAAAGTTCATCAAATTCTACTGGATTGCTCATAAAAATATCAGCTACATTACGGAAAACACCTTAATCGCAGAAAATTGGCAGTATGGGCTAGTCTTCAAGCTGAGCACGCATATTTTGGAAATGTTTTAAAGCTGTGTTTACTGTTGCATAGCTTGTGACTGGAGGTGATATTACTTGTAAAAACCTCACCTTTTTCAGTGGGACAGTATTTTAGGAGATCAGAGCATGAATTCTGGCTGACGGAGGAACTGGCCATTTTTCATCCTTCAGTCTGCACCAAATATGCGATATGATAAATTCAGTTAAATCAGCTTTGTGGACCGCAGCTTTAGGTACAGAACGATCCATGTCCCCAGCAATTTGAAGCATTCTGATAGACTGGGACATGTTGATGGCTTGTAGTGATTTTGCACATGCTGGCAAGGCAGTTGGATTATACGTTTGCAGCTTTGTTTGCATATGCCTCCAGCTGACACAGCTTGTTTTCCAGCGGCTACTTCATTGGTACATTCTTGAAAAAACACCATGGCAGTGTCAAAAGGGCTAGATGTTCCAGACAAAGAAGATCTGTCTTCAAAGCCAAAATTATCAAGAGCAGCAATTTTAAATCCTTTCTTGGTAAAGTTACTTGGAAGAGATATGCTGTCGGATTCACAAGATTTTACAGCATCGTACTATGTCATCATAACTTTCTGTACACCAATCCTATTCACTGAATTGATTAGCTCTCTACTTTTGCACTTGTCATAGATTGCTTGGACAGTCATCATGTGTAGCAGAGTTTTCTTTTTGCTTTGATGTAATTCATAATACATGATTTAGAGGAGACAGTACATTTGCATAGAATAAGCCTGCTGGTTCTTCACATTCTTCGCTTATATGTAGTTTGCTTCTGTTCTGAACCCAAGAACATCAGTTTGGAACAGTTTTGCTTTGCTGATATTTACAATGGTTTAAAAAAATGTAAGACATAATCAGGCATTCTTGTTGACTCACATGATTTGCAGAGCTCTGGGGCATCACAAAATGTTCCATTAAGTCAAAAATCTTAGGGCCATATTTATACTTTTTGACGCAAAACTGCGCTAACGCAGTTTTGCACCAAAAAAATTAGCGCCGGCTAACGCCATTCTGAAGCGCCATGCGGGCGCCGTATTTATTGAATGGCGTTAGCCGGCGTTAGCTGACTGGCGCTGCCAGGTGTGCGTGAAAAAAAACGACGTACACCAGGCAGCGCCGGCGTAGGGAAAAATGGCGTTTGGGCGTCCCAAAATGGGGCAAGTCAGGCTGAGGAAAAAAAATCGTCTTAACCTGATTTGCCCCATTTTTTTTGGGCGCCCAGACGCCATTAACATGACTCCTGTCTTAGCAAAGACAGGAGTCATGCCCCCTTGCCCAATGGCCATGCCCAGGTGACTTATGTCCCCTGGGCATGGTTATTGGGCATAGTGGCATGTAGGGGGGCACAAATCAGGCCCCCCTATGCCACAAAATTTTTTTACAAAAATACTTACCACAACTTACCTTTTCTTCCCTGGGATGGGTCCCTCCATCCTTGGGTGTCCTCCTGGGGTGGGCTAGGGTGGCAGGGGGTGTCCCTGGGGGCAGGGGAGGGCACCTCTGGGCTCATTCTGAGCCCACAGGTCCCTTAACGCCTGCCCTGACCCAGGCGTTAAAAAGAGGCGCAAATGCGGGGTTTTTTGCCCCGCCCACTCCCGGGCGTCATTTTTGCCCGGGAGTATAAATACCACGCACATGCCTGGGAGTCATTTTTTAAGACGGGAACGCCTACCTTGCATCTCATTAACGCAAGGAAGGTGTTCACGCCAAAAAATGACGCTAACTCCATGAACTTTGGCGCTAGACGCGTCTAACGCCAAAGTATAAATATGGAGTTAGTTTTGTGTCGAATTTGCGTCGAAAAAAACGACTCAAATTCGGCGCAAACGGAGTATAAATATGCCCCTTAATCTTTCAGGGCATTTCTTAAAATGGTTCCTGCTGATTTTGCTGCATCCTGTGATTTTAATTTGGCTGCAAACACCTCAGGAGTCAAATCAGCTGAGAACACCATAAGTGGCTCACTGTTTTTGTTAGCCTGACAAATATGAATTCTGTCATTGTGCATTCCCACCAGAAAAAGCTTAATTTCATTATTATGGACAAATACATTTTTTATCAATGTTGACCATTATTTCTCTAACCTCACTAAGTGTGTCCCTGTGGCAGGCACTCAAGAGTGGCTTTAAAGCTTCATTTGGTTTTTCAAAGAGTGAAAACATAACTGAAGGCTGGTGGTTATACTGCTGATGGGAGCTCACTGCGCATTCACATTTTTGATTGTATGCACACATGCAGTTTGGGCATACAAATCTGCTGCAAATATATTCACCTCGCTGCTAAGATTAGCTACTCGGCTGAAAACGTAATCTTGGAAGAAACTAGCTGCAGATACAACTTGTTTGCCCTTTGAGACTCACATACTCTGTACTTTGTTCTTTCCGCAATCCCTTTGGCCCTTGTTCTGGGTAAGCCGCAGATAACACATTGAAGATCCTCTGATTTCTGATCAGATGTTAGAGGTGTTCGAGGGGTAGCCATGGATCTTCTAAGTGGATGGGCATTAGGTTGGGTTGTCACCACTTTCTCAGAACACTCGGAGTCTTGTTGTGATTCACTGATTTCTGCTATTTTTGACACTTTTTTCCATGCTTTTTTCCATTCTGTATGACTTGTAGCACTTGTTGTAAAATATTTGATCCTCTTCACCCATCAGTTTCAATCTTTTGTGAACTTCATCTTGCCCTGTTTCTACAGCATCTTGAACTCTCTTCAGTCCAGCAGCAGTTGATGTTAGCTTTTCTTTCGGATTAGCTCGGCATATGACACATTCTTCTTTGATGAAGGAGACCTCAGATTTTGCAGTTAGCAACACTGCCAGGAGGTAAAGATCCTCTTCTACCACATGCTTCACTCATGTTTATGAACTTGAATCAAACATAATATTAAAATAAATTACCAATATGATGGCTAAAACACATCATTATAGAGCCACCATTTTAGAAAATGGTGGAGGGGTTGCTCAGAGGAGTTATGTTCTGTCTTTGTAAGACTATTTGACCCTCAAAACCTAGTATACAGGTCTCTTGATTCCTGAAATATTAATGTAGTGAGGACGCCGCTCCAAGTATGACTCATGCAGAAGAAATAATGTTGAAACAAAACTGCCTTTACTTGATAAGCTGTAGGCAGAAGAAACTTCACCCGCACCTGCATGCAGCTCTCCCTGCTCCAACTGTCCCAAACAGAACACCTGGAACATTCCAGATAAACCAAAGAGAGCCAATGCAGGAGGGGAAGACAGACCATACCAAATAACATAAAAACTACAACACATATGTAGCTTTACATAAAAATGCAGAAATGATAAGAACATTAATATATATATATATATATATATATATATATATATATATATATATATATATATATATATATATATATATATATATACATATATATATATATATATATATATATATACATATATATATACTACAATTACATCATCATTGCAACACATCTGACATATTTAAAAATGGTACAGGTCGGGATAGCCTGGGAGCCAGACCAAGTAAACCACAATTACAAGGTAAATTCTGTAATGGTAATACCAAGTAAGTACAAAGGGGTTCTAAAAAATGCTGGGATCGACAAAAAATGAATAAAGATAAAGTAAAGCAAAGAGAAGAATCTCCGTACTGAGAGATCTCAGAGAAACAATACAATATTAGAAATCATGACACTTTAATAACTCCTGATGGAGTACACTGATACATGCCCTTCTCTTTCATTTCAGGACTCACCGGATAATCTGTGCAAGAGAGGACAGTCAGAGTACCAAAACTAGTACATAAAACTGGAAAAGGAGTCACAATGATCTTCAGAGATCATGATTCAAAAGGAAGAAAAACTTCCACAACAAAAAAAAACAGTTTAAAAAGAACAAGGTTGCATCAATTTCATCAAAATATTCGACACACACTTAGAACATTACTGAAGAACGGGACATGGGCAGTGACTCTTCTAGACAGCGAAGCAGAGGTGACAATAATTTGGCAGAATCTTCTAGAGCTCCTGGATGTGACAGCAATGACTACCCTGAAGCTGAAACAGCAGGCAGAGGTGTCTCCCCACCCAACAGGGTTTTTAAACCAAAAGTACAAATTGAGGGAGACATTGAGTGTGCCATTAAAGTAATCACCTGGGGAAGATCAACACTAAGTTATGATATTCTATTGGCGGCAAAAGATTGCCCACCAGAATTTGTCTGTACACTCAGCCCTTGTTCCTGATACAGTAAAAGAAGCCTATGCCACAGATTTGGCTTTGGCAAAGGCTCCAGCACTGTACTACAGCCATGTGTGTTGGAATAGTGATTCCCCTAACCATGTCCAACCCACAGATACAACCTCAATGGGCCAGATGTACGTAGATCCAATTTAGCATTTTCTAAATAGTAACTCCATAGAAGTCATTATTTTGGAAATGCAAAATCAAGGTTGGCTATGGGCAAAAGGCCCCCCATGATGCATCCTAAAAAAAAAATTGGATTTTTTTTTAAATTGAACATGGTTAACATAGACTTGAAGTCAATGGTAATAGCATCTCCTAAATGTTCAATTTCATTTAGGAAATACTTTGTTCCTCTGAATAGGAATTGTAAATAGGTAATCCCTATTTGAGATTTCCTATTTGGAGGATCGCAAATTGCAATTTCTACGGGGTAGAAATCACAATTTGTGATTCTCTAAAGGGCTTTGTACATCTGTAAAGCCCATTAAGCATTTATTAATAGCCCAAAATAGAGATTCAGACCATTAACAAATGCTAAATGGCTTTGTACATCCGGCCCAATATCCTATTAAACATGAGGCTAAAGCACCAGTGGGGAAAACTCACAACTCGAGTACCAGGGAGTAATTGAACCCTATGTATCTCCTATGAATATACCTCTATTTCCTGTCGCTAAACTAGACAATTCATATGGAATAGTATTAGATTACAGACACTTTAATTGTCACACATACACATTTGCTAAACAAAACTCGCATTCCTGAAGAACATAGGGCCTGATTTATGAAAACTTAGTGCTGCCTTTACATCATTTTTTGATGCAAAAGCAGCACAAACTTACAAAATATAATTATATTTTCTACGTTTGCCCCACTTTAGCGTCAAAAGATGATGTAAAGGCGGAGCTAACATTCCATAAATCAGGCCCACAGAGTGCAAAAATTACAAAATAACCTTGGATATTTCCAACAGTTTTTTCTGCCAAATTCAAGTGCCTGAAAGCCAGGATCTAAGTGCATTTTCCACATTGGATTCCCAATGTTGATTTTGTTGTCTCTCCCATGGGTATAAGAACACTCCAGGATTGTTCTAAACCCGGGTCACATCAGTATTACATGATATTGATCCTAAGGCTTTGTCCTATGTAGATGACATCTATCTGACAGATGCCGACCTCAACACACATTTAACCAGGGTGGATCACATTGTTTTGGGATTCACTGACCATGGCTACAAATTCAATTTCAAGAAAACAAAAATTGCCTTTCTCAGTGTCCTAATTGTAAGATACGAACTATCAAATGAGAGAAAGAGTCTGGTACCACAGTTCCTTGAGAAATGTATGCAATTACAACCACCAAGTAACATCAAGAAACTACAATCATTGCTTGGCTTGTTTTTTTTAACTTTGGCAGAACATTCCAGACTAAGGTGGTCATTACAACCCTGGCGGTCGGTGTTAAAGCGGCGGTAAGACCACCAACAGGCCGGCGGAAAACAAATGGAATCACGACCATTGCGGAAACCGCCAACAAAGACAGCCACTTGAACACTCCGACCGCCACGGCAGTACAAACAAAGAGCGCGGCGGTCACCGCCATCAGACAGGCGGGAGACAATGTACCACCCACAGTATCACAACCTACCAATCCGCTACCTTTTCTGGGGCGGATTCACCGTGAACAAAAACACGGCGGAAACTGGACTTCGAAGGGAAAACGCTCACTTCTACACACCCCACGAGGAACCAGGATGCCATGGAACCAGAGCTTCACATTTTTCCAGCCTTGATCGTCTTGCTCCTCTACCAGGTGCACGCATGCCGGAGGCAAAGACCACAGTGAGTACTGCACCTACGACACAGGGGAGGGAAAAAACAGGGACACACACACGCAACACCCCCACCCTCACCCACGACAACACACACACTAATACAGCATGATACATGACAGTTACACCCCCCAACCCCCCCGGAAGAATGCAAAGTCAAAAGAAAATGAGTGTAACCATTGTGATCTATTAAAATCCAGTGCACAAAAATATATATAGACTATAAAAAATTATATACATCAAGAATAGAAGTCCAGGTATTGCACCATTTAAGTCAGTGGAACACTGGGCCCACACTGCATGGGCGAGGCCCACACAAGGTACCCGAACATGACGGAGAGAACACTGCAGGGGCATCAGATAGAAATGCAACAGGTACCTCTGGGGGAAGGGAAAGGGTGGGCACCTCAGCCGGTTGAGTGCACAACGCCAAATCAACAAGGGGGCCACATGCCCACTGTTCAATCCTGGGAAGTGCAAAGCCACAGTCTCAAGTCTCTACAGTGGGTGATTTGCCCACTGTACAATCCTGGGGAGTGCAAAGCCACAGTCTCACAAGTCTCTACAGTGGGTGGTGTGCCCACTGTTCAATCCTGGGGAGTGCAAAGCCACAGTCTCTCAAGTGGATAACAGTCTCCACTGGTTCTGAAGGGGGCTTGGTGCTCTGAGTGCTTCATCCTGCCAAGGATTGAGGTAGTGGATGTCAATCTCCACTGGTTCTGGCGGGGGCTTGGTGCCCAGAGTGCTTCATCCTGCCAAGGACTGAGGTAGTGGATGTCAATCTCCACTGGTTCTGGAGGGGGCTTTGTGCCCAGAGTGCTTCATCCTGCCAAGGACTGTGTGAGTGGATGCTTTTCTCCACTGGTTCTGGAGGGGGCTTTGTGCCCAGAGTGCTTCATCCTGCCAAGGACTGAGGTAGTGGAGGTCCATCCCTTCAGGTCTCCTCACAGTTCACATCAACAGGCCAGTCCTTCTGTCTTCCACAGGTCCAGAAATGTTCTTGATAAAGTACCCTGCGGTGCCACAGGTATGCTTGGCACTAGCTTGTGTAAGGGGAGAATCCTTGTGCCTGCCCGATCAATAAGGAAAAAGTTCTGCAGGGTAACCCTGCCTACTTTTCCTGCAGTCTCTGTATGTCTGGCAGCAAACAATCCCCCGGATGTCACTTATGTGAGAAAGTGACTTTATTACTACCAACCAGTCCAACTAACAATAAACTTTCTGGTATTAATATAAACATATATTATTTTTGTTCAGATTTCTCGTACTTGGCTGCCACCCATAGTACACTGAATACTATACTGCTTGTTTAATTGGATTGTGCCAAGACTGCTGTGTTGTTTTGTTTCTTCTGGCAATCACCTACTGAAATCTAATACGTCCTGAATTGTTGAGTCCCATCTAACACGAAGAATGAAGACTCTTTTGTAAAACCATAATACCAGCCGGTGGAGTCACCTAGTACTAACTTAGCTATTTTTTTAAACGGTAGAGTCCCCAAACTAGCATGCAATCAGTTTGACTGGTGAATTCAGAGTGTACACATACACATCTATTCAAGAAGTGCCTTAATTGTTACAGAAATCTGTATGCATTGAATACGAAATGCAGAACATATCAGAAAACATTTTATGAATTAAAAGATGGAATTTTGAACAAAATACAAGAGTGTTTGTGTAAATTAAAACAAGAATAGGTGATTGGTGGATTGCTTGAAGAAGGTTCAGCCACTTGCAATTGCACCAGTCTGGCATGCGACCCAAGTGATTTCGAGCAGCTGATAGTTTAACATATATGCCAATACCCCATATATCCCAAATCTGAGTCAGGCGGGAGGCTCTCGATTGTTTTACTCTAAAATTGATTTATTTTGACTGTCTTCTGGCTGAAATTGTTTCTGTTTCTCTAGAAGTCAATGGGAGAAATATGGTCTTCCAATTATTTTAAATCTCCCACTTTCCTCTTCTAAAATGTTGGCATGTATGTTTTTGCACGCATTATATACATCAACTTTAATTTTAATGTATTGTCCGATTATGAATAGCAATTTTGTCAGCATCAGCATTTGAGTTTATAGACAAATGTCACTTACTATAGTTACTAGTCATGCTGTATAATCTGTCGCAGTGCTAAATTTGTAAGGGCCTGTGCCCAGAATTTCCTTAGGAACCCTTGCCTACTTCCACTACTGGCATGGCCAATTTGTACCACTACAGAAGCAGTTAATTCATGGAAGTCTCCACATACTGTTATAGAATCAGTTCTTTGGTATTTTGCTGACCTCAGGACAATTAATACAATGTGCTACAAACAAAGTAATGTGTTGATTGCAATATATGGTCAAACCTAAGATTGCTTTCTGGTTACAACTATGTTCATGACCTTTCTTTTTTTAAATAATAGGTTTCTGTTTATATTTCTGACAGATGGTGACGCAAGACTCTCAAATGTCAGTGAATTAGTACAGCCACTGGAATGAGAGAGTCATATTTATGAGTGCCGTTTAACTTTAAATGTTTGGAAAAATAGTCTCCTGTCTGTAGGGCAAATAAAGTGTCCCATTCCCCTAACATAAGTGGCAGTGGGGCCCACCAGCATAAATAAAGTACTGCTCTATCATCAAGTAGCCCATCACAAATGGAAGGGTTGTAGGCCTGTGTGTGAGCCTTTGACTTGGAGAGAGGGCCGGAAGCGGAACGTGATGTGTCAGTAGTCAGAAGAGGTGAAACAAGGAGCAGAGATCCAGAGAGGACTTGCAGCCCAGCGGGCAAGCGGAAGACAGTAGGGTCTGGCCATTCGAGCACTGGAGCACCAACACCTAAGGGCCGAGGAGTGAGGTACAGTGTGGCATAGTGAGGGTGTGCGAGCAGAGCAGAGCGACATCAAGCAACATCAAGGAGGATACCGGCTGGGCCAGGCTGGTTCCCTCACATGTGGCTTTTCTGCTCTCCTGCTCCTCAGCTCCTCTGATCTGCCCCCCCCGGCTGCGGCTGTGGCCTGGAGCCTTCCCACCTGCGCTGTGACAGGGGAGGCCATGCAAGGTCATGTGCGTGGCCCGAGTGGGCTAGGGTGAGCCCACACTGCCTTTGCCTGCCACACCCAAACTCACCCTGTGCTGTAATGTCATTGTATTTATAGAGTGCTTACTACCCCTGACGAGGTGTCGAAGCACTTCTTGGTGAGTAGCACGCTATTCCAGAACCAAAGAGGAATTAGTGGTGGATCAGTACAGGGAAATATGAGTACAGTATTAGTATTAGTATGAGTTAATCTGAGTGGAGGATATGTGAGTTTGTTAGTTGGATTGACTAGACTAATTGAGGGGTACAGGAGAAGAGAATCCAGTGTTAGTTGGGAGTTTATAGTAGTAGGATGACGCTTGGGATGAGTAAAGGAGAGATGGAGGAAGGAGGAGTCTGTGGAAAGGGGTCAGGGAGATCATAGTAGCAGAAGGGGTTTTGGATGAGTCAAAGGTGAGATAAATGAGGGAGAATTTAGTAGGGTTGTTTCAGAGATCATAGTAGTAAATCGAGGTGTGGGGTGAGCCAGGAGCGGTAGAGGAGGGAAGAGCTTAGGCAGGGTTATTTTGGAGATCAAAGTAGTAGAACGGGTTTAGGATGAGTCAGAGTGGGGATGGAAGATAGATTAATAGAGACATAAGGTGATGGGGAGACAGAGTAAAACTTACGACGAGAGAGTACATTTTACATTAACTATTTATTTATTTATTTTTTATTTACTTATTTATTTGTTGAAATGTATTTATTTATATATTTGTATTTATTTGTATTTATTTTTATTTATTTCTCCTCTAGTATAGCAGGACTAGAGTAATAAGTAAATAGATATGTAAATGCATAGTAAGTGAATATATGTGCAAGGGATATAATAATAGGTATAATAATATGAGAAGTAAGGTTGTATTGTATAAACACAGACTTTCAAGATTTGTAATATTTGATGTTAATTAATAAGTGCACTTTTCTAATATTCATTTATCTTTCCTCAATTTTTCAATAGGGAAATGCTTGCTGTTAAATAGATAAGATAAAATTTGCTCATTGTGATATAAAAAGAAAGCAGAGATTCATAAGTATCTAATAACTTATCCAGGAGCTATGTAATGACCTGTGAACATGTTGGTAAACTTAAAATAATCTACACATATACATAAATGCACACACGCGCATACACACGTTTATATTTAACCGTGAATAAATATACATTGTTAAACAGGCTTGAAGAGTATGTGTATAATTTATTATTATGAAATAGTAACGACACATATTTCTTGAAGAACTATACATATCTAGAATATACACATAATCAGATTATAGATATTAATAAACACAGGCATACATAGCCCATTACTGTTTGGATATGGTGGTTATAAAGGAAAGAGCCAACTCTTGAGTAGTATTCTGAAAACAAGATAGTTATCTGTGGATCTTATGTTTAGGGGTAATGAATTTGACAGTTTGGCTGCTTGAACAGAGAAGGATGTACTACCTATTGTCTTTTTCTTGTATGGTGGTGTTTTAAGGTGGGGTGCCAATCTTGATCCGAGGTTTCTTTGTTGAATATATTTGGTTATTTTGTTTCTGATGACGAGTGGTCCTGTTCCATTTATAGCTTTGTGGGTGATACAAAGCAACTTTAAGGTGGATCTTCTGGCAACTGGTAACCAGTGTAGTACTCTCAAGGCAGGGGACATGCAGGCTCGTGGCTTTAAATTTAATAGTAGCCTGGCAGCTGACGTCTGAATACGTTGTATTTTTTTCATAATAGAGATGATCCATGGGCATAATCCTGTTTAGATAGAACAAAAGAGATAGTAGCCTGCACCTTGTGTGGAAATCTGAGGTGGGGGAAGATGCGTTGCAGAGTATTCAAGGTGATGAAGGTTGATCGTGCTAATTTGTCCTCTTGGGCATTCATTGTTAACTTGGAGTTCATGGTAATTCCAAGGTTTCTTTGGATACCTCCAAGGCTTCCTTGGATACTTGAGGAAGTTGTCCCAGATCGTCTGGTCAGGTGCACAGTGGGTCATAATTTTTCCAGTTGCTACATCTGAGTATTTTTGTTTGGGAAGCATTCAGTGTGAGATGGCTCCAAGTCATCCACTGATCAACGGCTCTGAGTCAAGTGAAGATTTGTGAGCTTTCAATGTCTTTGGGGCATTCCAATTTAAGTAGTATTTGTGTGTCATGTGCATAGTTGTAACATGTGAGTTGAAAATCATTGATCAATTCTAGTAATGACATCATGTAAAGGTTGTAAAGCATAGGTGAGAAGATTGATCCTTGGGGGACTTCTGCTATTGTGAGGTGGGGTATGGACGAGAATGGGGAATAATAGATAATATTAGTTCTGTTTTCAAGGTAGGATATAATCTAGTCTAGAGCAGTCCCTTCTATGCCAGCTTCGTGGAGTCTTTGAATTAGGGTGTCATGGTAGACAGTACCAAAGGCAGCTGAGAGGTCCAAGAGAAGTAGTGCATGAACTCCATTGTGGTCGACTGTGTTTTTAAGATCATCCCAGACTGTTATGAGTGCTGATTCAGTGCCTCTCCCTAAACGGAATCCCGTTTGGTAGACTGAAAGTATAGAATTGTGACATCTGGGCAAATGTTGCTCTTACTATCAGTTTGCCCGGGAAAGGTCAATTTGTAATTGGTCTGTAGTTGTAGGAGTCATGCAGGTCTAGGTTTGTTTTCTTTAATAACAGAAATATGTATGCCTTTTTCAGGTCTTCAGGAAAAGTTCCTGTAGTTAAAGAGTAATTGATGATTCTTCTTAAAGGTGTGGCAGCAGAAGTAGATGAAAGAATGTTCTTGAAGATGTGTGGTGGACAACGGTCAGAAGGGCAACCAGCGGCCTGCTTGTTTGACTAAATCCATAAATTCACCTTGTGATATTTGTTTGAAGGAGTATAGAGGCTGGGTTGATTTACTCTTGGGGAGGCTTTTAGGAAACAGGTTGGTGCTGATGTTTTTTTGTTTTATATAGGAGTCCAATGTATCTGCCTTGGTTGTGTAATGAATAGCCAGTTTGTTTGCGAAGTCTTGAGTAGTGGGATGAATTGAGAATTTTACAAAATTTGTTAGTTGCAGATTTCGCGTTTTGAATTCTGTCGGAGTAGTACTTTTTTTTTAGCTTTTTTGATTGATGACTTGTATATTCTGTTAAGTTTGGGTAGCTGAAGTTTATCTTGAATGTTGTTTGTTTTGTGCCAGATCCGTTGCAGCCTTCTGATGTGTTGCTTTATCATTTTAAGTTCTGTGTTTCTCTAAGGTGTTGGTTTTCGTTTGTTCTGTTTAGTTTTTCTGAGTGGTATTAAGATATCAAAAGCTTCCTATAGCCACTGATAAAGTTTTGAATCAGAATTTGTTGTGCCTAGGTCTGTGTTGGCTGTAAGTTGTGTTTCTAAGTCTTCAAAACTGAGTTTGCTCCATGGTCGATATATGTATGTATATAAGGTGGTATGGGGTGTGTTGATTTTTGGTGTTTTATGTTGGAAAATTACCAAACAGTGGTCTGACCATGTGATTGGCTTGATGCTTTGAACGGTAACTAGTTCAGGGTTTACAAAAATGACATCTAGGATGTGTCCAACGATGTGTGTGAGATTGTGTACAATCTGATGTAGGTTCAATGTCACTAGGCCAGTGGTGACAGCTTTTAGATGGGGCATATTGGGTTCGTCGAACAAAGGCCCATATTTATACTTTTTGACGCAAATTTGCGCAGTTTTGCGTCAAAAAGTACAGCACCGGCTTGCGCCATTCTAGGAAGCCAGCAAGGCAGCAAATTTATGGAATGGCACTATCCGGCACGAAGGGTTGGCTAGCGTAAAAACAAATGGCGGTAGCTGGGTGGGGATGGTCGTGTGGGAGAAGTGGGTTTTGCACCAACAAATGACATTGTGCTGGTTAGAGGCAAAACAAATGCCTCTAACCAGCCTAGCATAATTTTCTGACATAAAACCATCCATACCACATGTCTCCTGCCTTAGAAAAGACAGGAGTCATGCCCACCACCACAATGGCCAGCACAGGGTACTCTGTGCATGGCCCTTGCACCCTGTGCCATGCAGGGGGCCCCCGATGGCACTTTAATTAAGAGAAAAAAAATACATACCTATACTTACCCTACTTACCTGGGAAGGTGTCCCCCATCCTCCGGTGTCGCTCTGGTGTGGGTGGGGGTGTTCCTGGGGCTTGAGGAGGGCACCTGTGGACCCATTCCATGGTGTTCAACCATGGAAATGGGTCCACAGGTCCCCTAACACCTGGTCTGACCCAGGTGTTAAATAATGGTGGAAAGCAAGCTTTGCACCATTATTGAGCCCCTCCTCCCACCTGTGTGTCACTTTAGCAGGGGGGATAAACATGGGACAAACTCCAATATTTTGATGTTAGATGTGTCTAGCGTAGAAATATAAATATGGAGTTAGTTTTAAGCTGAATTTGCATATAGAAATAATCACATCGGCGCAATGGAGCATAAATATGACCCCAAATGTTTAGGTCCCCAAGAATGCATAGGTTTGAGTGTAATGTTATAAGGTTTGAGACTGTGTCTAGAAAAGTGTCTAGGAATGTTGAATAATTAGGTGGAGGTCTGTAAAGGTGAAGAGTGTATGAGATGTGTAGGAGGGGATGGATGAGAGTTAGGGGTGTTTGTGTTAGTTTTGATCTCTAGAAGAGGTAATATGTATGCTGGAGTGGATTGTAAGGATTGTATGTTTGTGTGTAATGGGTGAGGTGAGGGGGTGTTTGTGAGTGGTGTGATGGAATTCTGGGTTTACGTATTGTCACAATCAAAAGGGGGTCTGGCCAGAGCAAATAGAGGATAATGCTGTTGATTTGTATGAAGAGGAAGTGTTTGTCTGGATGGTTGAAAGTATTGTATAAAGTGGTTTTGTGTTGTGTGGATGATGACAGAAAATGTTAGTGGGAATGGACAGAGTTGTGTTTGGTGTGAGAATGAAGGTGTCTTCATGTTGTAGTTGTCATGGATATGTGTATAGGTGTGGTATGTGGTGTTTTGTGCTGGTTGATGATACATTGCAATCTGTATAAGGTCTGATTGTGTTGCACGAGTTGGATGCCTTTGCTGATATTGTGTTTGGATGTTGGAGGATATGTAGGGAATGAGATCCTTTCTGGTAAATGGAAAATTGGGCAGCAAATTTGGCCCTAGGCCCGGCCAGCCCCCAACAAGCCCAAACACGCAACTTCCCTTGTCTTCTCTGCCCGGGCTCAGATGCCTTGAGCCCTATGCTTAAATAGCCCTATAGTCCAATAAAAACCTAGTCCTAACCCTAACCCATCAGATTTGTAACCCTAAACCCTAGAGCCAATGGGAGACCTAGCCCTATTAATCAATCACACCCCTAATCTTGACTACCAATCACAAAGGTAACCCTAAAACATTGTGCAATAGGAACCCCAACCCTACTACCAACCAAAATAGTAGCCCTAAAACCACGGACCAATAGGAATCCCAGCCCTATTACCAATTACAATAGAAGCTCTAAAAACACAGACCCATAGAAATCCCAACCCCAGTACCAATCACAATAGAAGCCCTAAAACCTCGGTCCAATAGGAATCTCAGCCCTAGTACCAATCAGAACGCAAACCCTAATCCCCAAGCCATTGGAAAGTCTAGTCCTAGCAACTAATCACAACAACATATGCAACAATTAATAGAAACGTATATAAGGGCCATGTTAACTTAAGCCCAAGCCCCTGTGGAAGGGAAGAGGGAGATGCTGCTCCATTCAGAATCCCCTTGGATATAGACAGTTAGAATCCACACTTCTAAGCTATCAGAGTCTACTTTCCAGGTAAGAGACATATTGAAAAGCACTGAAATACTGCTTGTCACACATTCAGATATTTGGATTTTTCAAGACAATAACAAGTGGTGCAGACACTTTTTAAACACAGTTTAAATCACAGAAGCAGATTAAGCAGCCTCCTAAACACTCTGGTTAGCCACAGAGGTGTATGAAGCCTTTTCTAAAACTGGGGAGGGGGGATGGGGAGAGCAGGGGCGGTTGGCTTTATGCAGTTTTTTGTCACAAACTAGGAGGGAAATTTCAAACAGTCACTGGTAAAAACCAACAGTTTAAAAAAAGACCAAGTGGCTGAAACCCAAGGAGCCTACAGTAAACAGGCATAGGTAGCAGTACAAACACTTTTTAACAAGAATTCCCAGAACGTCTTGGGCTCTTATCGGTCTCCTAGGATTTCTTGATCATTGGGCTGTATTAGGGCGCAGGGAAAGTTGAGCTCAAAAAATGAAGGTGGCTGTCTTGGGGTTCTCTCCACAAACTTAAAGGTCCAGTGCAGGTGTTAGAGGGGGGCTCAGGTTGCCTGGGAGCTCAAGCTGTGCAGCACTGGAGCCGAAGAAGAGTCCCTAAAGTGATGCAGGTGATGTCCCATGATGGAAGAAGAGATGCAATCAATCAGTGGTGTTGGAAAACTACCAACAAGCATTGGCAAAGGCAAACATCGCAGATGAAGAGTTGCAGAGCTGCCAGGGACCAGCAATGTCCATGGGGACTCAACCCAAGGAAAGGAGTCCCAGGTGACCCTCAGCAGTGAGGAGAGTCGGAAGACGAGGATACAGCCCCCACAGGCAACTCACATGTAGAAAGCACAGGAGTTGCAGTGAGGCCTACTCTGCACACCTGGAGAGGAGTCCCAGTGTGTAGGAAAGTAGCCTCTTTGTAGCATGGTTACCCCCACTTTTGGCCTGTTTCTGAGTGTGTGTAAGTGTGTTTTTACTGTGTCACTGGGATCCTGCTAGCCAGGACCCCAGTGCTCATAGATAAAAATGTTTATGTCAGTGTGTTTTGCCTGTCTCACTGGGATCCTGCTAGCCAGGAGCCCAGTGCTCATAGTTTGTGGCCTTATGTGTATGCCTGTGTAGTGCCTAGCTGTGTCACTGAGGCTCTGCTAATCAGAACCTCAGTGCTTATGCTCTCTCTGCTTTTAAATGTGTCACTGTAGGCCAATGACTAAATTTACCAATTTCAAATGGCCTACTGGACCCCCCTTATAAGTCCCTAGTATATGGTACCTAGGTACCCAGGGCATTGGGGTTCCAGGAGATCCATATGGGCTGCAGCATTTCTTATGCCACCCATAGGGAGCTAAGACAAATCCTTACACAGGACTGCCACTGCAGCCTATGTGAAATAGTGCCCACACTATTTCACAGCCATTTTCACTGCACTTAAGTAACTTATAAGTCACCTATTTGTCTAACCTTCACTTGCTGAAGGTTAGGTGCAAAGTTACTAAGTGTGAGAGCAACCTTGCACTAGCAAAGGTGCCCCCACATAGTTCAGGGCCATTTCCTTGGACTTTGGGAGTGTGGGGACGCCATTACACACTTGCACTACATATAGGTATATACCTATATGTAGCTTCACAATGGTAACTCCAATATGGCCATGTAACCTGTCTAAGATCATGGAATTGTCCCCCATTCCAAATCTGGTATTGGGGAGCCAATTCCATGCATCCTGGGGGCTCCACCATGGACCCCCAGTACTGCCAAACCAGCTCTCTGTGGTTTGTACAGGGTTCTGCACCCCGGTCCCAGGAAGGCAGAACAAAGCATTTCCTCTGAGAGCAGGGTGTTACACCCTCTCCCTTTGGAAATAGGTGTTACAGGCTGGGGAGGGGTAGCCTCCCCCAGCCTCTGGAAATGCTCTGAAGGGCACTGATGTTGCCCTCCTTGCATACACCAGGCTACACCGGTTCAGGGACCCCTTTTCTGCTGCTCTGGCAGGAAACTGGACAAAGGAAAGGGGAGTGACCATTCCTCTGTCCACCACCACCCCAGGAGTGGTGGCCAGAGCTCCTCCAGTGTGTCCCAGACTTCAGCTATCTTGCTTTGCAAGGTGTGGGGGCACTCAGGAGGGCTCTGAGTGGCCAGTGCCAGCAGGTGATGTCAAAGACCCCTCCTGATAGGTCCATACCTGATAAGGTAGCCAATCCCCCCTCTCAGGGCTTTTTAGGGTCTCTCTTGTGGGTTCTCTTCAGATTCTGCTTGCAAGCTTCCTTCAGGGATCCTATGCAACAACTTCAGCATCCTCTGTCCTCGGATCAACCGCAGTCTGCTCCTAAAAAACGCTAACTGCAACAAAGTGTCTACAAGAGACACTTTTCTTCAGCAACCTCAGCTCCAAGTCAGCAACTGCAACAGTTTCCATGGTGTGCATGCTCTGGGGACTCTCTGTCTTCATCCTGCACCAGAAGGACTGAAGAAATCTCCTGTGGAGATATGGAGTCACTCCCCTGCTCCAAGCAGGCACCTTCCAGGGCGACGAAAAGTAGCCTGGGACTCCTCTCACGGCAACAAGCATGCTCCTAAGGACGTAGAGGGTGAAATCATCGACATAGACTGTCCTGAGGTCCTGCTGATGCAATATGGAGGAGGTAAGACCTTGCCTTCCCTGAGAATGATGGTACCCCTGTGTTTTGAGTCCTCTTCATCTCCTGAGGCCTCTGTGCACTCTTTGCAAAATTCCTTCATGCACAGCCTGGTCCAGGGCCCCAGCACTCCACCCTGCGATGCTCAACTCAGTGAGTTGTTCTCCGGCGGCGTGGACCTTCTTTTGTTGTGCTGCATCGACTACTTTTGCACCTCCTTTGAACCCAGATCCTGCGACTTCTGGGGGTGCTGGATGGCATCCTGAGGGCTTGCTAGGTTGCTGACAGTCCCCTCTTCCTCCTCACATAGAGTTGAGGCCCCCAGGTCCCTCCTGGGTCCATCCAGTGCCATTTTGATAAAAAAAAAACTTTTGTCATAGCCAAGGCTTGTTGGCACCTTCCAACACAAAATCTCATCTGCAATGATCTTCACACTGTGGGACATCTTTTGCATCATGCAGAAACCTGCTGGCATCTTCCTAGGGTGCAATTATGCAGTCTTTTACTAACTGGGGACTCTTCTTTTGCATTCTCTTCTGGGTTAGCAGGGGCTCCTGTCCTTCCTGGAACTTATTTCGACTTCAGGACTTGGTCCCCTTTCTTTGCAGGTCTCCAGGTTCAATAATCCAGCAGTTCTTCTTTGCAGACTTGGTTCGCTGCTGCAAAATTCAAAAAATGAGGTGTAGTGTGTCGTTGCAGTACTTTACTCCTGCTTTTCTGGGTTCTGGGGTGGGGTAATTTACTTACATTTACTGTATTCTTACTTTCCCAGGGATTCTGCACACACTACACTTCTCTAGGGGGGAATTCGTGATTCACATTCCACTTTTTTAGTATATATTTTGTGTTGCCCCTAGTCTAGTGTATATATTGTGTATAATACTTACCTCCAGAAGGAGTATTGTCTCTAAGATATTTTGGGTACTGTGTCACCCAAATAAATACCTTTATTTTGGGTAACACTGAGTATTGTCTTTACTTGTGTATAAGTACTGTGTAACTATAAGTGATATTGCATGAGCTTTACAGGCCTCCTAGTTCAGCCTAAACCCCTCTGCTATAGCTATCTTTATAAGCCTAAGCTGCTAGAACACTACTACATTAACTAACAAGGGATAACTAGACCTGGTGTAAGGTGTAAGTACCCAAGGTACCCACCACAAACCAGGCCACCCTCCTACACACGTCCCAGAACCAGCAGGCAGGAGACTGTGCTTTGGGTGGCTTACAGTGACCTGGTGCAGTGATCTGTAGTAAAAGGGTGCATGCACCTTTTCACGCAGGCTGCAATGGCAGGCCTGCAGACAGATTTTGCATGGGCTCCCATGGGTAGCATAATACATGCTGCAGCCCATGGGGGGCCCCTGGTGCCCCCATGCCCTGGGTACCTATATACCACATACTAGGGACGTACATGGGGGGCACAAGTATGCCAATTGTGGGGTGTGCTAAGTCCTAAGCAACCAAATGTAGAGGGAGAGAGCACAGTCATTGGGGTCCTGGTTAGCAGGATCCCAGTGAACACAGTCAAAATAGACTGACAACAGGCAAAAAACAGGGGTAACCATGCCAAAAAGTACTTTCCTTCATGTGTCACACATTTTCCACTTTAAACAAACTATCAGACTGATCACTGAGTTGCATGCAACACAAAAGACCACTCAAAATCTCTCACACCCATTCCTTTAACATCTATGAAAGGGACAAGTGTCAGCTCTAAAACCACACTTGATTACAGGTCAAAGATTCTGCTATCAACACTGAAAAATTCAGAACTAGGAACAAATCCCAATCAATATGAGATGTGAAAATAATGTGAAGGAGTGCTGGCACAATATTCTAAGGCAATCTGTGTACACAGAGGAAGGAGGTATGATCACTGACCCTAGAGCCTTTAGTATAATTTTCACCCCAACTGTACAGCAGTGATATGATATTCAAACAGTGTTGTAATGTGATATTTGAAAACAATGGACCAATTCAAATTAAAAGATGGAGCATGGGGAGCTATGGGATATGTGCATATTAAGTTTTAGATTTTTAAACTCATTTTTTGGATTGAGACACATTAGAATGGACTAGATGTGGTTGCTTGACACAAGAAAACCTACTGAACTTTTTTTTTTACGTAGGGGTGATGGAGTGAGTGTCATCTAATCAACCAGTGGTAAAACCTTTCTGAGAATCTGACTACTCTTTGATAGTACAAAAATCTTAACTTCTTTCCTTCTGTGCCTTATCCTTCTGGGACACAAAGACAGGTGGGGCAATAGCAGGCTTTACTTTATTTGCAAGGTGACTGTGCCTGACTGTGCCTGCTGCCTGCTGTCTGCTGCCCTACTACTACTTTAGCACTATACAGCCCTCCAGCCTTACACTATGATAATTATGAGTCCCAACAAGGTCTCCACAAGTTTGAGCAAGACCACTGGTAAAGTAATAACCCACAAAAACAACAATAATAACAATCAACAAGCTACAAACACGTGTGTGCATGATTGTGCCCCCTATAGAATGCTCTGCCTTATGAGATGAGGTGGATCAAATCAGGAGGCTCGCTTTGTGCTTTCTCTGCAACATCGATTTCAAGTACAGGAAGCCCAAGATGTCCGGGAGAAGCAATCCTTCCCATAAACTGTTAATCAGCAGTCTGCCCATTAGAGGGCTCGGTCAAGGGAAAGTGCCCAGATTCTGCATAGGCGGTCAAGTCAGGACTTGGTGCAACCTGCTGGTTCTGCGCTCCCAAGGACCACTTGCTAAAGCTAACCATGTCAGGAGCCCACCAGCCATAAGTGGTCCCACAGATAAGCAACGATCTAGAGTGTGCACACTTGTGTCCCCCTACACAACACTCTGCTGTGCCGCACAAATAGGAGGCTCCTCAGTTGGTCCTACCGGGAGCTTCGCTTGGTCTAAGTGCAGTGTGCAAATAACAACCTGAGGAGCAGAGTGCATTCAGTGGTATCTTGTGGTATCAGTGGTAGCCCTGGAATATCTTGTGGGATATGGGGGCACGAGCACCCCATATCCCACAAGATATTCCAGGGCTGGTACAAGGGGTGTGATGACACACAGAGCAGCTAAGTTAAGCACTTGCTTACCATTTCCTGACAGAAGGAGATCTTAAAGCAACCCAGCACTTCTGCTGGCTGACAGGGAAACATGAGATCACACATGGAAAGATGGCCGGCCCCCACGGCAGTCATCAGAAAGAAAGGAGGCCAACAGAGGGCCAGTGCCACCAGCAGGTCAAGGGCGCGGAGGGGCGAGGATCCCCTAGTGTAGACCGGGCAGGACTTGACATACTTTTTGGTGGATTCAACAGCAACAGCAAATCCAGGAATGGTCAGCTCAGAAGAGATTTTGATAATGGTAAAGTCCTGTAGCCATCAACTAAAGATCTTCACGAAATGTACCTTTTTAAAGGTTGCTATATCAGTGATATTTTCTTTTAAGGATGAAGCTATGGGGCTCCCATCACCCCTGCAACCTGAAGTGATATTACCAATGTAAGGTGGTAGCACTGGCAGGGTACTGGCCCCCACTACTAACTGTTCCTTGGAACCTATAGAGATCCGTGACACAGGAGATATAGAAAACACAAAAAAGGCTGGTGAAGGGATGGCTCATCTCTCACCTCACCCTCTCTGGAATATTGCAGGTGTAACCTCACCGCCTTGGGCCGCCGAACCCCACATGGCACAGCACTCTCCAACAAAACAGAAGGGCCCAAAGGGGTGGGTCAAATCATCAACTAGCTATAGCCTCTCTTGGGAAATCCACCAAACACCATCTGGCCATCCTTATAAAACACCATGCAGCTCTGAGTGAGCACCCTTCAGTACCAGGCTGATAAGTTGGACATTCAGCTATCCATCCTTGACTCCTCAGTCACTTTAGTCGCAGGTATAGACGGCAAGCTCACTGAATTTAACCGCCTAATACAGCAAGCTCTAACCAATTTCCAACTATCTGCTCTTGTGCCTGTGGCCTGGTTTTGAACAAACTAGCCACATTGCCAACAATGATAAGCGATTTTCTAACAGAACTTAAACATATCACAGATAACAGGAGGGTCAATAATTCTCCTGAATTGAGCACATCTTATAGCCAATCACAGGTGGGCCCAACTACAGATTGTCCGGAGGCCCAAAGGATGAACTGCAGCTCCCAAACACTACAAGCCAAGGGGGAAAGGAATGAGCACTTTAGCAAAAGCACCCAGAACCATATAAGGTCTCTGTGGGGAATGCCTACACGCGAACAGAAAGCAATCAAGACTTAAATCATGGAGGAGAACTATGGGAACACGATCAACGGAAAAATGCTCGGTTGCGCCCTAAACAGAAAAAAAGGCAGAAAAGGCAAAAACGTAATTACTGAGTACTTCCAATCAGACTCCACAAGTTCCCCAGTTGTTAGGGAACCACCAGAGGATAACAGTCCAGCCACTTCTATTGAGTCAGCAGAAGGAAAGGTTGGGCAGAAGAGAAACAATCCCCACATGGGTGAGGGATCTGCCCACCCCATGAGGAAGGCTGCTGTGGCATCAGAACAGGGATCCCTACAAGTATCTGGAACAGGTGCCGCATTGCCAGAACCAGGAACCCGACAAGCTGAGGTTTCATCCTGGGTTGACGAAGGAGAAGCCCCGTAGTTGGGGGCCCGCATCCCTGCTGTCTAACCAGCAGCAGGAATGGCCACGGAAGCAACCCTGTCTGCTGAGTCAGCCTCATATATGCCACACTCACTCCTCCCCAACCTCATGGATAGAGAACACAGTACACACGTTGATTAATTTGTTCAGCAGGAACAACATGCCACTGCACTCATCTCAAATGTTACCCTGACATCAATACCCTGCTCTTCCTACGAGAATACAAATCAAAAGGAAACCACAACATCTTAAATGGAAGGAAATATTCTATGCCTTCTATTATTGTCCAGGGGCCTGAACCACTGACCTGCTGGCAATATAATTTTGCAAATGGGAAGCCCCATAGAATATGAGGCAACAAAGACAACATGGGCTACAGCCGAAATAGCAGGGATGATCTTGAAAGAACAGGTTTTGTTCAAACAACAGGTTTTGTGGGGCATGACAGTGACTACATACCATGCACTGGCTATACACAACCCTTTCTTGCCACAAAGCCGTATAGCCATGGTTCAAACACCCATAAAACCACCTACTTAGTCCTCATTAGGGCACAGAGCTCCCCACCGGCAGGACCAACAAGGTATAAATTTCAACCTGGTCCAAATACAACTAGATTGGCTACACAAGATTGGAACTGGATTTCTTGCACAATGAATGGTATAACCAATATACTGCATGACAAGGCTCACCTGCCGCGACAGGACCACAGATTAAGAAAAATTCTCTGGCTTTGGAAAAATGGGCACACAAGTGAAGCCCTATATGTATTTGCTCCCGTAACATTAATGGGCTAGGAAACAAGACATCGGGCACACAAGTCCTACTTTCTTCAAATGTTTGACATCATTCTTCTCAAGGAAACATGGATGGAACAGCCATTTCATGTGGAGGGCTTCACAGAACTTCACATATCAGCCCATAAAGATGCCAGACTTGGTCGCTCGAAGGGTTGCATATCAATTTACACTTCTATGACAAGCATTAGTGAAGTCAAGGAACTAGAAGTGAAGTCGGTGAAAGACATCTAGATGAAATCAGTCAGAGCAACGATCCGGTCCCATGAGCAAGTTATTACGGTTGTGGTTATGAATGTTTTCCTGCACCCCAAATGTAGAGCAAAGGGTTCCAAGCTGCTGATCAGTAAAATCAAACGACTGATAGGTGACAAACAAGACCATAATCTTATCAATTCCATAACAAGAGAAGAACACAACGGATAAATTAACCAGAACAAGCAAGCACCTGCTGAAGGAGCTGGAATTTCTTGGCTCTGAACCCTAAATGGGTGGTTTCTGAATGACGACCATCCAGCAGCAATGTTTCACTCCTCAAGGGCCACTTCAACTCTAGATTACACCTTTACTAGTTTACTAGTTTAGCATTGTTCCACAAAATCCTCTCATATCAACTGGTGGAAGAGCAGTCTAGCGACCGTGTCCCACAGATCTTCATGCTCACTATAAGGTCTGTAGCTCTTTCGACAGAAGCTCAGTGCTCAGCATACACCATTAACAATAAAAGAATCAAGTACAACATCTCGTCCTAAGCAATCTCCTGGCATCTGTCCAGAACATCCTACAAGGTCAGCAAGCTGCGATTCCAAACCTGTTAGCCACTTGGGAGGCTTTCACAGACAAAATGGGGGAAACATTTGCCACAATGGTGAAAAAGCCCAGCATGCAACAAGAAGAAAGGAGTCACCTCACTTTCTCGCAATAAAAACAAGCAAAATTATACAAGAAACAAATAAACCAAACCATCAGGAAATTGTGCTGGCATCCAAGTAAACTCTGCCTGCAACAGGAACTGGCAGAAAAAGGCCACCCTAAAAAACAATTCGGATATACAAAAGAGAAGGAGATCATGTTGTGCACAGCCGCTCTGCGACATTATAGTGAATGATTGCACCTGATTCTGGGGAAAGGTAAACTTGTTACAACACCCATCTCATCTTGGGGTTTATTCACACCTGCTGAAGTCAACTACATGAATTTCTTGCATGAGCATTTCAATTCTAACAAGGAGGGGCAAATCTCCATGGGGGTGGAAGGGGCCAGACAATCAGACCTGCCCAACAGTACTCCAGGAAGGGCTGAGAAAAGGCTAGCTGCTGACTAGGGGGCTTATCAAGCTCACTCCATGGCCACCATTCTAGTAACAAGACAATTCATTCAGAAGCAAATTGGTAAAGGGAGACAGGAGGCGCTCTAGGCGCTAATGGGATACCTCCAGCACTCTACAAGCAGGATGCCAACTATTGCTCAGAGAATCTGGAGCCATTATTCCTGCAGATTGTGTAAGACACCATCATTGCAGCATTATGGAGAGGGGCCATCATCTTCACAATTCACAAGCAATCTGACATGAATTACCGGCTCATGTCACTGATCGATAATGAGGCTAAATACTTCACCAGCACTATTCTGGAGGAGATAATAGCCTAGGCCTCGGCTACAAATATCATTCTGATAAATCAGACGAACTTTAGCAAGAACGTTTGAACCATAACAAACCTAGTGGCCCTGTCCCCGCATATCGATGGAGCTGTAGGTGCTAAGTCCCTCCCTCCATCTCTGCTTCATTGATTTTTGTGCTGCTTTCGACCACATTGATTGCAGCATATTGTGGAGGAAGTTGGTGGCGCAGAAAATTCCATTAACTCTCCTGAGTCTCCTAATCACATTACATATGGACACCAGTGCAAGTTAAGCTGGGGTCGGGGACACATCTCTGAAGGTACATACCAACTACCAAAGGTTTGAAGAAGAGTTGTTTCCTTGCCCCCATGCTATTCAACCTTTTTCTTGCTGTCCTAACAGAAACTCTGGAACAATGCAATTCTCACACCCCTATGAAGGGCAGCCTAGCCATTTCAAATCTCCTTTATGCAGATGATTTGGTGTTAATAAGCTGGACCCCGGTGCGGCTGTAGCGTCTTCTCAATGTCACCCATGCTTACTCAATTGCAAACGGCTTAAAAATGAATTTTGATAGAACTAAAGCAATGTCTGTAAATAGCCGGAAAAGGAAGATTTCACAATGGTGTATCGCTGCCCAGCCCCTTGAGACAGTGTTCTTCTATAAATATCTGGGTGTCATCATTGACAACAAAGGAGCCTTCAAATAGGATAGTGATGCCCTGGAGAGAAAGATCACTGCTCTTGCACTGTCCATAGAGTACTTAAAAACGAAAGTGTCCGGTCCTAACATAGCTCCACTACTATGAGTAATTCAGGCAAAATTGATTCCAATATTAGTCTATGACGGCAAGAGTCTACGAAGGAGGTATGCTCTAATGATTGATTGAGTGGTCTCCAGGGCCTACAGAACGATCTTATGCCCCCTAATGTTCCTCTCCTGAACAGATATGGTTGGAGTTTGGTCTCCAAAGACAGTCTTTCACCAGAAGATGCACGTATATCAACTGTTGGTTTAACCCTTTGAAGGTCACGGACGTAATGGTTACGTCTGTGGCTGCGCCTTTTGGGCACAACGGACGTAACCATTACGTCCGATTACTGGCCCTTGGGGGAAGTGCTAGAGCTCCACCCGAGGACTGCCGCCCCCACACTGCTAGGTCAGGGCTGGAAGGGGAATCGCTTCCCCTTCCACCCCTGACCCCCCAGTGACGTCTGATGACATCAGCACCTCAGAGGTCACCAGCATGTCTCTTCCGCTTGGGAGAAGGGGGCCAGCAGGGGCATGAAAGGAAAGGAAAGGTGGCTCCCTGGGGGACCAATTGTTTTTGCCCCCTGGGGACAGAAACCACTAGACACCAGGGAGGTTTTTTCTTTTATTATCCTTACACATAAGGGGAGTGGCGCCTTAGGCAAGGGCCACTCCCCGGGTGGGCAAAATATTTTTGGTCCATTTCTGCACCCCCGGGGGCAGAAAACTCTTGGACACCAGAGATCAAAAAAATGTTGTTTATTTTTTTTTTATTTGTGGGGATCGACCCCTTAGGCAAAGGTCGCGCCCGGGGGGGGGGGGGGGTTGGGTGCAAATTATTTTAAGACCATTTCTGCCCCCAGGGGGACAGAATCCACTAGACACTAAGGATATTTTTTTTATACTACCGCATAAGGGGAGCAACCCTTTGGGAAAGGGCGGCTCCCCGGGGGGGGCAAAATGTATTTAGGCTTTTTCTCCTCCCCCTGAAGGGAGATCGGCCTAATATAATTAGGCCGATTTGCCTCCGGGGGGGCAGAAACCTCTAGACACCAGTGATATATATATATTTTTATTTACTTTATGTTTTAATGTATGGGGAGCGACCCCCCAGGCGAGGGTCGCTCCCCTGGGGGGCACATGGTATTTAGGCCATTTCTGCCCCCCTTGGGGACAAATCAGCCTATTTTTGTGAGGTCAATCTGCCCCCAAGGGGGCAGAAACTACTAGGCACCAAGGATTGGTGTGTGTGGATGTGTGTGTTTTGTTTGGGGGGCTGCCCCTTGGGAAAGGATCGCTCCCCAGGGGGCCACATTACTGTTGGCCATATCTGCCCCCTTGAGGGCAGATCAGCCTATTTTTGGAAGGCCCATCTGCCCCCAAGGGGGGCAGAAAGCCCACCAGCGACCAGGTAAGATTTTTTTTCAAATTAAGAGGGTGGGGGTGTGGCCATACTCCCACCCCAAATAAATGGGGCCAAAGTTGTTCTGCCCACCATTGGGCAGATTGGGCAATTACCCCTGATCCACACCCCGAGGGGGCAGAAAGTCTACTAGATGGCATGGAATTAGAAAAAATAAAAATAGAGGGGTGGTGGCTACCAACCAGTATGGGCCTGGGTATGCCCCATTCCAACTGAAGGGGGTAACAGTCTTTCACGTCTCTCCCCGCATACTAAACCATCTTATCCCACGGCAAGCAAGAAGACATTTGATTATTTGGGGTTTTGGCTTTACATTTGGGCCATAAGAGCTTGGTAACACTCAGAATCCACAAGACCCAGACACATCTGAAAACTAAACATCTGCTTGATTCCAGGGTGGTGTGCTTCACATGCACCCCACACCATTTTCTTACCACAATGCCCTGCAAAGCTCCACACATTTTTCCCACATTTTTGTGATGGAACCTTCCGGAATCTGCAGGAATCCACAAAATTCCTACCACCCAACATTGTATCATCCATACCGATAAAAATTCTGCTGCTCTTGTCAACCTAAAAATGTTTTTTTTTCAAACTGTCCTTTGGACCTGCTTTGGTTCCCCCTCAATTTCGACATGTTTTTGGCTCTTCCCTCTCACAGGCACTTGGCCCACCTACACAAGTGAGGTATCATTTTTACCGGGAGATTGAGGGGAGGGTTGAGTGGTAGGAAATTTGTCCCGCTGCAGTGATCCCACACAGAAATGTGGGAAAAAGTGATTTTTTAGCTACATTTTAGGTTTGCTGAGGATAAGAAATCATTGGGGAATCTACGCAAGTCACACCTCCCAGGACTTCCTCAGGTGTCTAGTTTTCAGAAATGTCTGGGTTTGGTAGGTTTCCCTAGATGGCTGCTGAGCCCAGGACCAAAAAGGCAGGTGCCCCCCACCCCAAAAACAGGCAGTTTTGTAATTAATAATTTTGATGTGTCCAGAGAGTGTGGCTCCTCTCAGACTCCAGAACTTTCTGTCACCAAAATGAGAGGAAATAGTGGTTTTGGCCAGATTTTGAGGATTGCAAAGGATTCTTGGTAACAGAATCTGGACAGAGCCCTACAAGTCACCTCATCTTGGATTCCCATTGGTGTCTAGTTTTCAAAAAAGTGCAGGTTTGGTAGGTTTCCCTAGGTGCCGGCTGAGCTAGAGGCCAAAATCTACAGCTCGGCATTTTGCAAAAAAATGTCACATTTCAATGTAAAAATGTGATGTGTCCATGTTGCGTTTCCTATCGCGAGCATTAGGCCTGCCCATGCAAGTGAGGTACCATTTTTATTGGGAGACTTGGGGGAACACAGAATAGCAAAACAAGTGTTATTGCCCCTTGTCTTTCTCTAGATTTTTTCCTTACAAATGTAAGACAGTGTGTAAAAAAAGACGTCTATTTCAGAAATGCCCTGTAATACACATGCTAGCAAGGGCACCCCGGAGATGTGAAAATAACCACTGCTTCTCATCACCTTATCTTCTACCCATTTTGGAAATACAAAGGTTTTCTTGATACCTATTTTTCACTATTTATATTTCAGGAAATGATTTGCGGTATACCCGGTATAAAATGAAAACCCATTGAAAGGTGTAGGTCATTTATTGTCTCTCGGTACCTAGGGTTCTTGATGAACCTACAAGCCCTATATATCCCCACAACCAGAAGAGTCAGCAGACGTAACAGTATATTGCTTTGACATCAAAATCTGACATCGCAGGAAAAAGTTACAGAGTAAAACGTGGAGAAAAATGGCTGGCTTTTTTCAACTCAATTTCAATATGTTTTTATTTCAGCTGTTATTTTCTGCAGGAAACACTTGTAGGATCTACACAAATTACCCCTTGCTGAATTCAGAATTGTATCTACTTTTTAGAAATGTTTAGCTTTCTGGGATCCTGCATTGGTTTCACACCCATTTCTGTCACTAAGTGGAAGGAGGCTGAAAGCACAAAAAATAGTAAAAATTAGGTATGTCCCAGTAAAATGCCAAAATTGTGTTGAAAACTGGGGTTTTCTGATTCAAGTCTGCCTGTTCCTGATATCTGGGAAGATGGTGATTTTAGCACCACAAACTCTTTGTTGATGCAGTTTTCGGGGGAAAAAACACAAGCCTTCTGCAGCCCTTTTTTCCCATTTTTTTTAACAAAATTTGCTCTGTATTTTTGCGAATTTTTTGGTCTCCTTCAGGGGAATCAACAAAGTCCGGGAACCTCTAAAATCCCTAGGATGTTGGAAAAAAAGGATGCAAATTTGGTGTGGGTAGCTTATGTAGACAAAAAGTTATGAGGGTCTAAGAGCGAACTGCCCCAAATAGCCCAAAAAAGGCTTGTACCTTGAGGGGGAAAAGGCCTGACAGTGAAGGGTTTAAAATGAAGAATGCCTGCTCTAACTCATTAAGGGCCAGATTTATGGAGCCCTTGTGCCATTCCAATGCCACATTAGTGTAATTTTTTGATGCAAATGTGGCGTTTGAAGGGGAAAAACGCTGCACCATATTTACAAAGTGGAGCAATGCTTGCATTGTGCCACTTTGTAACCCCTTGCACCACATTATGCCTGTGCCTGGCATCATGTATGCAAGGGGGCGTTCCACTGCTAGGGGGGGCATAACAAAAGTGCAAAGGAATCTATGAGATTTCTTTGCACCATTTTTATTGTCATTTTTTAACACTTTCTAAGTGCAGGTGTTGAAAAGAGGCTTCCATTGACTACAATGGGTCTCTGGGTGCTTTGCAGGATTAGCGTCATAATTTTTTTTTTAATCCTTCAAAGTACCGGCTGTGTGGAAAGGGGAAAAATTACTTTGCCCATTTGATATACATCTGTAAGGAGTTAGGAGCTGAGAGAAAAGCAATGTTGGGGCCACTCTTCAAACAAGGAGGTGTCCAGACCTGCAGACAAGCGGTTCTGTCTTGGTTCATGCCCACAGACTCTCAGTTAATCTGCTGCTTTGTGAAATACCTTGTCAAGGTCGAAAAGAAACTATAGTGATCAAAAGGGCTTGGAATGCACGGACGCATTCCAGGTCACTCTGGTGGGTAACAGGCAGTGCTTAATTTGTAAATAAAAACGTGCCGGTGCCCAAAACCCTCCTTTTAACCATGCGGCTGCTGCATTTAAATGTGCCAGCACGGAATACCGAGACAGCGTAATTCTGAAGCCATCTCGGTCCTCTTCAATCCATATAAAGCTACTCCCTGCCCTGAAGCTCACTCTGGCAGCTTTCTGCTTTCTACGTTGTGACTCTTTTTTGTTTTTCTCTTCCTCCGTCTTTCCCATATGTGTATTTTGCTCGCAGCATAGGATTGAGGCAGAAGCCTAAGCGCCGGCCCTCAAAAGTAAGTGCCGATGCTCAGCACCGGAAACATTAAGCAAAAATTAAGCAACGGTAACAGGGATTTATTTGGACATCACCCTTTGATCAACAACTAGGCACAAATTTTGCTCCCGCTTGGTTTAGCTTCAAGTGCCCCCACTAGTTCACTTATAGGCTAATTGGGCACACTGAATAGACAGGACCTAGGCAAGAGCAACTGGTTATGGTAGTAAATTCCTTGCAGTTTAGTGAATGGGAGGAATTTTGTAAAAAAGCACCCTCTGCTTAGGCTACACACAGTGGCCCGTGCATACTCAGCACTGGATAGCTTTACGCGATACCCCCATATATTGTGCAGTGCACTTTCCACTTTTGATCTGAGCATTTAGGTAGATTGTCACTTTAGTTTTAAACTCAGGTTTTGAGATTACTGATTTGTTTTGCTTGTTGGTTTTAATTAATTAGGCCAATCTGCGCCAACCACTAATATGGCAGACATTTGTAAGGGATTGAATTTCACTAGATAAATGCTGCCAGACCATTAGGATCGGCGGTGCCGTGTATCAGGAACTGCAATGCTGCAAGTTAACGTCTGCCTGTCTAAAGACGCATTGCGCGCCTTATCATGTCAGGACTATCTATTCAAAATGCGCCATGCGCTTTTTCTATAGGCTACATTTGGTCGTTTTTATTCCGCATGGTCTGAAGCATTTTAATCAGTGTATGTGAGATGTTAATTTAACATTTCGTCTCGTTTATTGCTGTTTTTATAGTGTTTTGTTATGTGTGTCTTAAACTAACTAAGGCAGGAAATAAATAAATGAACCTAAACCATAAAAAACGGGCTTTTTAAGAAAGGCATTGCATTGTGCTCCTTTAAGACGTACATATATATATATATATATATATATATATATATATATATATACATATATAACGTGGCAGAGGTGAGTTCATTAAATGCCCGGGCTAATTCTTCTAGGAGTGCTCAAGATTATGCTGATCTCTGATTACAAGTTCCCATAATGCTATGTACTCGAGGTTATTCACCATTCCCAATTCTCAGTACTTTCCGGTTGCTGTATTATCACACCAAAGTTCGGCATGAAGCAGTGAGAACAGGGGGTTGAGGCTACCAGCCACGATTATAGTTAGAGACAAAGCGACGGTTTGTAGTACAGGCATGGCGTTTTTCTTAGCAAGAAATGTTTCTGATGTGGAGCTTGTGCAATGGAGGAAGAAGAGCTGCAAACGGGGCTGCAGGTTTCTGCGGAGGCAGGGCACGAAGACCTCCTTGTGCCGAACGCAAGGGGAGACGGAATAGGGGAAGAAGGCAGAGCCCGTTTGCGCGTCGGAGGCCGTGTCGACAGATGTACTTGCCTGCTTGCTGACACGCAGTGTTGGGAGAAGAAGGAGGTGGGTGGTAGAAAAGAAGCCTCCTGTCTGATCTGCACCACTAAAATTACGTTTCTTACCTTCCTAAGCTCTTCATCACGTTATACAGAAATGTACTTACGGCTAGCCTTTCGATATTACTGGTTGGCCTGTGACTTGTGCCAGGAATTGATGACACTTTTCTAAAACTTAAGACGCTAAAGCATTTGTGATCACAGTCTCCATTTTCATATAGGCTGGCAAAAAGTCTGGAGTTCCCTCTGCACTGAGGTACCCCTAAGCCTCTTTCTGACTTAGAATTAAGTGAGATATTACTGCAGAATTCTAGTGTTTTGGTAGGACGAGGTAACTGATCTGCAAATGACACCCAGCCTCGCACTGAGGATTGATTACCCTTGTCTACTTTTAATGAAAATGAAGGACGGGGGAGGCAATGGAGCTGTGTAATTATCACAGCAACTGAAAGAGAAAATGTATAAAGGCATCTTGGGAGCCCCTGAGAGTTCACCTCAATCCTTATCAAGGTCGCCGCTGTCTGGTGAAAACTATTATAAATTACAGAATCGCGGATCCACTTTGAGCACGAGAATGTGCACATTAACCTATGATCTGCAGAATCAAGAGAGCTTTGGGCAATTAAGATGTTAGTTAATTCCACTTGTGTACTTGGAATTGCTAATGAAGTGTTTTCGAAAACTGTGGGAGAGGTATCTGCATTTTTCTGTAGCCTCTGACCAGGGTTGGTTGCGCCCTCTGTGAATAGAGATTTCTAATTAATTTGCAAATAACACACATTGATCTCTCCTGCGGGTGCCTTGGGCAGTTAGTCTTAGGAGGTTAACTGTTTCAATATGTAAATCGAAATTAGCTTTCTTGTTAAGCGAGCTCCTTGCCCACTTGGTTCTTGTATGTTGAGGACGTGCATGCAAATTGCTCACTAGAAAGGTTAGTTGATTTTACTCTTGGTATGATTCACTGCCATCCTTTGCTTTCCAAAGGGAGCATCTCTGTAGACTCAGCCCTGCTTCATTCATTTTTCTCCAGCTTGTTGCTGGGAAGGATCACTAGATTTGTATATCTTGCTTACACATATCCATCTAGTGGCCAGACTATTTCTTTTTACTTTGCACTATTAACAAACGTATGCAGTATGATCGGAAGACAAGGGTCACATACCAGGTCATTACCTATTACTATCGTACATCTCTCCAAGGTTTTTAGAGATGAATTTGGCAACTTTTTACTGCGTAAGAATGGCTGTAGAATTACTTGAAGAAGCGATGGTACCACTGGTAATTCCGCAAGTTACCTTATTCACCGGTTGAGTTATGAATAAGCAGCTAAACATGTATAGAGAGATGCCCTGCGTCCGTCAAGATCGCACAGTGTTTCGGGCTTTCTTAACTCATAGTCTGAAGATCGTACCTGGGCTCTTGGAGGCATAGGATGCTGGTAGAGAGGACTGGAGGATTTGGCAACGCGGCACATGTAGAAATTGTGGAATATACTGGAGCAGTGAGGTGCTGGGAGATCCGAGCAAGAAGGAGGTTTCTCAAATCCAACTTTCTGCTGTTCCTTAGTAAGAACACATTGGTTAACTTCGGGTCAAATAAGCAGCACTCTGTGAACGTGATGATTTGTATAAAAAAATGCTTTTCCAATTAGGGAAAGCAGGCCCCTTTCAGCAGACACGTGGCCGAGTCCGTAACTTATTACTGATAGTATATGCCCTGCTAAGGTACAAGCAGATTTCAGGCAGTCTGATAAACTTCCAATAGACAGCGTCTACATTGCTTATCAGGATTTCAATGCATGACGTTTGTCAGTACAAGCACCTTTTACTAGGACTGTTATATTTTACAGGGACAGTAACACAACTTCTCTAAAGTACTATTTTTTAACATTGGGCAGTTTTAGCTCCTATCAGTAAAACCGCTATTTCTTGAGCAAAGAGGATCAGCACTTCTCAGGCTTGTGTTCTAACCATGGTAAGTGCCAACAAGGTGATTGATGGAATGTTTGAAATAATCTTAACCATTAGAAATCACTCTGTGCCAAATTCCAGTCCATTGTTTTTTGCTCACTGTGCCTCTACAGACAATCACTTGCAAATCAGTCTTTGCTCCACCCTTTAGGGAGAGTCAAGTCCACACTGACTTTCTGTATTGGCACCCTAGCAATCGGAGACGTGATCAGTTTGCTGGGCCTCATCAGTTAGGTGAAGCTTTTTAATTTTTAATTTAGCTATGTTATGCTTTGAAAAAATAACGTTCAATCTATATAAATACAAAGCATAAAATGTCAAGTTACTTCACTTTTGTTCATCAATTATATACGTATGTTAATTCAGTCAACAACCAGTGCTTGTACTATGGGTGTCATAATATACTATTATTGTTATAATTGTTATTCTCATGGTGCTCATTCATAAACAGTTCCTCAGATTTCATAGATTTTTCCAGACAACAGTAGTCATTAGTAAAAGCACATTTCTAGCTAAACTATAGTTTTAATTTCTGAATACCGAAGGAAGGGCAGATTTTGTCTTCCTGTCTCTTTGCAATTACTAAGAATGGAGTGAAAGCACCATGAAAGAAAATGTTGTAGGTAACCAGCTTGTTTTATAATTGGAAGGCAAACTAAATCAACCAGTTTTGCAGTTAATTCCAGATTGCAGGGCACCTCCACAGGAATATGTTTTGAAGCAGAATTGCATCAGTAATTATTGTTAGGTTTAGGGCGAGGGCCCAGGGACACAGCAGAAGCAGCAATAATGACTTCTGACACAGTATATACATTGGGGCTGCCTGTGGTGCGAAACCACAGGTGTTAGAAATGGGGTCTTTGGTTGACAGTCAGGTTACCCCCCTGTTCAAGTAAGGACCCTCACTCTAGTCAGGGTAAAAGAGAATCACCCTCAGCTAACCCCTGCTTACCTCCTTGGTAGCTTGGCAGAGCAGTAGGCTTAACTTCTAGTGCTAGGTGTAAAGTTTTTGTACCAACACACACAGTAACCCAATGAAAACACTACAAAATGACACAACACCAGTTTGGAAAAATAGGAAATATTTATCTGAACAAAATAAGACCAAAACGACAAAAATCTGACATACACAAGTCAAGTTATGCATTTTTAAAGATTAAACTAAAAAATAGTGCTTAGAAACACAAAATGCTTCGATGAGGTGTTAACAAGGCATCGTGACAGAGTAATTCCCAACAATCCGACACCAGCGGCACCGGACACAGTGTTGCGTAGACCCCCAGGTACAGTACATTTGGTGAAGAGTGAAAACAAGCCAATGTGCGAAGTCAGGGATTGCGGCGTCTGTGTGAAACATTGAATCCGCACTCTTCGAGCGGCCTTGGTCACGACGTGGTGCGGCGACTTCCACGGAGTCGTGGACTTCGGCGGGGCTGCAGCGATGTCGGGCCTGCGAAGGTCGTCATGTTCTTGCGAAGATCATGGAGTTGGTTGCAGGCGGTGTCAGTCCGGAGTTGTCTGAAGTCGATTTCCTTGAATTTTCACCAGCTTTTCCTTTCAAGGGTCCAGGGACTGCATAGGGCACCACCTGTCAGAGCAGGGGTCTCTCCAGAGACTCCAGCTGCCGGCAGAGAGAAGTCTTTGCTGTCCCTGAGACTTCAAACAACAGGAGGCAAGCTCTAAATCAATCCCTTGGAGATTTCTTCACAAGATGGAAGGCACACAAAGTCCAGTCTTTGCCCTCTTACTCTGGCAGAAGCAGCAACTGCAGGATAAAGCACAGTCACAGGCAGGGCAGCTCTTCTTCCTCAGCTCTTCTCCAGGCAGAGGTTCCTCTTGTTTCCAGAAGTGTTCTAAAGTCTGTGTTTTTGGGTGCCTTTCTTATACCCAATTTCTCCTTTGAAGTAGTCCTACTTCAAAGTAAAGTCTCTTTTGAATGTGAAATCCTGCCTTGCCCAGGCCAGGCCCAGACATTCACCGGGGGGTTGGAGACTGCATTGTGTGAGGGTAGGCACAGCCCTTTCAGGTGTAAGTGACCACTCCTCCCTCCTAGCATAGATGACTCATCAGGATATGCAGGCTACATCCCAGCTCCCTTTGTGTCACTGTCTGGTGTGAGGTGCAACCAGCCCAACTGTCAAAACTGACCCAGACAGGCAATCCACAAACAGGCAGAGTCACAGAAATGATATAAGCAAGAAAATGCTCACTTTCTAAAAGTGACATTTTTAAACACACAATCTTAAAATCAACTTTACTAAAATATGTATTTTTAAATTTTGAGTTCAGAGACCTCAAACTCCACATGTCCATCCGCTCCCAAAGGGAATCTACACTTTAATCAGATTTAAAGGTAGCCCCCATGTTAACCTATGAGAGGGACGGGCCTTGCAACAGTGAAAAACAAATTTAGCAATATTTCACTGTCAGGACATATAAAACACATTACTATATGTCCTACCTTAACCATACACTGCACCCTGCCCTTGGGGCTACCTAGGGCCTACCTTAGGGGTGTCTTACATGTAAGAAAAGGGAAGGTTTAGACCTGGCAAGTGGGTACACTTGCCAAGTCGAATTTACAGTTAAAACTGCACACACAGACACTGCAGTGGCAGGTCTGAGACACGATTACAGAGCTACTTATGTGGGTGGCACAACCAGTGCTGCAGGCCCACTAGTAGCATTTGAGTTACAGGCCCTGGCACCTCTAGTGCACTTTACTAGGGACGTACGAGTAAATCAAATATGCCAATCATGGATAAACCAATTACATACACATTTTGTAAAGGAGCACTTGCACTTTAGCACTGGTTAGCAGTGATAAAGTGCCCAGAGTAACAAAAACAGCAAAATCAGAGTCCAGCACACATAAGCAACCTGGGGAACGGAGGCAAAAAGTTAAGGGAGACCAAGTCAAGGATGAAAAAGTCTAACAACAGGTCTATTTCCTTACTCGCCCCTTATGTCAGGGGTGTACCATTGCTCCAGCTGGAGCAGGGGAACCAAAACTTGGAGGGGGTTAAACCCCCCCACAACATAACATTCCTCCTTTACCCATGAACAACAAAAAACCCAAAATACAAACATCATGATAAAACAATCCTTCCAGTCCTCAGTTCATCAAGGGTACCACCCATGGCCGGACATGGAATATTATACAACACGCCTCGGCAAAGCAATACAAAATCTTGTAGCCTACTTGATCGCAGTAGGCGAGGCCTGAGATCATATTTTCCAGCTACGGCCCTCGTAGGTGCACTCACCATGGCTTCATCAGAGACATTTTGTCCAGCATTTGACATCCTCATATCCACACTGATTCTCACCTCACCAGGCTGCTTGGGTTTCTGAGTTACCACAATGGTGTGGGTCTCTCAACACGTTCAATTATGTCCTCCACTTCCAGCTTTTACAGCTCCTCCTCCACCTGACAATGCAGATGAAAAGCAACACGGCGATGCTTCAGGTTGACTGGGTGAATGGATTTGTATCAACCTCCCTTTCAGGCACCCTATTCCTTTGAATAGCTGGGAATGTTCTGATATCAGCTCCTCAACACCCTCCTGATGTACACAGAATGCAAATGATACGAGGCTCAACTTCTTGGCCGTCTGGCAACTCAGTAGCATGCTAGCACCAGTCTTGGTGATACAAACTTTGGAGCCAGCTGTCCGGACCGCATGCATGATGTCTGTCCGGAATATCCCAGGCAGGGGGAGCAGAGCGGAAGATCCAAAAGCAAACATCTTGGTCATGTTGGGGTGCAGCACTGTTTGAATTTGGAGGATCTTGAGCATCAGGAGAGCCATGATGTTGATAGAAGCCCCTGTATCTATTAGGGACACCACAGGCTTCCTCCCCCCTTGTATGTTGAATTTCAGAATGAGCTTCTTGGGACAGCCTCCCAGTTGCATAGCATGAATCACGTGGGCTGCCCTCTGGAGGTCATCGTTATCCATGTCTTCCTCGCCCTCATCTGATGTAGGTATCTGTCTGAGCGGCCCAGATAGTCTTGGTCCTGGCAGGCTTCTTCTGTGCCGCCGACCGGCAGACTTTGGTGAAATGATTGGGTTTGTTACAGGTCATACACCTCTTTCCTAGGGCAGGGCACTGAACTTGATGAGGGTAGACCCTACCACACATGTAGCAGGCTCAGACTTCCGTGCTTGGCTTTGGGCGTGACTTCTTTTTGTCTGGGTTAGCCATGGTGACTGCGTTCACTGGTTCAGTTTTCACTGGGCACTGCAGGGCTGCCTCCACATGAGCCACCCGTACCTTTGACAGTTCTTTGAATCTCTCTAGGGTGAGCATGTTTGCCATTGACATCCCGGGCACTTGTAGAATGTTCTCCCACAGCTTCACTGAGGAACAGTCCTGGATGAACTGCACTCGTATCTCATCCTCCATGTCAGACAGTGTGCACATGCCTGCTAACTCCTGGAGTCTCGCATAGAAGGCTCTTCTGGGAGCTGTCTGGGCTGGCGAAGAAGAACCTCTCATAATCCGGGTTGACTAGTCGCTCAAAATTGGCAGTGAGAGCTCTTTTTAATGATTGAAATGTGAATGGAGGCCCTTCCTCTATGAGTGGCATGCTAGTTTTATGGCTGGCCAACCCCACCAGATGTAAGAGCATGGGATGGCGTTGATCATTGTCCCACCGGGCCACCTAGCCTGAAGGTGGGCCGTCGATTATGAAGGGTTCCAACGCCGGTATGGATGACATGGATTGTCACTGAGCGTGTGAGCACCGTTCCTGATGAACCTTCAGGTAACCAGACTAGGCACGCTGCACGAGTGACGGTAAGAGTTGTGTATCCCCTCACCCTTTAATGTTCACTCTATTTGTTGATGTGACGTCCCTTTAATTATCTGTCCTTTTTTTTCATCTTAATTTGCTAGCAGGCCCCTTCCCCCTGTCTTTATCCTATGTGGAGTTGGGGGTTTCAGGCTGATTGGGGCCCCTCATGATCCATCCGATCTCTTGTGTGTACTGTGTGAACTGGGCCTCCCTGAGCTAGCAACACCACATGGCTCTCTCTGCCATGAGTTTTCTGTTTTCTTGTCCTTGAGGAATCAGCATTGGCCAGTGTCAGGCACATGACTGGGGCACTCCGGTGCCTCGAGGGGTTCTTCCTCCTGAACAGCCACTGAGCCTCAACCTCCAAGGCTGCAGCGCACTGCGAACCTGCTCTCCTGGCCATAGTGTGCTGCACTCAGTGGGTGGAGGCAGGGCTGTTCCCTCAATCAGCCACACCCTTGCTCCTCAGCGCCAGAATGGAGCGTAGATGTGGAACATGCAGCCGCCACTTGCTGCCTGCCTCAGAACGCCGGTGCACAGGAAGTGCAATGCAGCCACCACACAGGAGGTCTCTGGGATGCCACCAGAAAAGCGATGGCTGCACGTCGTGAGCAGCACGGTAAGAAAGTGCTGTGAGCTGTGAGGCAGAAACACCCACCTGTCGTAACCAATTTGTTAGGTTTAGGGTGAGGGCCAAGGGACTCAGCAGAAGCAGGAATAATGACTCCTGACACATTATATACTTCGGGACCGCCTGTGGCGCAAAACCACAGGTCTATTTATTTACTTGCCCCTTACGTCAGGGCTGTACCATTGCTCCGGCAGGAGCAGGGAAACCAAAACCTGGAGGGGTGAAACCCATCTGTGATATAACAAATATCATTCATGGTTAATTCCCACCAGCCCAACCTTATTCATATATTTACCAAATACATCCAATGGGAAAGGGGTCCAACAGACTGCAGATTATGACTTAAGTCTCTGTTCATATTTATTCAGATAATTCCCTTTTCTGTGATTGTTCAAAAGGCATGTTGGCTTGCACCTGTGTGATCAATGTTGTGCCGCACTGAGCCTTTGGAGTCACAGCAGGTCTGGGCAGACCAGTCACAATTAGGATTTTGTGATGGTTGGAATGTTTAAATAAATCCCATCCCAAGTATTGGTAATCACTCTGGACAAATTTCAGTCTATTGTATTTTCCTCATTGTACCAAACAGATAGAGGACAATCATATGCAAATTATTCTTTGTCTTGCCCTTTAATGGAAAGCCCAGTCCAAACTGCTAGTCCACATAATCTTTGCATGCACAAAAAAATACAAGGCACAATTCGGTCATTTTGGGAATCTTCAGTGAAGGGCTGCATGAGTCCTATGGAATATGTGAGTTTGAGTACCCATGTGTGTCTCAATGAGAACACATTATAATGTGATTGATAGAAAACGTGAATGATCCTAAGCTTCTGTAATCACCCTGGGCAACTATTGTTTGGGAACCACCATCTTCCAATAAGTATCCCCTCCCAAACCCCCATAGGGACAATCCAATCTAGAAGATGCAGCAGAACCAAAAGGATATTTGACGCTGATGAGAGTGCAAAAGTATATTGGGATTTCATCTCTTATGATTGGTTTGGATCTTGACAGATGCAGGATCAAAACAGCAAGTCACTAGTGCTACTTGAATGTGCCTTTGCAAATAATTGTCAGCAATTAAGCCACATGGGCATCAGCTTTGGTATAGTAGACATTAATATTAGGTCCCAGAATTTATACTTGCTGGGCCATTTACTAATGATCAAGGATAGTTTCTATAATGCACATGAAAAATGTCAATTTTCTGTACTAAAACGGTGAGCAGAAGCCTTAGTATTTGCACCAGGTATCACAACAAATATAAAATGGTTCTTTGGAGAAACCTGCAGTAAACTGCAATAGAGAAACATGATCTTGCTTACAAATAGAAACTTTAACAAGGCTCACATAACAGCAATATCCCATTACCTTGTTCAAGTTTGTTTATTGTTATTGAATTTAAGGCACAGTGTTTCCTCATCAACTGTAAAGTTACCAATAAGAAAACACATAGCACACTGACAACATTAGTATCTTCAATAAACAGTGATAAAGTATGGATTAGCAAAAGAGAAAAGGGGACAGGGGAATGACATGATAGCTTAGTAACACATTAGTCTCTGTAGTATTGTTCTTCTGCCCATTTCAATGCAAAACAGGCAAACACCTGAGTTCCCCATGGAATGGGCAAGATAGCAAGTATACAGAAATGCAAGGGACCCTGTCCCTAGAGCCAGGACGAATATCCATAATGATCAGTTTGCTATGTGTGCTGAGGGCAAGTTAGTACTATGTATACCCAGGATTTTTGAGAAATGTACCCTGTACAATCAAAACCACATGCCATCAGTGGCGACGAGGGTTGTAGGTTTATGATTTTTAGCCAAAAAAAGGGATCCTCACAGACTGGAATTCCCATAGACTGTGATAGATGTAGTATAATATAATAGTAGTACAATAAATTTAGTTGGGGCAGAAAATACTTTGTTTTGTCAAGGAATAGGTAAAATGCTAATAATGTTGCTGAATCCACATAATAATTTCTACAAAGGGATGAAACCATAATGTTTTTTTCTTGGTGGTATATAGTGCAAACTTGGCCAAAAGCAAACTAAGCGCTTTACATGAGCACAAGATTACAATACGCAATGTCGTTTTTTTTATGAAAGCAATCACAAAATGTTAAACCGATGCTGGGGCTCGATCCCTGGGCGTTATGTTAGAACAATGTATTCGGTAGAAACAATCGCAATTTGTGCACGAGCTTTTACTGAATGCATTATTTTTTTTTGCGAACCAACATATGTTCATACATGGTGGTTCACAAAATTCCGAATGGAAGGGGGTGGCAATTTGGCCTATCTCATTAATATGCGTGATGTAGGTTGCAAATTGCAACTTGCTACAAATCACTGACATCACAGGGATATGTTCTGCAGGGGTCAAGCAACCTTTTTTTTCCAACCGTAGCCTTGAAGAAAAATCTGATGTGTTAAAAAAAGAAACAATGGGGTGTAGTCTGGCCATGGGCAATGATGGCCACCTGATTTCTGAGCTCTGTGCAGTGATGGGCCCTGGATAGGATGAGGGTGCCTGGACAGCTGTGAGGACCGCCATTTGCGATCTGATGGACCCTCCATGCGTTGTGTCCCGACTGGGGGGCCAAAGGAGGAGCTCCCCCAACACCTGTCCTACATTGAAGCCACGTGGGAGGGGCCTAGCTGGCAGAGTGAGACAGTGGCTGTCGGCTGTCCCCCTGCAGGCCACTGAAAGGCCTGCGTCTCAAATGCCATTTCTGACCGGTGTCTGGCCAAAGGGGGCTTGGACCGGCAGGCAGAGCCCTAGGGAGTCAATTGGGTGAACCAGGAGGAGAACGGGGGTAAGCCAAGGGGTCAGCACTCCCCCTCACTGACACCACAGCACTGGATGACGTGGGGACCCTTCTTTGGAAGCTACACCCCTTACAGAACTGCAGATCACAACGGGCGAGTGTCCTAGCCACAAGGGAAACTTCCATCTACGACGGAGACCCTGCAGCTTTGTGGTTAGGCAGGACTTGGGTGACTCCGCTCGGAAAGGGGGACTCAATTACCCTCTGGGACAGGCCTTGCCATGTCTCTCCTTTCTACCTGGAACCCCCATCAAGCTCCCCCTGACTGCTGTTCCAGGGGATCTCTGATACCTGCATCTTGTGGACTACCTCGTTTCCAGACCAGCAAGAGGACCCACAGAGGAACTACCATCTGCCCTGCCATTGACCCCAACAGGTGGTCCGGGCCCAGGCTACTGGAGGCAGCCTGGGGCCTGTGAGCGGGGGTACTCCAAGTTGCGAGCGGCCGCCCGTTCTAGCACCTATCAAACCCAACTGCACTCCACGCAGAGTTGCCCGTGGGACCTAGCAACTGACAAGGGCCTCCCGGCAGAGCGGGACGAGACTGGACAGCAGCGGTACTCATAGGTGGGGAGTCTCCTTGAGCTGTAGACTTTGGATCGCCAGTGACGACTCCCCCCAATCCTGCACAAGGTGTTGTAGTTTAGCAGCGATTAGATTAAGCATTAGTAGAAGACATCTTGAATTTAGCAACTATTGTGAACATTTCACGGAATCCATTTTGTATTCATGGCAACCATTTTCTCTGCCACATGCTGCCATGTGCTCACCATGTGCTCTGTCCTACCTTTCTGTTAACTACTCTTGAAAATCTGCCTAGCGACAAGTTATATTTAGCATCTCCCACTTTCGCACATGCCCAGTAAGGTCTGCAGCTGTTAGTCCTTGAAAACTGTTAGCCCCTCCTACCTGTCGACTGTGCATTTCCACATGACCTTATATGTATAGAAGTCTTGCTTCTATAATTGTACCACCTCCTTTTAGCCCCTGCGTGGGTATAAAAGGACCATGCTCTCTCAGTTCAGTGTGCTACTAAAAACATTATCGAAGGGTGCTGTTTGAACTGTAGTACCACCTCATGAGGTTTAATAAACTTTTATTTCAGTTTCTGTGCCAACTTCTTCCTATATGGTCTGAGGACTTAGTGCAAGGGGTTCACCCTTCTCTGCACAAGTAGGCCTTGCTGAAGCTTACTTCAACAAATTGGCGCTCGAACAGGGACTCATCGGCGACTCGGACGCCCAACGGATTGGTCGCGACGAAGGATTGGGATCTCGCTGCGGACGATCAGTGACTGAGGAGACCCGAGTCTTGGCAACCACAGCGTTTTTCCCTTCCTTCTGACTTGACCATCCAGGTGGCGCCGGTCCTTGACTGAGATCCTTTTTGTTCATTCGTCATGCAGTGACCATGTGGTCGATTTTAGAACTTTCCAGTTGGAACCTGGACACCCTGTGATTGGTAAGAGCCGTTTTACGGCACTTGCTGTGGGTTTTGATGCCTTTGTTTGGTAATAAAGTTTAGCACTACTTACTGTGGCTCCCGTGTTTTGGGTGACTAGTCAATTTGTGTCCTTTGAATTGATAAATAAATTGCAATTTATATAGCCAGGTAATGAGGAGAATTTTCTCCAATTTAATTTTGATTTGACGGCACCTTAAGTGCTACTTTGATTATAATACTGCATATTCTGCACTATTTTTGGCATGCCTGTTTTTAGCGCACTTCGTAAGATGTGTTGCTTTTATAGTGGTACCAATTTGAGACTGGAAGAATCGCAACCGGCACCCCCAGAGGGGACGCCCAATACAGATATGTATGTTAAATATGGTCTTTCTTCTATAATGTACAGCACATTATGGAATAAATACACTTGTGCGGATCCTGAGTTAACTTGGCCTATGCATGGGTCATTTGATTTGCAAAAGATTGAGAATGTGGAACAATGTATATGTAAGCGAAAGTCTAGGCAAAATATGTTTGACTGTGTACGAATGTGGGAGAAAGAAGTGCGTGGATGAGTGAAGCATGAGCAAGCCTTGCTTGAGAAAGAGCAGTGGAAGAATGTATATGTGAAAAGCATTGGAAATGAGAAAGAAAGAAATAAATGACTTAAAGGAGCTAGAAGAGAAAGAACATAAATTACAGGTAACTGGCCAATACACCATTAGGCAACCTCTCTATCCTATCCTTAATAAACCACACAATGATTTTTTGTTACTAGATCGCCCTCCACCTCCGTATGTTGTTCCTTCTGCCCCTCATGAGTTAGCTAAGGCCTCCGGTTTGGAGCAACAGAAGATGCGAGACAGTCAAACTATGTTGCCTGCTGACCGTGCATCTGAGCTTAGATCTATTGCTCGTAAAACAATTCGTAGCGTTGTCTCTGCTTCTGAACTTTTAGACAACATGAAAGGGTGGACGGAAAAGGAGCAGCTATATTTTACTGAGGCATTTGGCACAGAAGTTATTGAACTATATCGGAAATATTCTGATAAGTTAGAGCCCGATGATGTAGCAGCTGATCATAAGCAAATGCGTGATGGTCTTTTTGTTTTCTCCCAGGTGGCTGATGCAATCAGGCGTTTGGTGAAATTATGTGTTGTGGCAGTCCGTTTGCAAGAGGAGAAAAGGGCTGTGGACGTAGTTGCACGGACATCTCAGACCGGCGGGGTGCAAGCTTCCATCTTTGGAACAGATAAGACTATGATAGTTCACGCGAAACCAATGCGGGAGGCCGCGCCTTTGTATGTTCCTCTAAAGGATTGGGTACAAGTGATGATAAAACTTCTGTTGATGCTAAGGGTTATTTTATTTATAATTGGGTGTATACTCCTTGGAATAGGGCATATGTAATGGCACTTAAAATAGCATTACCTGACCCGCAGAAAAATACAGCCGCCTTTTATGAGAAAGTTGAGGGAGCAATTAGTTCTAGAACTATGACTTTGGACAACTTGATTGTTTTGTTTTGCCTGAAGGTGTGGCTCTCATACAGTATGTCGATGATATTTTGTTGGCAGCTGATACCCCTGAGCAATGTGAAAAGTACACTTTGGGGGTTATTCTAACTTTGGAGGAGGTGTTAATCCGTCCCAAAAGTGACGGAAAAGTGACGGATTTACCACCAGCCGTATTACGAGTCCATTATATCCTATGGAACTCGTAATACGGCTGGTGGTATATCCGTCACTTTACCGTCACTTTTGGGACGGATTAACACTCCTCCAAAGTTAGAATAACCCCCTTTGTCTTTACTTTCTTTTCTTGCTTCACACCATCATAAAGTGTCACAAAAGAAATTGCAATATTGTAGACCAAAGGTAACCTATTTAGGTCACCTTTTGTCTAAGGAGGGCCGTGCAGTTACATCAGATCATATTCAAGCAATTTTAGATACACCAGTACCCTCTACTCAGAAAGATGTTCGTGCATTCCTTGGTCTTACTTCTTTTTGTAGGCAATGGATATTAGGGTTTTCAAACATTGTCAAACCTTTGCTAGCACTTTTGTCTAAAGATACTCCAAGGCCCCTCCCATGGACAGATGAATGTGAGACTGCTTTCCGGCAGCTACGACAAGCCCTTTGTTCAGCACCAGTGTTAGGTACTCCAGATTACATGAAGCCTTTTGCACTTTATGTACATAAGAAAGATGGATGTGCATTGTCAGTTTTAGTACAGACACATGGCGATAAGCAGCATCCCTGTGCATATTTTTCAGCAGTACTTGACCCTGTCGCTCAAGCATTGCCTGGGTGTTTTCGTTCAGTTGCGGCAACAGCTGTGTCAATACGTCAGAGTGAAGGGATAGTTTTGTCACATAAGCTGTTGGTGTTAGTACCCCATGCAGTTGATGCTCTTTTAAATCAAACAAAGATAAAACATTTAACTAGCGCTCGCATGACAGGATATGAATTGACATTGCTGGCTCCTCACATTACACTGAAGAGATGTGCAACACTAAATCCAGCCAGTTTGTTGCCATATCCGGTGACTCAGCCTCACAACAATCACATGTTTGTATATTCCTTACCGAAGAACAGACAAAGGGTCTTATTGATTTGCAAGATACGCCCCTTCCAGATGTAGACGGGGAACTGTGGGTTGATGGGTCTTGTTTGAAGTTGCCAGACGGTACGACCTCAGCTGCATATGCAATCACCACAATACACAAGGTAGTGGAGACAGCTCATATACCACAGAAGTCAGCTCAAGCAGCTGAACTAATAGCTTTGACACGAGCATGTGAGCTTAGTACTGACTTATGTGTGAACATTTATACAGACAGCCGCTATGCTTTTGGAGTGGCTCATGATTTTAGTTTGCTTTGGAAGGAGAGAGGCTTTCTCACATCCCACGGGATGCAGATAATGCATGGAGAATTAGTGCATAACCTCTTGACTGCATTGACATATCCAAAGAAACTAGCTATTGTGAAATGTAGTGCACATAAGAAAGTGACCGATAAGATAGGGCAAGGTAATGCTCTTGCGGACCACGTAGCAAGTGAGACTGTGATGCAGCGAAGTACTACTTCTATGTACATAGTGAAGTCACAAGCTGAACGTTGGCATAATACTAGACAAGACATATTAGATATACAGAAATCTGCTTCTGTGAAAGAACGTGAGCAATGGTCTGAAGAAGGAGAATTGGATGATGAGGGCTGTTGGTGGAATAAGCAGATGGATAAATGGAAATTGCATATAGCTTTTGTACAACCTATGGTTCAGATAGCACATGGGCTGGCACATGTTGGAGCTTCAACAATAACGAAGTTGCTTACGCAAGTTTGGGAGCATCCAGAAATTTCCAGTACAGCTAAGAGTGTAGTCAAGTCTTGTTTGATCTGTTTACAATACAATCCTGGAAAGGGACACGTACTCCTGCGGGTGGGTTTTCTACACCAACTGCATCTTTTGAAGTTCTACAAATGGATTATATTCAGCTTGAACGCTGCAACAATTTAAAGTATGTCTTGGTGGTGGTATGTGCCTTCAGTAAATGGATAGAGGCGTACTCCACAAAGGATAATACTGCCATTACCACAGCGAAGGTGCTTTTGAAAAAAATTTTCCCTAGGTTTGGTGTTTGCAGACTTTTATGGAATGATAATGGACCCCATTTTGTTGGGGAAGTTATTAAGTATGTCCTGAAAGGATTAAGGATCAAACAGAAGTTCCATGCGGTTTTCCACCCACAATCAGCAGGGTTGGTGGAAAGGTATAATGCTACTTTGAAGCTGAAGTTAGCGAAGATACAGGCTTCCACATCCTTAACTTGGCCGATGCATTACCGTTGGCATTATTGTCTATTAGGTCAGTGCCACACTCTCGAATTGGCCTTACTCCCTAAGAAGTGGTGTTTGGAAGGCCAATGAACATTTGGGGAGTAACTAAGCCAAATTCTGTATATGATATACCTTGTGTCCTGATGAATGATTATTTGGCACAGTTAACCGACAATTTGGTTTCTATTCATCAGCAGGTTCGAGAAGCACTTCCTGACAGATCTACAGGTGAAGGCCATGAACTCCAACCTGGTGACCAGGTGATGATTAAGGGGGTCATTCTGACCCTGGCGGTCATTGACCGCCAGGGCCAACGACCACTGAAGCACCGCCAACAGGCTGGCGGTGCTTCCTGGCCAATTCTGACCGCGGCGCTAAAGCCGCGGTCAGAAAAGGGAAACCGGCGGTTTCCCGCCGGTTTTCCCCTGGCCAAAGGAATCCTCCATGGCGGCGCTGCAAGCAGCGCCGCCATGGGGATTCCGACCCCCTTCCCGCCAGCCTGTTCCCGGAACGGGTGTCGTGGGGCCTCTGGGGGCCCCTGCACTGCCCATGCCACTGGCATGGGCAGTGCAGGGGCCCCCTAACAGGGCCCCAGCAAGATTTTCAGTGTCTGCTTGGCAGACACTGAAAATCGCGACGGGTGCCACTGCACCCGTCGCACCTCAGCAAATCCGGCGGCTCCATTCGGAGCCGGCTTCATCTTTGCTCGGGCTTTCCCGCTGGGCCGGCGGGCGATCTTTTGCAGATCGCCCAGCGGGAAAGTCGGAATGCCCCCCGCGGTCATCTGACCGCGGGGCGGTGTTTGGGCGGTTTCCGCCCGGCGGGCGGCGCCCGCCGCCCGCCAGGGTCGGAATGACCCCCTAAGTCCTTTGAAAGATCAAGCAGCTTGGAACCAAGGTGGTGAGGCCCAGAACAGGTGCTCATTGCGACAAGGACAGCAGTTCGAGTGACGAACCCGAAAGAATTGGGTCCATAGTACTCACTGCAATAGAGTGCTACCTACCTTGGTGGAACCTGCTGTACTGACCGATCATCGAGAGATTTTGACTACGGAGAAAGGCCGTGCTATATCACCTGATGAATCTGCAGAGTTCTTCCCGGACCATACGACTTCTGGAGTGTTGCGCTATAATTTGAGACCGAGGAAAGAATCTGACTTTTTTTTAAAAAAACTGGTTGAGCTACCGCCCTGGGTTAGTAAAACGGAGAGCCAATGTGGCAAGGGGGGTGGATCAGCCATGCATTAAAGTAGTGACACCCGTCTTGGTCCGTGGTGAAGAAATCAGCGGCTGCCCAGGGATAAGAGCTCCAACAATTGTTTTTAATTAATTTCTGAAAGGGTCGATTATCACTGTTGCTAAAATGAATAACAAACTGATCATTAGTACTATGGGGTTTGTTGTTGTTTTGGTGGTTATAGCAATAATCACCTGGTTTGTTGAAAAGAAGGCTCCTGCTCGTGAGTTTTTTGTTGCCACTACTCCAGTACCAGAGGATCACTATTACTTTATGCTTCCCTATCATGAGCAGAAGCACCGTCAATCGTACTTCAATAATACTTTCATTCAGATGTTGCATCATACTCATAATGCTACAAATACTACTAACTGTTGGGTATGTGGAATGATACCTGCGCATCAAAAGAAAGGAGGAACACCTTTCATTCCTCTTCCTTTTTCACACAATGGTTCTTGTCAAGCTTGGTACACACTTTTGTTTGCATCTGGAAAACGTACAGAGGGCAGACTTTTTTTTTCCGCCTTAATAAAGTATGCTACCAAGACAAAGATGGGTATCCCCAAGCCAAAGAAACTAAATGGGAATGGGAAGAGTATCAACCGGACAATGTTTCAATACCATATGTCTTCATAAATATAAGAGACTCGGACAAGAAAGAACAATTTGTGATTTCTGTTACAAAAACTAAAGCAGATTTATGTATACGTAGCATTGGGCGAATTCCAGTGGGATAAGCGATTGTACCTTGATTTTAACTATTGAGGGTGTTAATAATAGTAGTTTTACAGCTTCACATAATACATATTTTGTTTGTGGTAACTATGGATATTACCAACTACCTGTTGGGTAGTCAGGTGTGTGTACTGATTGCAATATTTTTCACATGCTATATCTGTATTCAGTGTGGTCCAATGTTCTGCTCCATGTGTATTACTGTTTGTATGCCTACTAAAAGAAATATTACAGAAATGAAAGCACAACACATGTTAGATAAGGAAATAGCTGAAATGATGAGCATAAATATACAAGATGAATATTGAGAACATTTCGCGGAATCCATTTTGTATTCATGGCAGCCATTTTCTCTGCCACATGCTGCCATGTGCTCAACATGTGCTCTGCCCTACCTTTCTGTTAACTACTCTTGAAAATCTGCCTAGTGACAAGTTATATTTAGCATCTCCCACTTTCGCACATGCCCAGTAAGGTCTGCAGCTGTTAGTCCTTGAAAACTGTTAGCCCCTCCTACCTGTCGACTGTGCATTTCCACATGACCTTATATGTATAGAAGTCTTGCTTCTATAATTGTACCGCCTCCTTTTAGCCTCTGAGTGGGTATAAAAGGACCATGCGCTCTCAGTTCAGTGTGCTACTTCAAACATTACCGAAGGGTGCTGTTTGAACTGTAGTACCACCTCATGAGGTTTAATAAACTTTGGGGGTCATTCTGAGTTTGGCTGGCGGCGGGTGCCGCCAGCCAAACGGGAACCGCCAGAATACCGCTGCGCAGTCAAAAGACCGCCGCGGTTATTCTGAGTTTCCCGCTGGGCGGGCGGGCGACCGCCAGAAGGCCGCCCGCCCGCCCAGCGGGAAACCCCTTCCCACGAGGAAGCCGGCTCCGAATTGAGCCGGCGGAGTGGGAAGGGTGCGACGGGTGCAGTTGCACCCTTCGCGATTTTCAGTGTCTGCTATGCAGACACTGAAAATCTTAGTGGGGCCCCCAGGGGCCCCACGACACCAGAACCAGGCTGGCGGTAAGGGGGTCGGAATCCCCATGGCGGCGCTGCCTGCAGCGCCGCCATGGAGGATTCCCCAGGGCAGCGAAAAACCGGCGGGACACCGCCGGTTTTCCGTTTCTGACCACAGCTGTACCGCCGCGGTCAGAATGCCCATGGGAGCACCGCCAGCCTGTTGGCGGTGCTCCCGCGGTCGTTGGCCCTGGCGGTCCATGACCGCCAGGGTCAGAATGACCCCCTTTGTCTTTTATTTCAGTTTCTGTGCCAACTTCTTCCTATATGGTCTGAGGACTTTGTGCAGAGAAGGGTGAACCCCTTGCACTAGTAGGCATTGCTGAGGCTTACTTCAACAAAGGGGTGTTAAGTGTGCAATGGCTAGGGTGGCCTTCTTGGTCCTTGGCGTGAAGTATCAGTAGGGTCACTGCCCCTGCCTTTGACAGAAGACTTTGGCCTCCATTTTGGTGGGGGTACTAAGCAGGGCAGGCCCGTATCGTGGACTGCGTCTGTGTCTCTACTGAGCAGGCTTCTATCGTTGGACTTGGGAAACAGCTTCCTCCTTCCCCCCACCCACAGTACTGTAACTTGTACATTTGTCAGAGGCATAGACCCCAGAATTAATGCCTGCAACCCTAAGACAGAGTGCCTGAACTAGAGATGCCCAATGGCATATCTGCTGGTAAATCCTCTGGTAAACCAGTGAGACAACTTCTCTTCTCTGAAGTCTCCAACACTCACGCTCCATGACCTCTGCCAAGGGATCACAGTCGGCAGACTTGTCCCACATCACTGCTTGGCCAGTGCAGGACACAACTATGGAACGCATACTTCAGAAAGTTGCAGCTGTAGGTTGCAGTTTAGAAGGAGTGGACTCCACTGTATCATCACTGGCAGCAGAGAAAAAATCTATACGCTTAGACATTGCGAGTTTCCAGTCCCGAGTGTCGGGGTCGGAGCAGCGGATAACGGCAGTGGAGGACCATCTTAACACTGCACCGGACCGAGATCAATAACTTTTATACCTACACAATAAGCTTATTGATATGGAGGACAGGAGTTGCAGAGACAATGTCCACTTTTTTGGATTCCATGAACAAACGAAAGGGAAGGACATCCAAGCCCTTCAACAGAATTCCCTCCCTACACTAACGGGCTTAACCTTTGACCCACTGCTGGAGTTTCAGAGGATGCACCGTCTAGGCCCAAGGTGGAAGGATGGGGCATCCAGACCCCGTCCGATCATTTCCTGTCTCCTGCAACATGGGCAGGCCCGCCAACTCCTCCTAACGACACGCTCCCATGGACGAGTCAGAACTGAGGGCTATGAGGTCCGCATTGCTGCGGACTTCTCGAAGGAGACCAACGACCGTCGAAAGGCATACCTGTCACTCCGACCCCGACTACGTCAACTGGATGTGAATATGGTTTGTTAGACCCAGAGTGGATGTGGATCACAAAAAAAGGTCAGACAACTGACATTCAGGGTGCACGGCCTACACATTCCCCTTTTGAGGGAAGAAGCAGTTACGATAATGACCCTCACCCCAGAGGCAGGGACCTGGAGAGACCTGTGAGAACCCACGGTGACAGAAAACAGGCACTGCGGGCTGTGGTGCACCACACCCAGGTGCCAGAAAGGGACAAGTCGCACTCCCCTCTGAAACCTCTCCACATCTCCACCTGAAACCACAGCCACCACATAGGCCAAGAGTGACCCAAGGGACAAGATCGAGCTGTGAGGACTTTCGCCCTGTGTCGGTGGACAGATGAGTATCTTGCTACACGCTGTTATATGACGTGACCTAGTTGTGGTGCAATCAGACTATAGATGTGGCTAATTAGCAAGCTGTGTTAAGTTAAGTTCTGATGTCTACTGCGCTGCACTTTTCTGGCTTCGGATTTCTATGTCCCACCTTCTTCCCCCTTCTTGTTTACCTATCGTCCCAATAGCGTTCATAGTTTAAAATACAGTTACAGTGGGGGTATGTAAAATTGAAAAGGTAACATGTAAGATGCAGGATGCCATGCATAGTTGCTGGGTTAAATGCTGGCATTTACTGGACTTAGGTCTGCAATGTCTCATGACTAAATTCATGTTTTACTGTTCAAGTTGAATCCCGGGGATGGGCTGTCTATGCTCCCAAGGCTGTCCACTGTCACTGGTATTACCCACCATGACACCACAGGTGCCACTATCTACCAATAGCTGTTCCTACCTAAGCGAATATCTTCGTGTCGTTCCCCCCCCCACCCAGGCAGAAGAAAAAGCCTGAGATGCACCCATTTTGGCCCCCCTTCTTATTTGGGACTCTGTAGCACAATGTTCAACCCGAATGATGATCACCGCCACTCTTCCTGTAGCGGCTCACCATGTGCATCCTGCTCTTGGCGGGGACCCTCCGGGCATGTTGGCTCCACAGGTTTGGACCCTCAGTCCACAGACCCGGACCCTTGGGGCCTTGCTCCTACCCAAAGCCAGAAGCCTCACCTTCCTCCCTGTTACCATCTAGCTATCTCCCCCTCCTCCCTCTTTTTCCTCCTCTCTTTCTTTCTTACTTACCTGTCTAGCCCTCTCCCCCCTCTCTCCTTCCATCTTTCCTCCTTTTCCAATCTTCCCTTATATCCCCTCCACTCTACAATACTCCAATTTCCTATAGCCATCACAGGTGGGCACCCGACGCCCCTCACCCACCTTCCTTCACTGCCCCCTTCCTTCCCTGCTCCATCTGATGCCTCTTACCATCGGCCTCCACATTTCCTCTCCTTCAGCCCACCTCACATATCCATTGCTATCATGGCTGGCCAGGCTCCACTCCCTGCCCCTCCACTCCAGATTCTATCCTGGAATGTCAATGGTTTGACCGACTTTGTGAAACAAATAAAGAGACTGTTTTATCTCCAGTCAAAATAGGCTGATGTGGCTCTCCTTCAGGAGTTAGCACGCCAGACAAAACTGGAGGGTGACATTGCCTATCTCACCCAGAAGAACACAGCACATCCCTCAATGTCAGCTCATCAGCACCTAGAGCGGGCCCACGTGGCCCTCAATAAACTATATAGATCGTAGGCCGAATATGTGCTGCAACAACTGCAAGGACAACCCTAGGTGCAGGGGGAAAAGGCTGGTCGGCTCTTAGCAGCTCAGCTTCACCAGAGGGTAACTGCTCAGGCCATCCCCGCCATTGCGTCCCGCAATGTGGAGCTACTTACCCGACCGCAGGAAATTGTTAACAAGTTTGTGGCTTTTTACCAGCATCTGTATATCTCGAAAATGGTGGCTAGCCCTGCTCAAGTGAAGGCCTTCTTGGAGAGTACATGCCTCCCCTGCCTATCAGCTGAGGGCAAGCCCTGCTAGATGGAGAGATCAGGAAGATCAAAATAACACAGGCCATTTTCAACCTCCCTTATCATAAATCACCGGGGGGAGGGACGGTTTTTCCCATGGAATTTTATAAATGGGCCGGTGAGGAGGCGGTCGATTATATGAGGCCCTCCAGGAGGCATGTCGAGAGGCCTCGCTGGGTGCAAATTCCAATAGGGCAGTGATTGTGTTTGTACCTAAACCCGGGGTGGACCCCCTTCTTTGCAGCAGCTATCACCCCATCTCCCTTCTGAATGGGGATGTCAACCTCTTAGCCAGCATCCTAGTGACCCGTTTGCGCAAAGTTATCCCGTCCTTAATACATCATACACAAGTGGGGTTTGTACCGGGATGCACGATCTCGGAGTCACCTCTGCACTCTTTCCTATGTCCCGTGGGAAGCCAGAAATATGCTGGTCGAAGCCCTAACCTTTTCCCTAGACGCTGAAAAAGTGTTTGACCGCGTTGAATGGAACTACTTGGTCCCGAACTTGTCGAAATTTGGTTTGGGTGATCAATTAATTTCCAAAGTTCGGCTGCCCCATAGTGCAGGTCAGCTGCTGGGGCTTCCCATCAGAACTTCTCCCAATACATAGAAGGAAGAGACAAGGCTGCCCCCCTCTCACCACTTCTATTCCTGCTAGACATGGAGCCCCTGCCGGCCACCATCTGCCAATTCCCCCCACTTACAGGGATACCCATGCAGGGGGTATCCAAACTCTACCTATATGCAGATGACATCCTACTGAACCTGGAAAACTTAAGCCACTCCCTCCCAGCCTTACTGGAGAACATTGATGGCTTTGCGACTCTATACGGGTATCGGGTGAACTGGGACAACAGCGAAGCACTGCCCCTCTCACTTATCTCAATGAGGGCAGCAATACACGGCTTCCCATTGCGATACCTAGGGGTACTTTTTAACCGAGGATTAGAATGCATGCTGGCAGATAATCTCGACCCTCTCATTGCCCACATAAATATGGACTTTGAGAAATGGTCTTGCCTGGGCCTTTCCATGTGGGGCAGGGTACAGGTGTTAAGGATGGTCATGTTGCCGTGCTTCACTTATGTGTTAGGCATGTTGCCCATCCAAGTGCCTCTCTCGGCCCTGAGGCCAATTGATGCAGCAATCAGAGCATTTGTGTGGGGTTCCGCCCACCCCATTTATCATCAGATACTTATGGCACGCTGCTCTTGAAAAGGCATGGGGCATTCATCTCTTGCTTTCCACCTATCCCAGTTAGCATACAGACTACCCGGGGTGCCGGATCCACCGCAATGGGTCATTATGAAACAACTGTTACTCTCACACTGAGGTGGACTCAGTGGTTTGTGTAGTGCCTGCCCCCCACAACCATGCCCCGCCAACCTGATATTGAAGGCGATGCATGCAGCCTGGCGTAGGGCACATCGCCTTCTTGGCATACATCCTTCTTTACACTCTCAGTCCCCTCTCTGGGGAAATGACAGTCTGCGTGTCAGGGGAGATACTCTCCATTGGGCGCAATGGAGTGCAGCCAGCATTGTCAGTTTGGACCAGATTATTGAGAAAGGTGCACTTAAACTATTTGGAAGCCTACGAGAGGAATATGGTCTCCATCCTCGCCCGGAGTGGCGGTATCTACAGCTTAAGCACTGTCTTCAATGTAGCATGGGAGCCACCCCCTGGGCCATTCAGGTTTCACCTGTAGTGGTTTATCTTAAGACATCGGCCCACTACAATGGCATGATGGTGGGTTTTATATGATGTTCTTACAGAGCATCTTTATTTGCAGCCCCTCCTTGAAACAGTGAGCTCTAACTGGCAAACACGCCTCCAGATGGAATATGACATGGAGGACTGGTCAGATATCACAGTGGTCCTGGACAGGGGTAACGGGGAAGCCCGCCTGAAGTTCTATCTTTTTAAGATAATCCATGAATGGTACAGGAGTCTTGTGAAATTACACAGAGTGGGTCTTCTACCATACGCGGATTGCTGACAATGTTCGGAGGCCTGGTGCAATTTGACTGACATCCTCTGTGACTGCCC